>NW_027142353.1:62212502-62726772 GCF_026170545.1 Melanerpes formicivorus
ATCATAAAACCCTTTTAAAAGAGAATACCTCTCACATTTTGACAATTAATGAAAATTCTATTATCATTCATTCTCAAATAACCAAGACCCAAAGCTGGGGGTGTGATTATTTAACTTGGCCTAGAAAATACACAAGATTGCCTTTATGATTGTTTGTCCTGTAATCTCAGAAATTAGAACATGTATTTTACAGGTTTTTGTAATAAATTAAATTCCCCCTGTGTGACCATTTGAGGCTGTCCCCTTAAGAAAGGGAATATTGTGGTCGGATGTTTGTAAACGAAAAGACGGATCTAAACTAATTTCACTGGTAGATTGGGAAGAAGCACCTTCTGAACTGGGAGTGCAGCAGAGTATCCTGGGCATTCCTGCACTTTTCTGGTCAGTCTGTCTTCCCCTCCTCTGGTGGCTTGCAGCTCGCTGCTTCTGGGCTTTCGGCCAGACTCGGCCTTGGGAAGGGATGAGAACTTTCTAACACGTAACGGCCTAACTGCTTCTAATTAATCACTGCTCTTTTTTTCTCTCTTCTCTCTTTCTAACCCTCTCTGGGGAAAGGGGGAGAGAAGGGGGAGCTGAGGTGGGGAACCCCCTCAGCAGAGGGGGGAACTCTCATTTCTGTGCTACTTTATTGTATATTCTTGTATATATTGTAAATATTGTAAATTCTATATATTCCCCTGCATATCCTATATTGCTTTGTAAATATACAGCACCCACTGCTTTGCTAATTCAGCTGTGAGTTTTTTTTTCTTCACTTTCCGGGGGGAGGAGAAGGCATGGCCTTTCCCTTCCAACCTCTCGACACCCTGTTATGTAAAAATTAAATCCCACCCCCCCTGGAGTTGGGTGGATTTTTTTCTAATAGCCATTGTGCAGCCACAATCAATCAATAAAGAGGGAAAAAGGGAGAAAGAAAAAAAGAAAGTAAGTAGTTTTCTAGTGTTGATTTCCATACATCTATCACTGAAGATAAACTGCCGTGGGTGTGGATAGATTTAGATACCATTTGTCAGTGAACTTATTTAGAAGTTCAAGGCTGCTTTTGCTCCTCCGTCAGCATTCAACAATTTATCACTTCTTGGAGTTTTAGGAGCTTGGGTTCCCATCTCAGTAGTGCAAGTTGTTCATACTTTTTGGGCACCATACATGTAACAGAGACTCAGAAGAATTATAGCAATATTATTCATAGCCAGTGATCACTTGCTTTTCTCTTGCTGCTCCCTTATTTCAAGGGCAGCCCCAGCTATGTGCTATTATGCATCCAAATACCCTGAACCAGCACATAATGGCTACACTGGTTACAAGAGCAAGTGCAAGGTCCTGCATCTGGGTCGAGGCAATCCCAGGCACAAACCCAGGCTGGGCAGTGACTGGCTGGAAAGCAGCCCAGAGGAGAGAGACTTGGGGGTGCTGGTGGACAAAAAGCTCAACATGAGCTCTCAGTGTGCACTTGCAGCCCGCAACCAATCAGATCCTGGGCTGCATCAGGAGAAGTGTGGCCAGCAGGTCAAGGGAGGTGATCCTCCCCCTCTACTCAGCTCTGCTGAGACCCCACCTGGAGTACTGCCTCCAGTTCTGGAGCCCCTATTACAAGAGGGATATGGAGGTGCTGGAAGGTGTCCAGAGAAGGGCCACAAGGATGATCAGAGGGCTGGAGCACCTCTCCTATGAGGACAGACTGAAGGAGTTGGGGCTGTTCAGTCTGCAGAAGAGAAGGCTCTGAGGTGACCTAATTGTGGCCTTCCAGTATCTGAAGGGGGCCTACAGGAAGGCTGGGGAAGGACTTCTCAGGATGTCAGGTAGTGATAGGACTAGGGGGAATGGAATGAAGCTGGAAGTGGGGAGATTCAGGCTGGATGTGAGGAGGAAGTTCTTCAGCATGAGAGTGGTGAAACCCTGGAATGGGTTGTCCAGGGAGGTGGTTGGGGCCCTGTCCCTGGGGGTGTTTAAGCCCAGGCTGGATGAGGCTCTGTCCAGCCTGATCTAGTGTGGGGTGTTCCTGCCCATGGCAGGGGGGTTGGAACTACATGATCCTTGTGGTCCCTTCCACCCCTGACTGATACTATGATACTATGACACTCATAGAACAGCAAATATTATCACAATCATATGACAGTTAGTTATATTTTTGTTTTTTTTTTTAAGTTTTCTACTATGTCACCTTCTGCATTTTACCAGTCTCCATTAATAAAAAGTGATCAGAAGAACTCTAAATCCCAAAGTCCAGGTATCATTTGTTCAAGTAGTCAATAGGAATGACCTGTCCAAAGCTTGTACAACATTTCAAGGTGGTGATGAAGTATCATTTGAAAATTATTATCTTAAACCTAATGCTAATATTGGTTAATTATAATAGGAAAGAAAAAAATATGTATAAATTAAGTACATCTTAGCCAGATTTGTGTTTCAAATGTCCTAAACCAGCAGCAGGACAGCTGGCACAGCAGTAGAGCATGTCCTGAAGGTGAAAGAGAGCCACAGGTAGAAGTCTGCCTGTGGTTTTAACTTTACTACAACACACTACTATTCCTGTGGGGAAAGTGAATAGATCACACATGATTTTAAAGAAGAATGGTGAGAGCTAAAGTGTCTAAAGATGTGGCTTCAATCAAGATGCTACAGATATATGCCCAATTTCAATTCTGTTTTTTTTTTTCAAGATGAAAGAGTAAGAGAGCTAGGCTTCCCATATCACTGTCATCAGGTTTTTAGACAATATTTTATGCAATCCATCAAGACCCAATAATACCTTACTTCACATTATAAAAGGTAGGAGAGAGAATGTGGGAAAAAAGCAAACAAAACACAAGAATTTGTACATAGCTTCATCTGCTATTTAGAGGAACCCTTTGTTTTGTTTTGTTTGGCCCTGTTAAACACAGACATGAGTGTTTCAGGTATTCTGGAACTCTCAGCCCTGTGTGTTGTGCCTAGTTTCAATTTTTCAGTTCTACACAAACATTCTTTTGAGATCTTTCTAGTGAGCTTGGTTCCTTTATGACTTTCCCTAATTCAAGAAACACAGGGATCTGCTGGAGAAAGTCCAGCCACGAACTACGAGGATGATTAAGGAACCTGAGCCTCACTCTTATGAAAAAAGACTGAGACCTGGGGCTGTTCAGTCTTGAGAAGAGAAGGCTGAGAGGGTATCTTATTAATAGCCATAAATGTGTCAAATTGAAGGTGATAGTCTCTATTCAGTGGTGCCCAGTAACAGGACAAGAAACAATGTGCGTAATCTGGAACACAGGAAGTTCCACATCAACATGCAGAGAATCTTGTTTACTGTGAGGGTGACAGAGCCCTGGAGAAGGATGCCCAGAGAGTTTGTGGAGTCTCCTTCTCTGGAGACTTTCAAAACCCACCTGGATGCATTCCTGTGCGGCCTGCACTATGTGATCCTGCTCTGGCAGGGGAGTTGGACCTGATGATTTCTAGAGGTCCATCCCAACCCCTACCATTCTCTGAGTCTATGAATATTATATTCTGAGATACTTTTTTATTTGTTTTTCTAATTGCTTCCCTTGTTTCATTTAACTGTGGTTATGACTTAGGCTTTCAAATACAACCTAAGGAATTCTATGAAATATAAAATAATATTTTATCAGGCTTTGTTAATTTTGACCCATCTGAAGTACACTGGTTCATTTTTTTAATCTCTGAGATTCTCATTCCAGCTAAGTGATGCAGCAAAAATCAGTGAAGAATATAGTGATTATCTTAATTTGAATGTGTATATTAATGACTGACAATTTGTTCTTGTTCAATAGTACCAAGTGAGTACAGCTGACATTAAAACACTTCATTATCACATTAAATCTGTATTTTTTTTTTTCACAGAAACTCATTATATTCTGTGCATTCCACCTCAAAGGTTTAGATTTATTATTTATGAATGTGATTTCTCCTTCAACATATAGTTTTACAAGCAACTGAGGGAACAAATTAATTCTCACCCAAGATGTATACAATAGCAAAAAATAGAGGAGAGGACAGGTTTGGAGAGGAGAGGTTCAGAGAGGAGAAAGGAGAGGAGAGGAGAGGTTCAGAGAGGAGAGGTTCGGTTCGGTTGGGAAAGAAGAGAAAGAAGAGGAGGAGGAGAAGAGGAGAGGAGGGGAGAGGAGGGGAGAAGTTCAGAGAGGAGAGATTCAGAGAGGAGAGGTTCAGAGAGGAGAGGAAAGGAGAGGTTCAGAGAGGAGAGGTTCAGAGAGGAGAGGAGAGGTTCAGAGAGGAGAGGAGAGGTTCAGAGAGGAGAGGTTCAGAGAGGAGAGGTTCAGAGAGGAGAGGAGAGGAGAGGTTCAGAGAGGAGAGGAGAGGTTCAGAGAGGAGAGGAGAGGTTCAGAGAGGAGAGGTTCAGAGAGGAGAGGTTCAGAGAGGTTCAGAGAGGTTCAGAGAGGTTCAGAGAGGTTCAGAGAGGAGAGGAGAGGAGAGGAGAGGAGAGGAGAGGAGAGGAGAGGAGAGGAGAGGAGAGGAGAGGAGAGGAGAGGAGAGGAGAGGAGAGGAGAGGAGAGGAGAGGAGAGGAGAGGAGAGGAGAGGAGAGGAGAGGAGAGGAGAGGAGAGGAGAGGAGAAGAGGAGAAGAGGAGAGGAGAAGAGGAGAGGAGAGGTTCAGAGAGGAGGAGAGGAGAGGTTCAGAGAGGAGAGGTTCAGAGAGGAGAGGAGAGGAGAGGTTCAGAGAGGAGAGGAGAGGTTCAGAGAGGAGAGGAGAGGTTCAGAGAGGAGAGGAGAGGGAGAGGAGAGGAGAGGAGAGGGAGAGGGAGAGGGAGAGGAGAGGAGAGGAGAGGAGAGGAGAGGAGAGGAGAGGAGAGGAGAGGAGAGGAGAGGAGAGGAGAGGAGAGGAGAGGAGAGGAGAGGAGAGGAGAGGAGAGGAGAGGAGAGGAGAGGAGAGGAGAGGAGAGGAGAGGAGAGGAGAGGAGAGGAGAGGAGAGAAGAGAAGAGAAGAGAAGAGAAGAGAAGAGAAGAGAAGAGAAGAGAAGAGAAGAGAAGAGAAGAGAAGAGAAGAGAAAAGAGAAATAAAAGATAAAAGAAAGCAATGACAAAAGTATACTTCTTCCTTTGAAGGCTGAAAATATTTCTCAGCAACAACCTGAAAAAGAAACATGTTTCCTGAGTTTTATCTAGACACTAAATTATTAAATTGCTAAAACAGACTGAAAGCTAAAAGCAGCATTTTTCAAGGTTTCTCTGTTTTCCCACTTCTCCTATCAAGGTCATGGAGTGGATTTTGCTGCTGTTTGTCATGCTTCAGAAACACAGCGATTGCCTGATTAATGAAATCAGAAGAATGTCAGGTGCACGGCATCAGACCTTTAGAAGGGCACATGTACTTTGTTTAGTAAGGATATCAACTATTCCAAAGGAAAGAATCCAGAGAACTTTAAAGCAACATGCTTCAGTGCTGTCTTGCTGTCTGAAACTGCCACTCCACTCCAGCTCTTCCACACTCAAACTAATTGACACATTTGACTAGCATCTCCCTTTCAGTCAATAAAGAGGAGAATTGAACACTGCTTTCACTCAAATATCTTCTGGTAAAACATGAGGCACATTGTGGGAAAAGCAGCTCTGATTCCTTTACAGTCCATGCTATGTGTCTATCATCGCCATTTCTGCTTTGTCAAAATTAATTCATCGTCTCACAGAAGGCACAAAGGGGCAAACCTTGAAAAGGATTAACATAATGATATTCAAATGGAACTCAATTATAGACTTTGGCATTTACAACTAGGGAAGTTCAAGTAAAGCAAAACCAAACTGTTAAGACTGGAGATAGCTGCACTACATAGTACCTTCCACTGCTGTCAATACTGGTGTACATTGGCCTCACTGGCTGCATCAGCTTAACAGGTGGTAAAGAAGTAGTCAATGCTTGCAATGGAGCCATTGACAGCCACTCTTTGGGTGCGGCTGTCAAGCCAGTTCTTTATCCATCAAATGGTCCATCCATCAAACCCATACTGCACCAGCCTAGAGACCAGCGTGTGGTGTGGGACAGTGTTGAAGGTTTTGCTCAGGTCCAGGTAAATGACATCAGTTGCTCGGCCTTCATCTATTGATGTTGTGACCTTGTCACCAGGTTTGTCAGGCAAACCTTGGTGAAGCTGTGCTGGTTGTACCCAATCACTTCTTCATTATTCTGCCTCAGCAGTGCCTCCAGGAGGATCTGTTCCATGATCTTACTAGGCACAGAGGTGAGACTGACAGGCCTATAGTTCCCTGGGTCATTCCTATTTCCCTTCTTGAAAATGGGAGTTATGTTTCCCCTCTTCTAGTCAGGGGGACCTCCTCAGACTGCCAGCACTTTTGGAATATGATGGAGAGTGGTTTAGCAACCTCATTCCCCAGTTCCCTCAGCACCTGTGAGTGTATCTCATCGGGTCCCATGGACTTGAGCACTTTCAGGTTCTTCAGATGGTCACAAACCTGATCTTCGCTCACAATGGGCAGTTCCTTCTTCCAGTCCGTGCTATTATCTTCCATTATTCTGGAAGTGTGGCTGGAGCCCTTGCCAGTGAAGACTGAGTAAAGAAGTCATTGAGAAGCTCAGCCTTCTCTGTATCACTTTTCACCAGATCACCTGCTTCCTTTCTGAGGGGACCCACACCTTCCCTAGTCTTCTTTTTATCATTAATATACCTATAGAAATTTTTGCTGTTCCCCTTGACCTCCCTGGCTAGATTAAATTCTAACAGAGTTTTAGCTTTTCTAACCAGGTTTCTTGCTGGTCAGGCAGCTTCCTTAGTTGGGGACTAGTGGCATGGCTTCTGTAAGAACATCAGAGAATCTTCCCCTGATTCAAGTTAGACCTACCTCTGGCTAAGGCTGAGCAGTGTCTATGCAATAGCATACTTAAGAGGAGGAAAATGTGTTGAGCAAGTCCTTTTGTTTTGGGAGCTCTTTTGTTTGGGGGAGGAGAGAGACATGAGACAGACAACCATTCAGACATGGAGTGAGGAAGTGGGGAAGACACACAAGAGCAGTTATTCCCTTCAGCCTGTGCTGAGATGGCAAGTTGAGCCTCTTTAGAGATCAATGTTTGAGAAAATTCCATCTTCAGCCCATGAAGGATCATATGTCAAAGTAGGGAACTGCTTCTGAAAGTGTTCATGGCTGAGAGAAGCCCATGCTGGAGTCTTCCATTGCTAGGAAGATCACAGTGTTTAAAAGAACCACAATAGTTGGAGAAGCTTATAGGTGACTGTCTCATGTGAAAGGGATATCACATTACAGAAGGGAAGAACTGTGATTTTTTTCCCTTGAGGAGATGTGAGCTACAAAAGCAACATGGATCAGATTGAAACTGTCAAAAAAACCCTGCTGCTTGCTAGCTTCACTGCTTGTGAGTAGGAAGTAGCAGAGCTGAATGGGTTTGGGGAAAGAACTGTATTTATGATCCAGTTGTATTTATCACAGCCCTACTCTGATTCAGTTGGTATGCTGTGACAAGATGGCTCTGAGAAAATATCTAACATCAAAATCTGTTATGAATTTATTCAGAAGAATAAATTAATAAGATTTTTTCTTTTCTTTATATCACCTCAGTAGCAGGGAAGAATTAATTAGTTTCATTAGAAGAACCCAGCTTCTGAGGCCTGCCAGGGAATAATTGGTGTTTGTGCCCAGCTGACTGTATCACAGTATCACAGTATCACAGTATCACTTAGGTTGGAAAGGACCTCAAGGATCATCAAGTCCAACCTATCAACACAGACCCCATGACTAGACCAGGGCACCAAGTGCCACGTCCAATCTCCCCTTGAACGCCTCCAGGGTTGATGACTCAACCACCTCCCTGGGCAACCCGTTCCAATGCCGAATGACTCGCTCGGTGAAGAACTTCCTCCTCACCTGGAGTCTAAACCTCCCCTGGTGCAGCTTGAGACTGTGTCCCCTTGTTCTGGCGCTGGTTCCCTGGGAGAAGAGGCCAATCCCTTCCTGGTTACAACCACCTTTCAGGTAGTTGTAGAGGGCAATGAGGTCACCCCTGAGGGTGTCTGACTGAGGGTGACTGAGGGTATCTGGGAAGCTTGGTGTTTGACCAGAAGCTCCCAGGTGTATGATAAGGGTAACAGATAACATGTATCTGTAGGTTTCCTTTGTTTGTGAAACTAAGTGGGAATGGGAATGTATCAAATGTGTTGACATCCTGAGCACACTGCAAAAGATCTTCAAGCTCTTGTTTGACTGCAAATGGACCTGAGGAAGGCTATTGCTGGGCAGGGGGCATGTGACCCCCCTGAGCGGGCTGCGCCCATGAGCAGCATGAGCATGACAAGTTACATGACACAATTGCAAAGTATGGGATGGGCTTTTGCTCCAAGTCCCAGCCTCCTGCAATTTCCTGCCCCAATGTCACAGGACGTGGGACCTTTAAAAAAACAGAAGATCGCTACTGGACATGGATGCCATTTTCTCCCATCCACCAAGACAAGATCTGGTCTCATGGGGACACCTGCATGGATGGGAGATGGTCAGCTCCATCATTTTGCAATTTTCAGTACTGCTGTGTTTCTTACAGGTGTTTAGGGGAAGTTAGCTGTGCTAGCTGGTGAGAGGCCTCAAGCACAAGCCCTATGAGGAGAGGCTGAGAGAGGTGGGATTGTTTAGCCTGGAGAAGAGGAGGCTCAGGGGAGACCTCATTGCGCTCTATAAATACCTGAAGGGAGTTTGTAGCCAGGAGGGGGTTGGTCTCTTCTCCCAGGCAACCAGCACCAGAAGAAGAGGACACAGTCTCAAACTGCACCAGGGGAAGTTTAGGCTGGATGTTACGAAGAAGTTCTTCACAGAAAGAGTGATTGGCCATTGGAATGGGCTGCTCAGGGAGGTGGTAGAGTCACTGTCCCTGGAAGTGTTCAAGAAGCGATAGGATGTGGCACTTGGTACCATAGTTTAGTGGTCATGAGGTCTTGGGTGACAGGTTGGACTTGATGATCTTTGAGGTCTTTTCCAACCTTATTGATGCTATGATTCTATGATTTACTTGGGATTTGGCTCTGCTTTTGGATCTGCTGAGTAACTTATGGGATTGTGCCTTCCTTTCTGGTTGTGTGCCTTGAAGCGCTCTGGCGCACCCTCGTCCACCTTTAAATTAAATAAAGATGAACATATCAGCACCTGTGGTATGTGTAATTAATTAATTCCTCATCAAAAAGAGCTCAATGGAACAACCTCTCATCATAATAGGTTTCAAAAAGAGAGAAACAAGCTGTTCTATCTAGAGCTCCTCAACTGCCGTCAGGTAATTTTGAAGGTGATAAAATATGACATTAATGTGATTAATGCATGCATTTTATAAACAAAACAATAAAAAATAAAGCTGAGTATTAGTTAAAATTCATGGTAATTGCAAACCTTCATTAACATGGCACAGCTGAGGATGTTAGATAAAAGTCTTAAGAAGTACTTGCTTTTCAATCAAGCCCCTGCTATTGAATGTTTTGTACATGGCAATTTATTATCATAAACCTTTATTAGAATAAAACCTTTATTAGAATAAACCAAACCAGGTTGGAAGAGACCTTCAAGATCATCGTGTCCAACCCATCAACCAAACCAACCCATCCAAACAGCTAACCCATGGCACCAAGCACCCCGTCAAGTCTCCTTCTGAACACCTTCAATGACGGTGACTCCACCACCTCCCCAGGCAGCCCATTCCATAGCGCAATCACTCTTTCTGTATAGAACTTCTTCCTAACATCCAACCTGAACCTCCCCTGGCACAGCCTGAGACTGTGTCCTCTTGTTCTGGTACTGGGTGCCTGGGAGAAGAGACCATCATCAGAAAGGCACTCTCAGGATAGTTTCTAATGTCCTTAGTTCACTGGAAATTTTAATCAGGGCTGTTTTCCTTAGTTTGCTTTCTGTTAAATGTAAGAACAGCAGTGGTGCTGGCTTATGAGAATTTGCTGGATTTCAACAGTGAAAGAGAAATCTGAAATGGTTATTGTGCCTAAGAAAACTGATAGCATCAAAACAAGAGCAATCTTGTTGCCACGCTATTTTAGCATAATGAAAACTGGCAGAGCAGCATCTGTTGTGTTTTAGAGACTGAGCAGAGAGATTTTCCTGATACCTCTGATTGATGCTGGGGATCCATCACTCAGTAGAGAGGCTGAGCATGGCTAATGGTATCTTGTTCCATTGTATTTGACAAGGAGTAAGACAAGCACAGTGACATATGAAGACAGTAAAAAAAATGAAAGTATACTTTGTGGGTTTCAGGAGTATGCATTCCTTTGTCTGCCTGGGTTTTGGGTTTTGTTTGTTTTGATTTTTTTTTCTTTGCCTTTTTTTCTCCTACAGGTTTTTAAAGGAAAATAAAATAAAACTAATTATTCCAGATTATCAGTTTAGCCCTAATCTATCAATATCACTCAATGGGGTACTGTGTTCTCTTCTACATAATACAACAAGGTACTGTTTCACATGTCTCTCCATTGTCATTTGAACAGTAATCATCTGTATTTCAAACTTGAAGGAGTAGGTAGGATTGGAATCTGCTGCCCAGGGAGGCGGTGGAATCACCATCCCTGGATGTGTTCAAGAGGGGATTGGACGTGGCACTCGGTGCCATGTTCTAGTCATGAGGTCTTGGGTGATAGGTTGGACTTGATGATCTTTGAGGTCTCTTCCAACCTTGGTGATATTGTGATACTGTGACTTTGCTAGAGAAATTAGAAGAACTAGCATTTCCCAGTTTTGACAGAACAAGTCCAAATCTGGAATGCAGACTTCCTTCAAAATGTTGGTTGAGTCTTTGTTTGCTTCTGAACTATGTGGATTCATGGGTTATTTGGGTAGAGAAAGAAGAGAGTGATGGTTTTGCTTATGACAATTACATTGTAATACTGCATAAATATTATGTTTCTACCTTATTTTGTAAAGGAACAAATAGTTTTGGGAAATAGTTTAGGGGGGAAAAAAAAGAAGTGAATGAAGAGGTACTGAAAGCACTATATATTGAAGCACTTCTATCTGCTTGCTTAGTTAAATATACTTATTTAATAGATTTTTTGGGGGGGCATGTGAGTGCTAGGTCTCAAAGGGCCTGGAAGAGTAAGGGATTAAAAGTGCCAATTACATTGGAATACTGCAAACAGCAGGAAGCTAGAGATGAAAAAAATAAAATTAGAAGAATGTATTTCAAACCATGAGAGAAATTAGTTGCTGAAGAGAATCCAAAAAGCTACCAAAAGAAAAAGAAAACGATAAGAAACCCTACCAAGTTCTCCATCTCCTTATGTATTTTTATTAGATCCATATTTCTTTCTAAAAGAAGGCATGCTATAGTCAAGTGTGACATTTGGTGGGGAATTAGGAGGTTCTGAGAAGAAACCAATTCAAAGTACATTATCTAGCTGCCCATTACAGTTCAAACCTCTACAAAAACTAAGAAATAGTCAGTTATTGTGTTCTTTTTTTTGCTCTTCTCAGTAGCGCTGACAAAGAAGCATATGCTTGGCTGTCATCATTAGATCTTATACAGCATGCAGCAACACACTTCATGACAGAAGAAACTCAAGACTAGTGATAAGAGGACATCATTCCAGCAGCATCTTCTTTGAAATAGGTCATCCCCTGGAAGTGTTGAATGGAAGAGATTCATTCCCATGAATACCAAAGCTCCTTTGTCCATTGCCATTGAATTTATAATAGAGAACTCACTGAGCTATTGTAGAACCTGTCCCAAGGTAGTAGAAATTATAATTCCTTGCACTTGATCATTTCTATCTACAAGTAAAGTAAACGTCTCCTTTGATATACTACAAAATAAGAGTACAGGAAGATTTGTTCGATGTTTTCAATTACCAGAAAAGCATCCCTGCACTGAGCTGAACAAAGCTCTTTGTTCTCTTTCTCTTTGCAGAAAATTGCAATACAATACTCAACATAGCAACTCTGTTTGATGTCAGCATGTTTTCTCTTATTTCATAAATACACAGTATGATAAAATTTGCTCAATATCTAATTTGGTCCAGATAGTACTTGGTAACATAGAAAAACATGTCTCATAAAAAAATAATGATTGCATTAGAATGGAATGGAATGGAATGGAATGGAACGGAACGGAACGGAACGGAACGGAACGGAACGGAACAGAACAGAACAGAATAGAATAGAATAGAATAGAATAGAATAGAATAGAATAGAATAGAATAGAATAGAATAGAATAGAATAATAAACCAGGTTGAAAGAGACCTTCAAGATCATCGTGTCCAACCCATCAACCAATCCAACCCACCTAAATAACTAAACCATGGCACCAAGCACCCCATCAAGTCCTGAACACCTCCAATGATGGTGACTCCACCAACACCCCGGGCAGCCCATTCCAATGGGCAATCACTCTTTCTGTATAGAACTTCTTCCTAACCTCCAGCCTAAACCTCCCCTGGTGCAGCTTGAGACTCTGTCCTCTTGTTCTGGTGCTGGCTGCCTGGGAGAAGAGACCAACCTCTACCTGTCTACAACCTCCCTTCAGATAGTTGTAGAGAGCAATAAGGTCACCCCTGAGTCTCCTCCTCTCCGGGCTAAGCAACCCCAGCTCCATTTCACAACAACATCAACAGCAAATCAGATGTCTAAAGTCAGGGTTTAACCTAGATTGGAATGAAATAACTGAATACACTGAAACTGTATTTATACTGGGCCTGGTAATGGATATTAACATCAGATACTGCATGATGAACCATCTGCAGGTTTTCTGGCTGCTAGAAGAACAAATATAGTTGTGCCTACTAGTATTCCTTATAGATATTGCAGAAAGTCCTTATGTTTAAGAACATATGCAACACTTAATGGAAAGGTATTCAGGTGTTCATGGAATATATTTAATTCTTCTAAGTGAAACAAAATTATGTGTGTACAGAAGATGTAGTACTAGAAAGCTATTTGACTGTATGTGGTCTAGTTACATATGTTTCTTCATCTTTCAAAAGGACTTTAATCACTTTTTGGTGATATTTACTTGGTAAGAAGGATTTCATTGATAAAAACAGGATTTCTGCTTTGTTCAACAAGGAACCATAAGCTATAGGAAAAATTATAGATTTCAGGGGTTTAGAGGGAGTAGCATGGATAAGGCTCATGGGAAAAAGCTAAGTACCTCTTAGATTCCAACTGGAACATGAAAAGCAAAATTTTTGGTAAAGAGAGCACTCAGCTATTTGAGTAATCTCCCCAGGGAAGTGGCAGATTCCCCAGCACTGGACATGTCTAAGATTCAGCTGCACAGGGTGCTAGAGCATCTTGCCTAGACTGGTTTTCCCAGGAAAGATTGGATCAGATGATCCCTGCAGTCTCTTCAAACTTGGTATTCTATAATTCTATGACATATTTTATTTCAAAGTTAAGTTGGATCAGTGCTCCTTTAACACAGTCGGTGCATACTGTCACTTCTTTGTAAGCACTGGGAGTGTTTTTTGCCTTTATGCATGTTTGCATCCGTGCCATTTGTGACAATTTAAGTATTTATTCACAGCTGCAAAATTTTCTCATAATCATTCATGATAGGTCATGATGGGTTGAGATGACTGGGCATTCTACCTCCTCTCTCACAGAATTGTGCCATATGGAGAGGAGGAGACTCAGGGGTGACCTTATTGCTCCACCTGAAGGGAAGTTGTAGACAGGCAGATGTTGGTCTCTTCTCCCAGGCAGCCAGTACCAGAACAAGAGGACACAGTCTCAGGCTGCACCAGGGGAGGTTTAGGTTGGATGTTAGGAAGAAGTTCTATGCAGAGAGAGTGATTGCCCATTGGAATGTGCTGCCCGGGGAGGTGGCGGAGTCACTATCACTGGAGGTGTTTAGGAAGAGACTTGATGGGGTGCTTGGTGCCATGGTTTAGTTGTTTAGGTGGGTTGGATTGGTTGATGGGTTGGACACGATGATCTTGAAGGTCTCTTTCAACCTGCTTTATTACTATTATTATTATTATTATTATTATTATTATTATTATTATTATTATTATTATTATTATTATTATTATTATTATAGCTTCTTGGTAAACATACCAATATGTACACAAAGGCATACAGAAAAAAATACCTTTGTGATTAGCATATGTTTAGTGCAGGTATTTAATCTTGCTATACATGTGGATGAGGATTTCTTGTCTCTTGAATATTTTAATGCAAATTATGGTTTTGCTTCCTGTATATACCATGTGAGAGAAGATTCTCTGTACTTTAAAGGTGAAGCTCCTCAGAAGACAGTTTTGTTGCACTTCTACTTGGTTCTATATTTTTGTTATAGTTGTCCTCAGTGTGATTGACAGATCACAGAATCACAGAATCATCAAGGCTGGAAGAGACTTCAAAGATCATCAAGTCCAACCTGTCACCACAGACCTCATGACTAAAACATAGGCACCAAGTGCCACGTCCAACTCCCTCTTGAACACCTCCAGGGTTGGTGACTCCACCACCTCCCTGGGCAGCCCATTCCAATGGCTAATGACTCTCTCTGTGAAGAACTTTCTCTCCACCTCGAGCCTAAACTTCCCCTGATGCAGCTTGAGACTGTGCCTTCTTGTTCTGGTGCTGATTGCCTGGGAGAAGAGACCAACCCCTTCCTGGCTACAACCACCCTTCATGTAGTTGTAGACAGCAATAAGGTCTCCCCTGAGCCTCCTCTTCTCCAGGCTAAACAATCACAGCTCTCTCAGCCTCTCCTCATAGGGCTTGTGCTCAAGGCCTCTCACCAGCCTTGTTGCCCTTCTCTGGGTGTATCAGATATTTTCTTCTATGCGCTCCTTCAGTAATTGTTGAAGTTGTTTGAAGTTGTTGAAGATCTCTTACAGAGACCTTATCCTCATTACTCTAAATAGGGGTCACTTTACAGTCTTCCTGCACTAAAAATTAGTCCTGTTAAAGTTCCACATCCTAGAAATACTTCTATCCTAATTAGGAAATTGAGGAAATTAAACATATTGAGCCTGAATCTGTTAGCATAGGAGGGAACTTGAAGATAATTAGAAGAAGGTAGCAATGAGACCAAAATATTCTCTTTTTAACAAATTATAAATAAAGTCAGATATTTAAGTTGAAAAATATTTTTTTCCTAAAAGTCCAGATGCCTATCATTTTTGTTGATGAACTTATCTCAGTGCCTAAAAGAAACACAATGTCCAAGTTAGGATAAAGGTATTCTAGACCCTTAAATAAATGTATCTATACCCAATGCGGCCGTTTAGGCTGGGTGGCTCCAAAAAGGAAGCCACAGGATTGAAACCTCCAGTGCCTAGTGTCCAGCCCAGTGGGTGGACACAGGAAACAGTGTATTTCTACCCCTAAATCCTGCACCCTTAGAAATCTGGCTGTGAAGTTGCTTTCTCTTTCTTCCCTCTCTGCCCCATGGGAGAGTGATGCTCTCTTATCTAGTAACAATGGGGGCCTGAGTAATTTTTTTCTTGCATAATCTTGGCCTGTTTAGGACTACTGCCAGGGGAAAAGGTGGGGGACAGTTCAGGCCTGAAACCAGCCTAGCAATGCCAGGGAGCAGATGGGGGAGGGAGAAAGGGCCCTGGGGTTATTGGTGAAGCCCAGGTGGGGAGAAGGGGAGTGTTGGGGTTTTGATCAGGTGTAAAGGAACTTGTGTTTTAAGTTTAGGCTGGAGATTTCTTTGACCTTTATATGGTTTCCTCTGTTCACCACTATGCTTTGTAGCATATGAATTGCTTCTCCATTTATACTTTCCATTACTATCCAATCCATTTGTGTGAATATTATTCTTTTACCCCTTTTGGAGCAACAGAGCAATCCGTCTCACTCTAGATGACGACGCCAAGATAGATATTTGATCTCCATTTAACCAGAGTAATTGTGCCAATTTTTAGCAGAGTTCTGTGTTGTGGGTTATATACAGTTACCGTTTTCACAGAATCAACCAGGTTGGAAAAGACCTCAGAGATCATCAAGTCCAACCTGTCACCCAACCCCTCATGACTACTAAACCATGGCACCAAGTGCCACGTCCAATCCCCTCTTCAACACCTGTAATGATGCATAAAATCTATAAACTGAGTCAGGAATTTCTTCAGCCTAAAAAGTACCAAAGAACACAGCCTAAAGTTAGCAGACCTCAGCCTCCCATAAAAACAAACAAACAAAAACCCCCAAAATAACTCTCTGTAAGCTACATTTAATAGAATCCTAGACTCATTTTGGCTGGAAAAGACCTATAAGATCATTGAGTCCAGGCAGCATCTAACTCCACCAAGCCTGCTGCCAAACCATGTCCCTCAGCACTACATCTCTGTGTCCTTTCAACACCCCCAGGGACAAGTATTCAACCACCTCCCTGGGGAGCCTCTTGCAGTCTTTGAGAACCCTTTCAGTGAGAAGTTTCTTCTAATAGCCAACCTAGACCTTACTTCAGTACTTTTTACTTTTGTTCAGGAGGCTTTTGTTTAATCCCAACATAGAGACATGCATATCCATCCACTGGGGACAGGGCAGGAGAACAGTACAATGCCCTCTGGTGCCTTACTTCTTAGCATGAAGAGAAGAAAAACAATATAAACCCCAAACCCCTAAACCACCACCACCAACAGCAGCAACAAATTAATTTTATAGTAAGGCATGTCTCCACATCCAAAGAAAAAGTTAAATATGATTGAAAACAGTGCAATAGCTGCAGTGGTGACAGGAAATTTATATCAGTGCCGAATCAATTACAGGTTGCAGGTGTCCAGAATTAATTAAAATAAATTGCTATAAATCAAGAATTATTTGTCTGCCACGAGTGAAGAAGAGCAGAAAAGAAAGTCAAAATGTAAACATATTTTGTTCATAGTGACAAGTTGAAGAATACATGCAAATAAATGCCAGAAGGAAATTTGTACATGGTCAGAGTTTTGATTCCAAGATCTGAAATTTGTTTGAAGGTCTCTTCTCAAACTACATTAAAATGTGCTTCATTATATATATTTGTACCAAATAACTATATTGTGTCTGGTGTTCATATTTTCTGGCCCAGGTGGCCAGGAGGGCCAATAGCATCCTGGCCTGCATTAGGAATAGTGTGGCCAGCAGGAGCAGGGAGGTCATAGTGCCCCTGTACTCTGCTTTGGTTAGGCTGCACCTTGAGTACTGTGTCCAGTTCTGGGCCCCTCAGTTTAAGAAGGACATCGAAACACTTGAGCGTGTCCAGAGAAGGGCAACAAGGCTGGGGAGAGGCCTTGAACACAAGCCCTATGAGGAGAGGCTGAGGGAGCTGGGATTGTTTAGCCTGGAGAAGAGGAGGCTCAGGGGTGACCTCATTGCTGTCTACAACTACCTGAAGGGTGGTTGTAGCCAGGAGGGGGTTGGTCTCTTCTCCCAGGCAACCAGCACCAGAACAAGGGGACACAGTCTCAAGCTGCGCCAGGGGAGGTTTAGACTCCAGGTGAGGAGGAAGTTCTTCACCGAGCGAGTCATTCGGCATTGGAATGGGTTGCCCAGGGAGGTGGTTGAGTCATCGACCCTGGAGGCGTTCAAGGGGAGATTGGACGTGGCACTTGGTGCCATGGTCTAGTCATGGGGTCTGTGTTGATAGGTTGGACTCGATGATCCCCAAGGTCCTTTCCAACCTAAGTGATACTGTGATACTGTGAACAGACAGAAAAAGGCCCTGAATTCTGTATTGCAGGCAGAAGCTTCAATGCAGGTAAATAAATATTGATTTATACTTGCAAGTACATAGAAAAACCAAAACATTCTATCAACAAATGTTTAAGGATCCTAAATGTTAGAAACAATACATTTAAGAGGGATATTATGTAAATATGTTTGATTTTTTTTCAATGTTACTCTTCTTTGTCAGGAAAAAAAATACTAATTTGTGAAATGATATCAACAGTTCAAAAGTAAGAAAAAATGCTGTCCTATAAAAATCCTTACAAAATCACAGCTGTCCAATAACAAAAGTCATGCAGTGTGTTTTCTCAAAGCTTAGAAAAAGGATTAGACAAAGCCAGCTTCTACATCTACAAAGTTCAAAGGACAATGAAGCTTCAATGTATGTAGAATAGAATAGAATAGAATAGAATAGAATAGAATAGAATAGAATAGAATAGAATAGAATAGAATTAACCAGGTTGGAAAAGACCTTTGAGATCAAGTCTAACCTATCAACCAACATCATCTATTCAACTAAACCATGGCACCAAGCACCCCATCCAGTCTCTTCCTGAACACCTCCAATGATGGGGACTCCACCACCTCCCTGGGCAGCACATTCCAATGGCTAATAACTCTTTCTGTGAAGAACTTCTTCCTAACACCCAGCCTAAAGTTCCCCTGGTGCAGCTTGAGACTGTGTCCTCTTGTTCTGGTGCTGGTTGCCTGGAAGAAGAGACCAACCTCCACCTGGCTACAACCTCCCTTCAGGCAGTTGTAGAGAGCAATAAGGTCTCCCCTGAGCCTCCTCTTCTTCAGGCTAAGCAACCCCAGCTCCCTCAGCCTCTCCTCACAGGGCTGTGCTCCAAACCCCTCCCCAGCTTTGTTGCCCTTCTCTGGACAACTTCCAGCAACTCAACATATTTCCTAAACTGAGGGACCCAGAACTGGACACAGAACTCAAGGTGTTGGCCTAATCTAAATGTGATACAAGTCACAGTAAGGTTGTTTTCACTGTCGTGGGAGACTTTCCAAACATGAAATGTCAGGAAATATGACAGTGCTTCAAAGATCTGTCTGAATATGCAGTGCATCAGAGCCTTGCTTTCTACTTTCCCTGAAGATAAATTAAAACTTAAACTGTAACTAAAGAAAGATAAAAGAAGAGGTAAAATTCCTGGAAGATGGAAGAAAGAAAAAGGGAAAAAGAACTTCAGTCAAGTGTCCACACTCTGATATAAATACAGCAGGATGAAGAACACAGTCATAGGGACTGAGTATAAACCTCATTCTATAAGCATGCAGCCATGATAGTAGAGTAACTGGAGCACGAAACTTACTATAATTTGGAATGCTCTTCAAATAGAAGGATCTTAGTTCTGTGCTGTGTGGCTTTATTCTTACAGAAAACTGCATTTGGTGAGGTCCTGAAGACAGGATTTGTCTTAGCTACTTAAAAGTGTTTGGTCGTGTCTCAATTATATGTCTGTCTTTCTTTCCCTATAGTGAGCAGACAGAAAAAAAACATATCAGGGATAACTCACATCACTAGCCTTGGATGGGTATTTGTAGCTCAGTGCAGCACTCTGACTCTTACCAAATCACCAGATCATTAGAAAAAGAACTCATTTTCCATGTTGATAAAGTCTGATGTGACTCAAAACTCCAGTCTCTGCTGAGAAACAGAAAGCAAAACCTGTTTGGCTCAAAGTGGAGTGTGAGGCAGCACATTAGTCATAGACATGGCTCTTCCTGTGCTGAGAGAGTCACACCTGCTTGATAAAGACATTCCTTCATGGACACTCTTCTGCAGTCTAGGCAGAGATTGAGTGGAATGCAATCAAGAAGCTGCTACTGCTGCATACTTGTCTAAACCACATGTAGACACTCAAATCTTTATGGTAGGGCTACAGAGCATAAAAATGAAAACCTGGCTTGATGGAGGCTATCAGAATAAATCCAGTGTACTTCATCTTTTTATAATAGACTTTTGTTTCTGGTTCTTACTAAGATTTAAATTGCTAAATGGGAAAAACAGGGGAAAAATGGATATGTATGTAAAAGCATATAATATGTTTATGTATAATGTGCCTAGCAGTTTTGATTAAAGCAGTTGTGCTGTATCTTAATCTTGATTGTACATTACTCAAATGGGAATTCTATAACTAAAAACTATTACACTCTATTACATCCTGTGGTATATGGTGAAATATGATTTTAATGGATAGTGTTTATGAGTGCAAAAAGGGACATCTACTAGACTACAAGATAACTGAAATGGACAAAAATAACAATACAATGTAATTGAGAGAAGACTGGAGGAGAGGAAACTCAGGCAAGAGGAGACTCAGGGGAAAGGAGGGGAGGGGAGGGGAGGGGAGGGGAGGGGAGGCGAGGCGAGGCGAGGCGAGGCGAGGCGAGGTTCGGTTCGGAGAGGAGAGGCGAGGCGAGGCGAGGCGAGGCGAGGCGAGGAGAGGAGAGGAGAGGCGAGGAGAGGAGAGGCGAGGCGAGGAGAGGTGAGGCGAGGCGAGGAGAGGAGAGGAGAGGAGAGGCGAGGAGAGGAGAGGCGAGGCGAGGCGAGGCGAGGAGAGGCGAGGCGAGGCGAGGCGAGGCGAGGCGAGGCGAGGCGAGGCGAGGCGAGGCGAGGAGAGGAGAGGAGAGGAGAGGAGAGGAGAGGAGAGGAGAGGAGAGGAGAGGAGAGGAGAGGAGAGGAGAGGAGAGGAGAGGAGAGGAGAGGAGAGAGGAGAGGAGAGGCGAGGCGAGGCGAGGCGAGGCGAGGAGAGATGTGTTTTGTACACAAAAACACAGGATGAGAGAAAAGGATACTGGAGTAAAAGAAAGTAAGGTGACACTAGCTATAGCAGCCCTGGCACTCATGAAAACTTCTCAAAACACAGTGCAGAAACTGGACCTGTTTCTGAATTGCATACAGGTATAGTATAGGTCTGTAAACTCCCACAGCCTTTCCCTGTGTGATACACTACTCATGCAGTCTCTTCTGCCTGACAGAAGTGTCAATAAATTTCGTTACTTAACGTTAACTTGAAAAGGAGGAAGGGTGAGACAAAAGCTTTGCAAAAAGAGAGCTTAATGATCGAGAAGCTGGTAACAATGAAATTCTTCAGTTACCTGTGCTACAAATCAAGAGTCCAGGTTTTCAGATGACATTTCAAGTAACAGCTGAAAACACATACACTTGTAAAACAAGAGGATGGCAGCTGAGAATGTGAGAATTCTGTAACAGAGATGAGAAAGGCAATACTAACCACCCAAGATTATGAAATGCCTGCTAGTGAACAATCTCACTGAATCACTTTAGTGGAGTTACAAAATACTAGAACCTTCATGACCAGGGACATGATTCTGGGCAATTTGGTGGTTTGTGTACTGTAAGACATCTATGAATTTCATTTGCTTCTGGATTTCTGGTTTAAGAAAGGAAGTGTTATACGACTCAATCCTGGCTACTACAGAGCCTGAGTTACAGCCTCATTTTTGTGCTAGCTTGTTTCACACAGCTCCCATTCGCACATTGTCTGTTTCTCAGGGCATAATTTGGCCTCAGATCTCATCCACCAAATCGAAGCTTCTTATTGTTTTTCAGAGGCAGTGCACACAGAGGCAGGTAGATAGTAAACCTGCATCATGGTTACAACTTGGGCCTGAATGTTTTTAATGAAATGTTCCAGTCTACAATGACTGCTCTCATATATCACCATTAATGTGGTAAATGACTCCCATGACCCTTTGCCTGTCTATAAATCAGAAACTATGAAGATATACCAGAGTGACAAGATCCATCTGTGGATGGTTAATTATCTGCACAGTTTTTCAAGCTGCTAGTTATGAACAGGCAGAAGTAATGTAATGTTTTTTTCCTGCAGTAGAAAATTAGATGCTAGACAATGGTTTATAAATTGGATTAAGATAAACTTTTTCTGGATTATGTGTTTAACTAAGAAATGCATTTACATTGTCTCACTGCAAAAAATGTGTATCAAATCTTATGCTATTTTGTGGAGAGTATTTAGCATTTAAAGAGGCTCTGATGAGAGCTTCAGTGTGTGTCAGATAAAACATTTGTATTGTTTTCATGTGTCATATTGAACATTAGTCTCACTAATACCACTAGTTATACTTCAGTCTTTTATTGTCATAGAATCATAGAATAATAAGGTTGGAAAAGACCTCAGAGGTCGTCAAGTCCAACCTGTCACCCAACACCTCATGAATACCTGAACCATGGCTTCAAGTGCCACATCCAATCCCTTTTTGAAGACCTCCAGCCACAGTGACTCCACCACCTCCCTGGGCAGCACATTTCAATGGCCAATCACTCTTTTCTGTGAAGAAATTCCTCCTTACCTCGAGCCTAAACTTCCCCTGGCGCATCTTGAGAGTGTGTCCTCTTGTTCTGGTGCTGGTTGCATGGGAGAAGAGACCAATCCCCACCTGGCTCCCTTCAGGTAATTGTAGAGAGCAATAAGGTCTCCTCTGAGTCTCCTCTTGATCACAATTTAGATGTTAGTAGACAAAGTTAAGGGACTATATATAGATCAGTAAGCTTACAGTCTGATAGCTTCTGCCTAAAAAATAATGAACTCATGAACTGTCAATCGATCAAGATGTTTGTTCAATATTTTTGCTGATCCTCTGATTTTACCTGGATTCAAATTTTCACCTTCTTTGATCTTTCTCCCTTGATCATGAATAATTTTCAGAAATTGAAATACAGTGGTGTTTTGTTTTGTTTTGTTTTTTTCTTTATATAAACCTAGGGTAGGAATCACATGGAATTGTTTTAAATGCTAAATTAATTGTCTTGGATAATATTCACTCAGGTATTTCAACAAAGTTGGTGAGGGGTTTGGAGTACAAGTCCTATAAAGAGAGACTGAGGGAGCTGGGGTTGCTTAGCCTGGAGAAGAGGAGGCTCAAGGGAGACCTTATTGCTCTCTACAACTACCTGAAGGGAAGTTACAGACAGGTGGGGGCTGGTCTCTTCTCCCAGGCAACCAGCACCAGAACAAGAGGACACAGTCTCAAGCTGCACCAGGGGAGGTTCAGACTAGGAAGAAATTCTTCACAGAGAGAGTGATTGCCCATTGGAATGGGCTGCCTGGGGAGGTGATGATTGACTCACCATCACTGGAGGTGTTTAGGAAGAGACTGGATGGGGTGCTTGGTTGCATGGTTTAGTTGATTAGGTGATGTTGGATGATAGGTTGGACGTGATGATCTTGAAGGTCTCTTCCAACCTGGTCTGGTCTGGTCTGGTCTGGTCTGGTCTGGTCTGGTCTGGTCTATTCTATTCTATTCTATTCTATTCTATTCTATTCTATTCTATTCTATTCTATTCTATTCTATTCTATTCCTTCAGTATGTTTTGTGCTCAGCCTATGAATCTTTTAGTGGTAAATGGATATTTCCTACGCAATTAATAATGTGCCATTTTTCAGTGCTTCAGCTTTCTCATTGTAGCCTTCTCCTAACGCCAGTTCTTTGCTTATGGTCAGTTCACTGCTAGGAATGTGACAAAAGCGGCAGCTTGTAATTTGTCAGGACTCCTTGAAACTTCTTTTAGTCGCTTCACTGAGTTTATTGCCTATCCAGAGTCCCTTGTGTAGAATCCTTCCTATTGATCAAAATCCTCCACTTACTAAGTGCAAAATCCAGCTTAACATTACATGGATAATAATGCCACAGAGCAATCTACCACAGAGCTCCGTGGAGTGCTGTTAAGAACCTGCAGCACTGATACTAATTTTTTTCAGTCATCCTACTATGACAACATTAGCAGCTGCAGAGACATTTCTAAGCTTCAGAAATGTGCACTGAAAGCATAGCAGGTATTTCTTTCTTTTTTTTTCCCTTGCAAGGTTTCAGCATTGTACTAGGGAATATTAAACTGAAGTCTAGAATAAGAAGTTCCTGTTCTCAACATTTAAGGAGAAAGAAAACTACTTCTAAGAGTCAGAATCAAGAGCTTTAAAGCAAAGTACATTTTCCTGCACTTCATGTTCACTGAAGAACTACTGCTTTTGCTGAATGACTTATTGGTGATCAATTTCAGCACAATTTTACATTTTCCTTCATTGCTTGAAATGTGTATTGTGGAAATTGCTTCATTTGCTTCACTAATTTAAGAGTTGATTTTGTGCTGTAGTGAAGTTTCAGATAGTTCAATAAGATGATAGCAGTTTTGTCACCAAATATTTCCTTTTACAGATGCTTCAAGGTACAGGAAATTATATGCTTGATTCTCAACATGAGCCACCGGTGTGCACTTGCAGCCCAGAAAGCCAATCACATCCTGGGCTGCATCAAGAGAAGCATAGCCAGAAGGTTGAGGGAGGTGATTCTCCCCCTCTATTCCACTCTGGTGAGACCCCACCTGGAGTACTGCCTCCAGTTCTGGAGCCCCTATTACAAGAAAGATATGGACATGCTGGAATGTGTCCAGAGAAGGGCCACAAGATTGAGCAGAGGGCTGGAGCACCTCTCCTATGAGGACAGAGAGAGATTTGGTGCTATTCAGTCTGGAGAAGAGAAGGCTCCAAGGAGGTCTTATTGTGGCTTTCCAAGGGGGCCTACAAGAAAGCTGTGTTTTAGGGTGTCAGGGAGTGATAGGACTAGGGGGAATGGAGCAAAAATAGAAATGGGTAGATTCAGATTGGCTGTTAGGAAGAAGTTTTTCCCCATGAGGGTGGTGAGACACTGGAACAGATTGCCCAGAGAGGTGGTAGAAGCCTCATCCCTGGAGGTTTTTAAGGCCAGTCTGGATGTTGCTCTGAGCAGCCTGATCTAGTGTGAGGTGTCCCTGCCCATGGCAATGGGTTGGAACTAGATGATCCTTGAGGTCCCTTCCAACCCTAACAATTCTGTATTTCTATAACCTGGTAGATAACTGACTCTTTTTTCAACATTTATTTCCACTGTTTCCATCATTCTGGATATGGGACCTGGGAGCAAATGTGCAAGCTCAGTGCCTTGATTACAGATGAAATCTCGGGAAGCTACTCACTGGATATAGGACCCGAATGTGGAGAAAACTGATTTTCATGGTCAAAGGTGTAAAAGCTAAAAGGAATTTGTACCTCAAGTAAATGGAAAACCTTACCTCTGAGAAAAGGGTTCAGAATTCAACTGGATAAATAAAGAGTTTGAAAACTATTACAGAAATTGGGAAAGAGGTCATGATGGAGGGAAAATGATCCCAGGGGAAATTATGTTTTGCTGCACATTGAAAAGCAAATGATGTATTGCATAGGGAATAAAAGCAGGAAGAAAGAAGAACTGTTTGAGTCATTTGAAAGGAAGGAAAAATTAAGTCCCTAAACTACTGTACTTCCTCACTTAATGTCCTTAAATTCATGCTGAATAGAATGAATCAGGTTATAAAAATGAGTGAACAAACAAGCACTCAGAATACAGGAGATAATACCCAGAGTTATCCTTTGTTGTTTTTTTTACTGGTGACTTCAAATTATTGAGAATTTAACCATATGTATTACTAAAGAACATGGCTGGCTCTGAAACAAAACAAAATATACATGGTATAAAAAGGGAACTGTAGACTGGTCCTCTGAAAGTCACATCAGATGTGACTAGATAAAATAGAAATATGGGATTTTTTTGTGTAATTATGAACCTGATGACCTGAGAAAGGGAATAGGAGTTCCTCTCTGCAGTAACCCGGAAAGGAGCTACCATCAAAGTAGAGTTGCCTAGCACTAGGCCATTGGTACAATCATGCGTTTTGAGACCAACTGGATTACAGGTTGAGATAATAGAATAGGATAGAATAGGCTAGGCTAGGCTAGGCTAGGCTAGGCTAGGCTAGGCTAGGCTAGGCTAGGCTAGAATAGAATAGAATAGAATAGAATAGAATAGAATAGAATAGAATAGAATAGAATAGAATAGAATAGAATAGAATAGAATAGAATAGAATTAACCAGTCTGGAAAAGAGCTTTGAGATCATTGAGTCCAACCCATCATCCAACACTATCTAATCAACTAAACCAGGGCACCAAGCACCCCATCCAGTCTCTTCCTAAACACCTCCAGTGATGGTGACTCCACCACCTCCCTGGGCAGCACATTCCAATGGCCAATCACTCTTTCTGTGAAGAACTTCTTCCTAACATCCAGCCTAAACCTCCCCTGGTGCAGCTTGAGACTGTGTCCTCTTGTTTTGGTGCTGGTTACCTGGGAGAAGAGACCAACCCTTTCCTGGCTACAATCTCCCTTCAGGTAGTTGTAGACAGCAATGAGGTCACCCCTGAGCCTCCTCTTCTCCAGGCTCAACAATCTCAGCTCCCTCAGCCTCTCCTCATAGGGCTTGTGCTCAAGGCCTCTCACCAGCCTTGTTGCCTATCTCTGGACACGTTCAAGTGTCTCGATGTCCTTCCTAAACTGAGGGGCCCAGAACTGGACATAGAAGTGTTTAAAAATAAAAATCATGTATCTGGTTTCCTAAAATGGTACTTCATTCCTGACAGCAATTGCCAACATTTAAACTCCAAACAAACACACAAAAATCAGTACACACTCACAAGCAAAAAGTAACAGACAAAAAAGAGGCTAAATGAAAATGGCTAAATTACAGAATCAAAAGTTTGGAGATTTGATCTGCAAGTGAACAGTGTTCTCAGTTTTGTTATCTGACCTATACACAGGTTTATGACACACTTCTCTTTGCTCTTGGTCCTGTTGAAAATCACAGAATCACCATGGTTGGAGGAGACCTCAAAGACCATCAAGTCCAACCCATCACCACAGACCTCATGACTGAATTAGCCTGTTTCAGTATTAAGTTTATGCAGTCATTTACTTTTTTTTCTCATTAATATTGTAGGGGAAATTGCATTCAACAGAACAGGAAACTCCTTGATTAGGAATAAATGAATTTAAATCAATAAGAATTAATTTACTGATGTGGTTGCATGTATAGAGTTTTACAGAAGTTTGTATTGGATACAGTTGATTCTCCTTGCAAAATCTGTGTTATACTCACTGGTATATGTTTTAATCTGAATGACACATGAAAGTGCACTTGAGCCACAGTGCAGAAGTCAAGCATCAAGCATGTCTTGAAGGGAAAACCACACACTTAAATTCAACAGTCTGAATCACATGAGTCTTTCAAGATGACAGAGTTTAGAAGGCCTTGTGTATTAATGGAATATCAAAGAGGATGTACAATATCCCTGAGTGGGTATTCAATGGACAACAAAAAACTATTGCATTAGCCTTGATCCTGAAAAGGGGCACTAAATGAAAACTGCAAAAAAACAACACAACCCTGACTCACATGTGAAAGAGAGGAAGTGTTGAAAAACTGATTCAAAACAAATTCAGCTGTAAGGGGAATATGGTGGCAAAAACTTCACAAAGGTATATACCTTTGTGAATGCTGCATTTAGCTTTGGGAGTACTGTGAATTTTAAGTCTCTACAGAGTACTTTTCATCTGAAGAATATTCAGTACAGAGATAGGGTCCTGTTGATGGCTAATTGCCATTAAAACCAAGAAGTCACAGTGAAAAATAGCATCTCCAGGTGATGTAAACACAGAGAGCCTTCTAATTCCCTTGCTTTTACCTCAGAAAAAAAATGTAATAAGTATTAGAATTCCCATTACAAGGTTGTCAGAGCAAAATTAGTGCATGGTGCGCTCTGAGACACAGATTGTTCAGAGCTTACTGACGCATGAAATCAGAATGAGGAGAAATGCTAGAATGAGGAGATGGACTGAGAGATTCCTCTGCAGCTACAGAAATCTCAGTCAGAAAGTCTGAACATTTTATCATAATTTCTTCCAAATCCATTTTAAGCTCTAAGGTAAATTAAAGGTGAATTAATGCTGGTGATTTTTTTGTTCTTATATTGCTTATGTAATATCAATCTTACCAATAGGGGAGCTTATCAGTGCTTTATAAATATCCAAAGGGCAGGTGTCAAGTGATGAGGTCCGTCTCTTTGCAGTGTTGCCCAGTGACAAGACAATGAGGGACTGGCCAGAAACTAGAAGAAGGAAGTTCCACCTGAACACAAAGGAAAATCTTCTTTACTGTGAGGGTGATGAAGCACTTGGGCAGGCTGCCCAGAGAGGCTGTGAAATCTCCTTCTCTGGAGACTATAAACAATTGCCTGGACGCAATCCTGTGCAGCTTAATCTGGGTGAATCTGCTTTAGCAGGGAGGTTGGACTATATGATCCCCAGAGGTCTTTTCCAACCCCTACTAACGAGTCTGTGATTCTTTGAAAAGCAATTTCAGTTTCTGACTAGTAGAAGATTCTGTATATGTCTGTTAAAGAGCATGCTACTTCCAATGCATCTGTTAGGAGCTTACAAAGCCGTGGCTTTGGCATAGTGTTTTTGCTTTTCTGTAAGAATACAGGCTACTTTTATTTTGTGAAGAACACTAGAATTATCTATTACAGATAATAAAATAAGATTTTGTATATCTAAATTATGTTTATTGTTTAGATTTTATAAACAAACACAGATGCAGAGAGGACAAAGCCCTCCTAATAAATGCCTTCAGTCCCATATCTTTAAAACCCAAAAAATGCTGTTCCCCAAAAGGTTAACTTTATGCAGAAAGGAAAATTTTGGGGTAGAGAAAAACACGTGGAGAAATCCAGTTGTGAGAGAAATCCGTGGTGATGCATGTCATTGCAGTAGAGAGTTTTGAGTCTTTGTGTAGTACAATCTTGTTTGGCTCTTTTACCTGTCTGCTACAGGCTCCCTGTGCAAACCTCAGTCTTAGTCCACATACTGCCTGACACAGTCAAGCTTCAGGCCAAACATTTACCACAGGTGGTAAACCTTGCCACTTGTGAGCTATTATAGCTCCTGGAGAGGAGGAGACTCAGGGGTGACCTTATTGCTCTCTAAAACTACCTGAAGGGGGGTTGTAAACAGGCAGAGATTGGTCTCTTCTCCCAGGCAGCCAGCACCAGAACAAGAGGACACAGTCTCAGGCTGTGCCAGGGGAGGTTGAGGCTGGAGGTCAGGAGGAAGTTTTACACAGAGAGAGTGATTGCCCATTGGAATGGACTGCCCGGGGAGGTGGTGGAGTCGGTGTCACTGGAGGTGTTCAGGAGGAGACTTGACAGGGTGCTTGGTTACATGGGTTAGTTGATTAGGTGGTGTTGGATGATAGGTTGGACGCGATGATCTTGAAGGTCTCTTCCAACCTGGTCTATTCTATTCTATTCTATTCTATTCTATTCTATTCTATTCTATTCTATTCTATTCTATTCTATTCTATTCTATTCGTTGCTTTACGGTAATGGATTTTCTTCTTCTCTTCCATGATGAACTGCAGTCTCAGTTTAGCTTGGATTTTATAACATGAGGTAATTATAAAAGGTCATTTTAAAACTATTTTTGGTTTTGTTTTCACTTATATGGACACGAAATGAAATGATCAGGAAACCTGAGGAAAAAGTAAGTTGAGAGTATGTTTTCATCCCAGATACAAAAATACAAATAAATACAAAATACAACTAGAGGCAATTCTCAGAGTGGATAGATGGGGAAGACTGGAAAACCGTGACTTTAGGAAACAGCAGTCTTCCTAGATCTTGACCTGTAGATCATTTACACCTGTAGGTCTGCAACTTCAGGACATATATAGTGGCCTGGGTGCCACTGAAGGTGAAGAAAGACTCAACAGAGAAGGTGTTAAAGTCTGCTGACCCTGGACCAAGCATTATGTAAAGAGGAAAAGGGGGGTGATGATATTTGTGTGTGTGTAGTGAATTGATTTCACTCTCTGTCTGAAATCCGTGATATGAAATTCTGCTGGTGGCTGGCTACTAGTCAGCATCCATCACAGACTTAAAGGTAGGCCACAGCTGTTTGCCAGTATTATAAAATGCCTCTACAATGGCAAGGAGTGCACTCATAGAATCATAGAATCAATAAAGTTGGAAAAGACCTCAGAGATCATCCAGTCCAACCTATCACCCAACACCTCATGACTAACTAAACCGTGTGCCACGTCCAATCCTTTTTTGAACAACTCCAGAGATGATGACTCCACTACCTCCCTGGGCAGTGCATTCCAATGGCCAATCAATCTTTCTGTGAAGAACTTTCTCCTCACCTCGAGCCTAAACTTCCTCTGGCACAGCTTGAATTCAGCGAGTCCATAGATGACAGCAAATGAGAGTGTGATAGATATGCTGTAATACAGGGCTGTTATTCAGGTGGACCTCAATGGGTGAGGAAATGGGCTGAGACAAACTTCAGGACAAATACAGACACAGTATGACTAGATAAAGCTAGGCTGGAAGAAAAGGACCTGGGGTCCTGGTTGACACTGAGCTGAAGCGTGCTTGCAGTAGAGAAGGTCAACTGCCTTCTGAGCTGTATTAGTGAAAAAGCACTTGCCATATTGAGAAAGGCAATTCTTCCCCTCTGGCACTTTTTCTTTGGAGATTCTTTCTGGGCCACTGAGGAAAAGAAGGACACTGACATAGTGTAATGAGTCCAGAAGACAGAGACAGAGGTGCTCTCATGAGCGCATGCGTCCTGTTGTTCACTAAATATATGTCACTTGGCCTAGTGGTGACAAATTAACATCTTCAGACAATGTTCTTGGGTTTGTGTAGCTTCTGTACATATTGAACAGTGAAGGAAATTCTGAAAAGGGAAGATGATGTGAAATTTCAAAAATATATGATTAATCAACAGTCACTATACAGTCAGAAGCCTAAGAGAGATTTCTTTGAGTAGCGATAGTTGCTCATGACAAAGAATCAGTAATAGATCTGAGAATGCTGGAAGAATTGATTACCACGAAAATAACAACAAAGGGAAAGCAAAAGGTCTTTGTGCTCTGTGATATGAGAACTTGTAAAAAGCAAAAATCTCATAGAATCTACATCTAATCAGCAACATCAGAAGCTGTTTTCCTACAGTCATACTTCTATCATACCATATCACTTTATTATATTGGTACAATACCATATCATCACTTTCCAACAATATTAGGCCATGTAATGTGAGGATTTAATGCACTGTGACCTTAAGTCTCACCTATGAAAATTGCACACTTTTTTTTATGGGTCTTCCTGAGCTCTTAACTAGAAACTCTAAATTTTTAATCCTCTGCAGATGTTTCAATAGTCTTAGGACAGTTAATTTAATGATAGTGTGGTAGAACTTAAATTATATAGTTCCTCCTTTTAGGCTGATTATGTCTGCTGTGAACACACTCAAAGGGATAATAGTCAATGAGCATAATGCAAAAAAACCCCAACCCCAAACATGGTAGTGACTGTGTATGAAGGCAACATGCTATTGCAATAGAGAGTAAAAACAATCATAGTATTCATGAAGTCCAGTGATGTGTTAATCATACTAATATTGTTGCTAATTTCATTACATATTTTTTTAGACTCTAATAAAAATGGCATATTCCTTAACTTGGAAGCTGTTACTTCCTAAAGTTGAAAAACAGAAAATACAGAAATGTTTTCCAGATTGGATTTAGCAAGAGGAAAGTAGAAGGGAAGGGTAAGGTTAAGGAATGCCCATAGACAAATAACATTGATTGACTGATTCTTGCTAGAAAGCTTTCTGTTTTTTCAAGACCAGTCTACTAAACAGAAGTATCACACTATCGAAGTATCACAATATCTCAGTATCACAGTATCACTTAGGTTGGAAAGGACCTCGAGGATCATCGAGTCCAACCTATCAACACAGACCCCACGACTAGACCATGGCACCAAGTGCCACGTCCAATCTCCCCTTGAATGCCTCCAGGGTCGATGACTCAACCACCTCCCTGGGCAACCCGTTCCAATGCCGAATGACTCGCTCGGTGAAGAACTTTCTCCTCACCTGGAGTCTAAACCTCCCCTGGCGCAGCTTGAGACTGTGTCCCCTTGTTCTGGTGCTGGTTGCCTGGGAGAAGAGGCCAACCCCTTCCTGGCTACAACCACCTTTCAGGTAGTTGTAGAGGGCAATGAGGTCACCCCTGAGCCTCCTCTTCTCCAGGCTAAACAATCCCAGCTCCCTCAGCCTCTCCTCATAGGGCTTGTGTTCAAGGCCTCTCACCAGCCTTGTTGCCCTTCTCTGGACATGCTCAAGTGTTTTGATGTCCTTCTTAAACTGAGGGGCCCAGAACTGGACACAGTACTCAAGGTGCGGCCTAACCAAAGCAGAACACAGGGGCACAATGACTTCCCTGCTCCTGCTGGCCACACTATTCCTAATGCAGGCCAGGATGCTATTGGCCCTCCTGGCCACCTGGGCACACTGCTGGCTCATATTCAGGTGGCTGTCGATCAGCACACCCAGGTCTCTTTCTGTTTGGGAGCTCTCCAGCCACTCCGACCCCAGCCTATAGCTCTGCATGGGATTGCCGTAGCCAAAGTGCAGCACTCGGCACTTGGACTTGTTGAATGCCATCCCATTGGACTCTGCCCATCTGACCAGTGTCTCAGTACCTTCTTAACTTTCCTGTGTGCATTACACCTATGATACATCTCCCTCTGACTTTCTGTTTATTTATTTGCTGTAGAGACATTAGCTGTATATGGCCACTGAAAAGAAAATGAGAAATGCAGGACTGTCTGTGATGTACATAGACAATGTACTTTCATGGAAGCATCATAAGCATCAGAATAATCTGATACTAGTAATTTGCCATGGCAAAATGGTACAACACTGTATCATATTAGAAATAGTTTCTTTCACAGTGTAAATGTGCTTACAATTTACAAGCAGCAATGAATAATTCATGTTGCTTTCATAAATATTTTTTAAACCTAGCCTCTTCTGTTTATTAACAAAAAAACACTTACTTTAAAGTTCTTTTGAATTAACCCCTTGCCCAAAGGGAAATTAGACATTAATAATGTTAAAGACAAGGAATATAATTCTTAATAAGTGGTAGTGTGATTCTGATACTAATTGTGATACTTCTTAAATACCTTGGATTTCCTTAGAGATAAGTTGGTATGAACCATTCATGGGGAAATAGGATGTTAGGTTTTTTCTCAGTGAAGCAAGTCAGAACCTTAGCAACCACAAAGACTAAGGCTTTACAGTACTTGAAAACAGGCAAAAAATGTAACCATGGCAGATATCCTTAGTTTTGACCTAAAGTGTCTTTTCATTTTGGTGCCATATATGTCTTAGAAATACACCACTGAGAGTGTATGTTGGATAGTAAGCTTATGGAATGGAATGGAATGGAATGGAATGGAATGGAATGGAATGGAATGGAATGGAATGGAATAGAATAGAATAGAATAGAATAGACCAGACCAGACCAGACCAGACCAGACCAGGTTGGAAGAGACCTTCAAGATCATCACATCCAACCCATCATCCAACACCATCTAATCAGCTGAACCATGGCACCAAGCACCCCATCCAGTCTCCTTCTAAACACCCCCAGGGATGGCGACTCCACCACCTCCCTGGACATTTATGTATTAGAATCTGTTCATAGAGTTAGGCAATGGCCTGAAAAGTATTGATCTTGAGAGAGTTGTCACTTGTCTATCATATGTGGCTTCATTGTAAATTGTAGGGCTTTATTTCTTTCCAGCCTAATGCATTTATTTATGTATTTATTTTTGTAATGTTACTATTCCCAGGTTCCACCATACTTTTTGTCTAGATATCAAACACCTTTTAACCTATTTTGGTACACAATTTAATTTTCTGCAAAGCATATCTAACTTTAAAAAAATATGCATATACTAAATATTTCTCTCTGGAAGCAATGGGTAGATGAATATTTACAATCCATGGATTTTCAAGATTGACAGACTGGAGAATGTCAGAATATAATGTGACAGAAGATGCCAAATGCAATACAAATTTCCTTTACATTTCAAAACTGAATAATAAATTGTGTAATATTGGTAGAATGGTCACTAAATCCTGATACAATGGGTGACAATCTCAGGTAGTGATAGAACTAGGGGGAATGGAATGAAGCTGGAGGTGGGGAGATTCAGGCTGGATGTGACGAGGAGGTTCTTCACCATGAGAGTGGTGAAGCCCTGGAATGGGTTGTCCAGGGAGGTGGTCGAGGCTCCGTCCCTGGGGGTGTTTAACACCAGGCTGGATGAGGCTCTGACCAGCCTGATCTAGTGTGGGGTGTCCCTGCCCATGGCAGGGGGCTTGGAACTAGATGATCCTTGTCGTCCCTTCCAACCCTGAATGAAACTATGAAAAGCCACCCTAACTAATTTAGATTTATGGTAGATAAGAAAGAATGTTCCCTGGAAAGGTGGCTTTCTAGTGCAAACTGGGTTTTAGCAGCTCAAAGGTAGGAGAGCTTTGTAGCCTTCGCACATATCATGGATGATGACTAGTAGAGCTAAGAAAATATCAAGTGTCACTTAAAATGTAGTTTAGCCCTTTGCTGTTCTGTAAGTATACAGTTGAAGTACATGCTCTCAGTTGGCAGTCTGACAATATTTCTCAGTCTGAGTTCATTGCCCAAATTTCTCAGAATGCCTTGGGAATTTCTCCTTTACCATTTGATTTTTGCTAATTGTGACAGTTTCATAGTATCATAGAATCAGTCAGGGTTGGAAGGGACCACAAGGATCATCTAGTTCCAACCCCCCTGCCATGGGCAGGGACACCCCACACTAGATCAGGATGGCCAGAGCCTCATCCAGCCTGGGCTTAAACACCTCCAGGGATGGGACCTCAACCACCTCCCTGGACAACCCATTCCAGGGTTTCACCACTCTCATGGTGAAGAACCTCCTCCTCACCTCCAGCCTGAATCTCCCCACCTCCAGCTTCATTCCATTCCCCCTAGTCCTATCACTACCTGAGATCCTGAGAAGTCCCTCCCCAGCCTTCTTGTTGGCCCCCTTCAGATATTGGAAGGCTGTGATACTTAAAGTCTGTGCCTTTAAGAAAAAACAGCTGCAGAATTCTCTAGCTGAATGTTTGGCTGTAAAAAGGAAAACAAAGATTAGTTCTAAACGAATTTCACTGGTCAGATGTGAGATGTACCACAGCAAATATCTCCAACATTCTTTGTCTCACTCTCTCCAGCTTCAGTCTGTCGGACTTTTTGTTTCTTGGCCAGAAACATGCAACTGACCCTGGACTGAAACTGATAATATAAGAGAAACTAACTTTCTTAACAACTGCTTTGAGCTAATGAATTTCCCTTAATATCCTTTTCTCTCTTTTTCTCCTTTTTTTTTCCTAATTAACTACTAGGGGAAAGGGAAGGAGGGGGAGAGAGGCTTGGGGGGAACCCGAAGTGGGATCCTCCTGTGAGGGAGGATCTGTGTTGTGTTCTTTCCTGTAAATTCTTGTATGATATTGTAAATACTGCATATTTTGTATATATTCATTGCAATTTCATTATTCTGCTTGTAAAATACAGCCTACATTTGCTTCTCTGACTGGGTTAGCTGTGCTTTATTGTTGGTGCGTGTGGGCTAAAGCAGCACACCACTACGCTAATTTAACAAAAAAGGTCTTGGTGCCTACAGAATTAAAACATTTTACTGCTATGTGGTAACATGTCACTGAGTGATAGTAATTATTGTTTATCTAAAATTACTATGTCCATGTCCCTAGTGCAGTGACAATGCCCAGAGATTCTGGCTGAGGTAAGACTCTCATGTGCTGCTGAACTTAAACAGAACTTTTGCTATCAAGAACATAAATAGAGATACTTCTTCCATATTGAAGCCAGCTATCACCAAATGATTTCTGTCCTATTATGTGCTGTTAGCCTTTTAAACACAGTGACAGCATGTGGACAGTCTATTGGGTGTGGTTTTTGGCATGTACAAACTCCTAACATGCCTGAGGGCCACTTGGGGACAACTACTTGATGCAAGATAAAATCCAGCCAGGGACTAGCTGCTTCATAGCATAGTTGATTGCATACCAGTGCAAACCCAGGCAACACTGCAAGACAACTTTTAATTTACTTGTGTAGGTAAATCATTTGCCCTAACTAGTACACAGCATATAGGAAGGCAAATGTGAGATTTGCTTCATGTAATATGCTGGACACTTCTCTGCTGTAAAAGTACTGATCTTGGTCCATGGCCAGTCACTACAGTCCTTCCTGGGCTACTCTGGCACAAGCATGTCTGTGTCTGTGTGACCAAGGGAAATGATCTAGTAAAAAAATAGCCCTGGTGAAATAAAAGGGGATATTTTTCACCTGAATCAGACCCATAAATCTTTTCATTGTAAAGTACAAGGCCTGAGTTAAATTTCAGCAATTTGTCACTGAAACCAGACCTGACTGCGCTCATAGGTACAGAAAAGCAAAATTTTTTTGCCTAAGGCCCAGAAAGCAGGAAACATTTCAGGCATTATGAGTCCTGGACTGTTTCTTTAATCATGCTCTCTGTATGAGAACATGAGTACAAAGTATGAGCTATTTAGGAGTGTGGCTAAAACCATTGTCTTGTCAAAACTCATGTTCTGTAATATAATCAATGAGTGAAACAATGGTGCTTTTGAACAAACATCCTTTCTTTTTTCTTTATTCTTATTGTGAATTGATAGTCTTGCCATTTGTTCTTACAATATAGTTGAGGTTATCATTGTTTCCCTTTTCTACTTTACAAGCAGAGCCCTAATTCCCATTATGGGCCTGCCACAGCTAAATTAGACCATGATTTATGCAAAGTATGTAAAAGAAATTACTTGGAGAACTCTCTCAGGAAGGTACAAGTTTCTGTCATGAAGTTTCTCTTTCTTAATGCCCCCTGCACTTTCGCTCTTCAGTACTTTTGATCATTAAAGTGCCTCCTGGGAATGCGAGTATCAGCTGGTGGCATGAAGGTAAGTGTTTAAATTCCCAGGAATTTTAGATGAAGTTCATATTAAGGAAAAATTATGCTGAAAGTCATAGTCTGAAGAGCCTTGAGCAAAGGAAAACCTTTAGGTGACTGATGACTTTTCATACTCTACCTGTGTGGTGGACAAACAGGCAGCCGTGTATGAAACCAGAGAAAGGAATCACAGAATTAGAATTCATTAACTACTTGCTCAACTGATAATTAGTTGTGTAAGTGGATATTAAAGACACATACAGCATGTCTAATTTTAATTGAAATTGGGAAAGATATGGTAGAACACTTCTTCAAACATCGAACCAAAGAGTGAAGAAAACAACATTATGAGAAGAAGAGAAGAGAAGAGAAGAGAAGAGAAGAGAAGAGAAGAGAAGAGAAGAGAAGAGAAGAGAAGAGAAGAGAAGAGAAGAGAAGAGAAGAGAAGAGAAGAGAAGAGAAGAGAAGAGAAGAGAAGAGAAGAGAAGAGAAGAGAAGAGAAGAGAAGAGAAGAGAAGAGAAGAGAAGAGAAGAGAAGAGAGAATTGAATTGAATTATCAGGTTGGAAAAGACCTTCGAGATCACCAAGTCCAACCTATTACCAACACCATCTTATCAACTAAACCATGGCACCAAGTGCCTCATTCAGTCTCCTCTCAAACACCTCCAGTGATGGTGACTCCACTATTCCAATGGCCAATCACTCTTTCTGTGAATAAATAATGTATACTTCAATGCACAAGTGCCTAAATATACACTTCTGTATGAAAATCAAGCATCATTTCCCTAAGAATAGTCATCAAATGCTTAAATAGCTGTAAAGCAGTAGATGAAGCACATTATTAAGGAGAAATAATAGGAGTTACTGCAATGAATACCATTCCTGGGAAGAAAAACTGGGATGTTTTGAGATCACAGAAGTTATTTAGAATCTTTTAGATAGAAATTTCCTTGAATATAAACAAGAGGACACAGTCTCAAGCTGCACCAGGGGAAGTTTAGGCTACATGTTAGGAAGAAGTTCTTCACAGAAAGAGTAATTGGCCATTGGAATGGGCTGCCCAGGGAGGTGATGGAGTCACCATCACTGGAGGGGTTTAGGAAGAGACTGGATGGGGTGCTTGGTGCCATGGTTTAGTTGATTAGATGGTGTTGGGTGATAGGTTGGACTCAATGATCTCAAAGGTCTCTTCCAACCTGGTCAATTCAATTCAATTCAATTCAATTCAATTCAATTCAATTCAATTCAATTCAATTCAATTCAATTCAATTCAATTCAATTCAATTCAATTCAATTCAATTCAATTCAATTCAATTCAATTCAATTCAATTCAATTCAATTCAACTCAACTCAACTCAACTCAACTCAATTCAATTCAATTCAACTCAATTCAATTCAATTCAAATCAATTCAATTCAATTCAATTCAAATCAATTCAATTCAATTCAATTCAAATCAAGTCTAGTCTAGTCTAGTCTAAACTCAGAATTTATTCGGTAGCCTGTGGAAAATGCTGTTTGTTAACCTAGTTGACTACATGAGTAGCCATTTTCTTTGGATATTCAAGTGGGGACACAAAGTAAAAGCTTCAGGCTGCTTAATAGTCTGCTCCTGTACCTGGATTAATTCTGAAGGTGTTTCTTTTTCACTAGGGAAAAAAAAATTGTGGCATTTTCAACAAAAAGTGGGATGGTAGTAAACTGAGTTGCAGTCCTGTCTGTGTGGCTGGTCATGAAGATACAGAAAAACTTGTGCCAGATTCAAGTTGAGACTGATGGGACCAACAGACAAACTGAAAAATCACAGTTCAGAGTACATTTTCCCATCCATGTTACATATACACTTTCTTTTGTTTTGTTTAAACAACTGTTACATACCACAGTTAGATGGAATTGAAATTCTTTTGGAAAGCTACCACTGTGATGATGAAGACAGCATATAATACATACCTCTCTTGCAAGCAGATACATAAAATACATGCCCCTACTAAAAAACATAACACAACATGTACTAACCAAGGCACTTCATAAAACTGAACACAAATTTCACCTGCAAACCCACATATTTTATTTTCTTGTTTGTGCTCTGAAACACCCTTCTTTTTCTTTTCTCCTTTGTTTGGTGGTTTGGTTTTGTTTTGTTTTATACCACAATTGAGCCATAAAGGCATTAAACCAGGAATTTACAATGGTGACACTGACAGATCCTTAAATATAGTTGACTGAAGAGTAAAGCTGTAATAAGAACTTGTCAAAACTGAAAATGAAGGAGTCTGAGAGACCAGAAAAAAACCATAAAAGCATCCATTTCTAAGGTTTGTATGATGATATTTTTAGATTTGTGTGCTCTAGGTGTTTCCACTAATTGCATAGGAAAGTGTAACAGAAGAAACATCTAGGTATACAGAACAACTACTTGTGTAGTTCAGAGACTTCAGTATTAACCTGAAGGTAGATAAAAGTCAATAATCTCAGGCTTCCCTGTAGCAATCCTATATTAGTGTTTGAATTTAATGTCCCCATACAAGATCCTTTTCTTCTCTCTTCTCTCTGGCTTTTTTTTTCCCACAGCTGCTGAATGTTAGAGACACAACTGAAAGAGCACAAAATGATGCAAGCTTAGGTAAAGGCACAATTTCAGCAGCCACAAGCGTAGATTGAAATGTTATATCTGCATTATTATGAAGGTAGAACTTCCTCATTATTATTTTGCTGCGGATTTAATGCCTGATAGTTTCACAAATATTCATGCATCCCAATTTTCAGTATCTACTAATTTTATTTGTGACATTTAATGGCTAATTTTCAGGGCACTTGCCATTAATATCTGCTACCTCAATGAACAGCTACTACAGGGTTCTCTGTGGCTGAAAATCAGTCCAATGACCTCAGGTGAAACACACAGTGAAAAAAAGAGCATATAAAGAAGAAAGCAACTTTGCTACATGGTTTTACATAGTGGGTAGGTTTTGTATAAGTAGGTAACAGTTCATTTTCATGAATTTGGATGGCCAAGCAGGTGTTGGGCAGAGAATTTCATGTGTCATGAAAAAAGCATTGCTATTTATTCATTATATGTCCATCAGATATCCAACAGATCAGAGTCTCCCAGTTGATTGCCATGCTGATCAACTGACACACACACTGATAGGAGGGAATAAGCAGACACAGCCTGACCCTTCTCAGTGGTGACCAGTGACAGGACAAGAGACATTAGACACAAGCCAAAATACAGGCAATTCCATTTAAATATCAATTTCATTTAAACATAAAAACATCTTTCTTATTGTAGGGGTGATTAACTAGGAGAGAATAAGGTTTACAGATAGGCTGTGGTGTCTCCATCCTTGGAGATACTCAACATCTGAGTGGACATGACCTTGAGCAGCCTGTTCCAGCTGATTCCTGTTCTGTTTGGGGGATTGGATCAGGTGATATCCAGAGATCCCTGCCAATCTCAGATGTTCTTAGATTCCTTGGTATTATTCAGTGAAAAACAAACAAAGAGGTTTTACCAACTTGCAGTCAATGAAAATCCACCATGATGCCTGCTGCAGGGATGGGGATATTGAAGTTTGTGTTCCAGGCTAGGCCATCACACTCAAGCTAGCTAAAGATTCCTCTACCGCTTAACCTGAAGGAGTATCTCCAGAAATACTTCAAATAGAAATGGGATGCAGGAAAACAATTGAGCCATTGGAAAAGTGGCAGGTGGAGTATTTTTATCATTTATTTTCCTCATAGAAACTCTTAACAGAGTTAGGTCCTCAGGCAAAGTTAACCTCTGAGCTAGGTGGATGAATGAGAGCAATTATATAAGTAATATAAATATATTTTAAATGTAAGTGAAAGAACAAAACCAGATTAACAAAGACAAGGTTTTTAATACCTATGACTCCTCAGGCATATGTGTTTAAATAGCAGCTGCAGTCACTACTGCAGGGCAATCTAGACAAGAAAAGTCACCTGACTTTAAGAAAGTGATGAAACACAGATTACAGTTCCTGGAGTAATGGCTAATGAAAATTTGTGCAGTAGTAAATCATTAGAAAATACCTGCCATTTATAGAATCCTGAACACAGAAACTGGAAGAATTTATGGACAATGTTTGTCAAGAATATAATAATTGACTTTATTATTATTACTCATGATTTATATTGGGGAGTAACTGACAGCAGATTCCATTCTATTCTACTGTGTATTATACAGGTTATTATCTGCATAAAATGATGTTATGATATATTCCTTTTTATTGCCTTCTTTTAGTTTGATACATAAGTTAAAAATTATATTGCAAACAGGCTCCTGACTTTCTGATCTGAATAGTCTGAGTCTGTGTCTTATTTAGAAGCTGATGCTAAAATAGTAAAGGAGGAGATTAGGAAGTATTTCATTAGAACATTTCAGAACTTCATTAAAATGTTTCTTTATCACTGTACTCTTGCCCAAGGGCCCAATTCTTCCTACTTAGGACCCAAATCAAAGTTCCTACCAAACATTTTATTACAAAGCAAAGCATAAACTTATTCTTCCAGAGTTAGATCCAAATATAATCCACTTTTCTATAAACCCAAATTTACTTATTGTAGTGGTTTGAAAACCAAGAGGCTGATATTCCCCACTACCAGAAATACTGAATTTATGGCATTTTTATGACTGTAGGGCATTATCATCCTGGACAGAGGATTCTGGGTTGCTCTCTCACTTCCCAGGTTCTGAACATAGGTGTCTTTCCCTTGTTTTCAGGATTCCTAGATGGTATTTTCCCTTTCTTTCTGTTTTATATACACACTGATGTAGCATGATTCTTTTGTAGTGGAGGAGTAAATATTCTGTGTAAGTCAACTAAGAACAGCTCCCTGCTCTTTTTTTTTTCCTTTCTCTTTTATGTCTTGGTGAGAGGAGAGGGAGAAGGTGGCAGTGGAATAGGGGGCAGAAGCACTAAACCTGTAATATTTATGAACTAAGAGATTTTAAAGTTCTTTATTAAATAAATATGCTTCCAAAAGACTAATCAAATTTATTACACTATGACATTGCAATGCTCAGAATGATAATTTCTATCAGCAAACACCTGTGAATATCCTACTTGTTTTGCTCTATCTTAGAGAGTTTCCACTCATACAGAACCCAGTTCAAAATGTCTGCTATAACATGCTTATGCTTTCCAAGTTGAATCAAATTATCTGACTGTTTAGAATAATGATTGCTCACCAGGGGAGGCAAACCAAGGATATATACACTGTGAATGTGAAGACCTTGAGTTGGATAATTTGTTCAAATTTAAAAACAGACCAAGAGAGATGGGGCTCATGCAGACTCTTTCCACAGTTGTGTTGCCAAGTGAGTCACTTTAGCATATCAAGTGCATTTGAAACATTTGAGGCTTTTAGACTGAATTAAATTCCAGGAGCTAGAGTCAAGGTCTGACTTCAGCAACAACTGTACAAGAGCAAGAGCACACTCAGCCTTCTGCTCAGTTTCAAAAGGAATAAAAATAAAGTTGAACACATCCGAAGTCTCTTAAAGATTTGAAATAGTTCAACCTGTTCTTTTTCTTCCATGTTTCACCTTTTCCCATTCCAGTCTCTGTCAAAACAAGTACCAAAAAGCTGCAAATGCCAAAACCGTACCTCCAGCTCTTATTTTTATGAGATTTTTAACCTCAGAGGTAGGCTATGTTTTGACAGACATCAAGTAATTACCAAAATGTTTTACTGGTCTTGGATCAAAATGTGATCTACATCTGGTGATCAGAGAAACCATAGTGAGTTCTGTGGAGGTGAGAGAAAATGGTCATGCAATGAAAATAGTGTAGCTACAGCATAGAGGCATGAGTCTCAAGATATTTGACATAATCAACATCTGTATAATATCATTCAGTCATATCTTGTCAATATATACTGTATGATTCATTCCTGTTAGTAAAATGTTATATATAACACTGTTTCCCTCTGCCTCAGCAAAGAAATCACGGCATGAAGAGTTATACGTTTATCCTTCTCTGAACAAAACAAATACCACGAGATGAAAATGGAACTTACCTGAATGAAATGGTTTTTGCAGCTAATGAGGACAGATGTGCTCAGCTGCTTTCATCAATATTGCACAAATGAACAAAAAAAGCCTTGCTTTTATCTTTTTGACTCATGCCATACAAGACATTTTAAGTGGTTAGTTCACATATTTCACCAGAAAGAAGATAAGATTGCTCTGTCTACTTAAAGACTGGCAAAACATTCTAGTATACGGACATGTAATCTTGTAAAGTGCAATTACAGCTGGCATTTAACCTGCAGCGCTTAAACTATGTTTAACATACAGAGCTGGACGAAGCTTATTTAATCAAACACATTCTATTAAACAGATGTGCTGCTGAGTACAGAAATTACTTGTATAATTAAATCCTATAATGGAATCACTGTGATGAAGCTGCAAATCTGCCTTATTAAAATTACTTGAAATGAATGAGCACATTTGATATTTTATGTGGTCTTGACTACCTCAGTCTCTGTGCTTTTCATACCTTCATACAATAAATTTGTAATATCTCTACAATGTAACTGAAGTATTCTTGAAATGAGTAACAGACAATATACAAAAACCCCAAACCCAACAAACAAACAGCCCCTGACAAACTCCCTTTCATCTGTCTGCATCTCCAAACTGTGTTAAGACTTTTCATCTAAATATTGCGAAAACAATCAAGTCACTTTTGTCAGATAAGTCAGACTGACAAAATAATTATGCCATACCTATGCTAACTTATCCACATTCTTGTCACTCGCTGTATTTTCCTCTTATATCAAAGAATCAAACACACAAACACAATATTTAGGTTACCAAACAGGCTTCTGACCTCTTACTCTCTCTTAATGCTTTGTCTCCTTTTTTCCAAGTGATAGTTGGCTTTGGAGAAGCTTGTGGCTTGCACTCAATGACAACTTCTTGGCCCTTGGTAATAATTATGGTTTTCTTCATTTGATTTGGTGGGAAAGTGGGAGCTGAAGCTGTTAAAAAGAAGTAAGTTAAGTTTACAGAGAACAATCTCAGCTCCTGTTTCATTACATTCCAGTAGAGTAGAATAATAAATTCGTTTAGGGTATAGAATCCCCATTTTTCCCTTGGCAATTATTAATCTGGTTATGAATTAGTGAGATGCCCTTTACATCAGCATACTCAAGCAAGATTGTGAAATCCAGCAGCTTCAGAAATCAAATATTGAAGCTGATCTACTTGCACCACCCCTATTTTTATTTGGTAAATAACTTGTTAGAATTAAACAGTTCAAAATTAAAGACATTTAAATTACATAACTACCCGAAACGCAGTCTTTAGGTAATGCTTACAAAAAAACCACTGCTGTTAATGAAATTTTATTGCTTTCTCTCTTTGTAGTTGTTTGAATACTTGGAACTGAAAAATGAGTTCTTAATAAGTGATATTTAACCACATTGTCTTCGTATTTAACTTTTCAAGAAGTCCTATCGATTTCCATGCATCACCTAAAGTAGGAAATATATTACAAGATGATGCTTCTCCCAGGCACCCAGTACCAGAACAAGAGGACACAGTCTCAGGCTGCGCCAGGGGAGGTTCAGGTTGGATGTTAGGAAGAAGTTCTATACAGAAAGAGTGATTGTGCTATAGAATGGGCTGCCCGGGGAGGTGGTGGAGTCGCTGTCATTGAAGGTGTTCAGAAGGAGGCTTGATGGGGTGCTTGGTGCCATGGGTTAGCTGTTTGGGTGGGTTGGATTGGTTGATGGGTTGGACACGATGATCTTGAAGGTCTCTTCCAACCTGGTTTGGTTTATTCTAATAAAGGTTTATTCTAATAAAGGTTATTCTAATTACTGTAACTTCACATCAAGAAAGGACAGTTATTCTCAAGTAATCTCATATCTTTGTGTGTTTTTAAAACTACTTTTGCAAAATCAAAGCCCTTCCTTGCAATTATCTCAGATACACATATAGGAACATATTACACTCTATTGCCCCAAGTACATAGGAATTTCCTACTATTATTTTGGGTAGTTTTCATAGCAGACCTATTTATGTGGACAATTTATGCTGTCCTTCTCCCTTTAATAACCCAGAAAATTAAAGTCAACTGCTTCTGTAATGCAGCATTATGGTTAAAATTTATCAGGGGTACAATTTTACAAGTGACCAAATGAAAGACTTGATTTTAACTGCAGCAATGTGTAATGGCCATTTCCAGTTTGGGGGAACATCAAAGGAAGTGTGCAACTACCTGATATAATAGGTACACTTGTTTTGTAATAGGTATGAGACAGAGCAAGAGAGCACTGTAAGCAAGAGGGAGTCTCTTTGCTGAATGAATCAGAAATTACAAAGGAGTGTATTTGCTTTTCTATGGGTGATATTAGCTCAAGTATGCAATTTCCAGTATTTGATCAGTTCTGGTAGCTTCATAAGACATTTTTACACCTTTAAAATTAAGATCATGCCTAATGACCTCTGAAAAATGGCCAGGCAGGGTAAAAGGAATAATTTAATTTTAATAGAGACTAAAATATATTTACTTTCTTTGAGTTTCTTCCCCTGCAGTTAATTCTGAAGGATTAAAAAATAGTTTTCTGTTTATTTGAACTGAAATAGCCTTGTGTGGGAAATGGTCGCAAAATGTAACTGAGTAACTGAGGAAAGGAAATTTTCAGTTAACACAGTGACCTGTACTGTCTTAGACAACAAAGGACTCACAGATAAGTAACAAAAATAAAAAGGAGCTCACTTTTATCTGCTCAGCTAAGTTTGGACTGACAGAATCTCTGCTTTATCATAACAGATCAAGAACAAATGTAATTATCAAAGGGGAAAAAGGGAACTGCATGCTCTTTTTCAATAACACTCACCTAAAATCTTCAGTTCAGCACTGGCATAAATTGTGCCATACTTATTTTCTGCTAAGCACTGATACATTCCTGCATCTGAGACATTCACACTGCGGATCATCAGAGCACCATTAACCATCTCAATCCTGGTCTGTAAGGGAATAAAAATTAAGAATTCTATAAGCAAACAGGCGCTGGAAATTTGCTGTGCTATAAGCATAAGGAAATGGGACAAAAGAGATGATTAAGCTAAAATAAAACTGAGCAACGAAGTTCCTTGGGCTGACTTTTTTCTGGTCATATAAAGAATGACAAGAGTAAAGCAGGTGGAGGAAGGGAGAAAAAATTCCAGAAGCATTTGAAGGTACATATTTTTCAGTGCAGGTTATCTATTTCCAAGGCTTGCTAATGCCTGCTTGGGTTTTTTCTTGCTATCACCTTTACGTGACTTTTAAAAGCAATGCATCCGGGGCACTTTAATGAGGCAAGAACTCAGTTGTGGGTGTAACATATCTGATGATTTTCACATCTCTAGCAAGTATTTTATTTCAGTCATGGCAGTATTTTCATGAAAGTGGTCTTTTAAAGGTTGCTTGCATGAGTAAGAGCAAAAGTGTCTAATTGCCTCATCATTACTGCAAATTTCTTCTTTGACAGGTCCACTAGTAGAAATTAATTACCCCCGCTGCAACAGAAGGGGCATAAATAGCTGTTTATTGAAAAGTGTACCACATGGAGCTGTATAATGAATAATTTGAACTACTATAAAGCATCTCCAGATTTCATTATTATGGTTGCACATTTAATTAAAAATGGATAAAGAATAAAGAGCTTGGAGATGCAGAAGAAACTGAAAAAGAGTTCTCTCCATTGTAAGCCCCCAGTTTAAACTGAAATGTAATTTGCCATTTCAAAGCCTGGTGCAGCTAATGGCTTGGAAAATCAGAAAACTAAAAAAGAACAGAGAGTGAAATTGCTTCAATTTCAGGACTAATAAGTACAACTAAAAGAGCAGAGACAGGTAAGGTAAAGGCATACAGTCTTGTTTTAAATGCCTCACAGCTTCAAAAATAAGCTATGTTTATGTTTCCTCTCCCAATTTTTGCATAATTTGTTGATGTTCACAGACAGAGACAACATTTGCTAAAAACAAAGGCATTGCATCTTTTATATTAGTAAACCAAGACTATTACTTCATTTCCAAATGGAGTCATCCCTCCCCCCCCCCCCCAAACTGAACAGCTTTATTTTCAATCTGGAAAAATACATGAAAGAAATTCGCAAAGGTTGGTTTGGTTTTTTTTTGTTGTTGTGCTTTTGTTTGTTTGGTTTGGTTTTGGGTTTTACTTTAAATATTATGTGACTGTAAAAATGGAAAGCTGCTAGTCAGAAAACCACATGATTTTGGCTGATACATTGATGGTTTAGTGAGAGGAAAAGAACAAAGTGAAAGAAAAATTAAGCCATGCCATGAGTGGTCTTTCAAAAGGAAAAGGTTTGATTCTAAAATATATCAGGTGAGTGTAGTTAAAGACCTTTTAAAGAGCTATTATGAAGTATTTGAATGTTTTTGGTGGCTTGCTCCGCTACTTACAGAGAATTAAAAGACTTTAAAACTCATGAAAGTACAACAGTCATTGTCCCTTCTACATTAGCCTGCTAGTGTTTTGAAGGTCATGATTATGTACAAACAAAAAATAACACATAACTTTGGGAGAAATATGAAGGAATCTGATTCGGTAAACACAGTAAAAAAATATACAGAAACACAGAAAAAATATACAGAAACACAGAAAAAATATAGATACAAAGGGAAAAAACCCTAAACATACTGGAAATTGATTAGATGTACATTACAATACAATGGCAGATGCTGTTTCAGGCACAGCTCACAAGATCCCATCTCCTAAATATTACTGATGAGTTACTGGTGGGTGCAATTTAACATTGCTTGAGATAGTTCAGAGGGAATCCACCCAGACAGCCTGTTTGTATTGTAACACTTAAATAACTAATACAGGGAAATGCAATGTTTGAGGTATTTTTCAGTACATTTTTCACTGACTTTGAATGAAAGGAGAAACATGCAACATACTCGTGTCTAATGTACCTGTGGCCAGAGAGGAACTCCATTTTTCAGCCAATGATATGTGGGTCTTGGCTTTCCAGTGGCTTTACATTCCCATTGGAGTCGATCCCCGCTGTCCAATTGAGTATCATTAAGTTTCTCCACCCATTGTGGGTAGGCTGCAAGAAAAAAATGTCATGCTACACGCAAAGGATATAAACTGGTAAGTCTCTAGCTGATATGCAAGGATCTAACCAATTAAATATCTTAAATTGTGGCTACAAATCTTAGCTTACCCTCAAAGAGAAGTACATTTAAACAAACAATGAAAACCAAATGAGAAAGTAATAAAATTAACAAAACTCAATAACTTCAAAGGAAATGCTTTAATAGCAAAAGACAGTGAGCAGTATCATGAGCAGGAATAGAGAGCTGCCTGACTTAATAAAATCCTATGGATTCAATTACTGCACTGTCTATTACTGCATTCGTTATTGCTGAATTTAGGAGCATTTGCTTGCCATACAATATTTAGCAACTTTTCAAGACCTAAGATATTTCAGTTATCCTAAGGAGTTTTACTTGTTTGTCAATCATCACTGACTGTTTCTTGTAATTTCTTCATGTTTCATTTAGCTGGGAATGACTGAGCATTTGGTAAAGTATTTGCACATAATTTCTTTAAGTGTCTTGAATTGGTTTCATATTTCAAGGGAGAAAATGCTTTTGATCTTTTTAAGCACAGAACACATAAGAGTTTTGTTGATCTCTATTGATGATCTGGATGAGGGGATTGAGTTCATCATCAGTAGATTTGCAAATGACACCAAGCTGAGGGCAGGTGTTGATTTGTTGGAGCGTAGAAGGGCTCTGCAGAGGGACCTTGACAGGCTGGACAAATGGGCAGAGTTCAAGGGCATGAGATTTAACACATCCAAGTGCCGGGTTCTGCACATTGGCCACAACAACCCCATGCAGTGCTACAGGCTGGGGTCAGAGTGGCTGAAGAGCGGCCATGCAGAGAGTGACCCGGGGGTACTGGTCGATAGTAGGCTGAACATGAGCCAGCAGTGTGCCCAGGCAGCCAAGAAGGCAAATTGCATCCTGGCCTGTATCAGGAACAGTATGGCCAGCAGGGGCAGGGAGGTCATTCTGCCCCTGTACTCAGCAGTGATGAGGCCACACCTTGAGTCCTGTGTCCAGTTCTGGGCTGCACAGTTTAGGAAAGATGTTGAGTTGCTGGCACGAGTCCAGAGAAGGGCAACAAAGTTGGTGAGGGGTTTGGAGCACATCCCTGTGAGGAGAGGCTGAGGGAGCTAGGGCTGCTTAGCCTGGAGAGGAGGAGCCTCAGGGGAGACCTTATTGCTGTCTACAACCACCTGAAGGGAGGTTGTAGCCAGGTGGGGGATGGTCACTTCTCCCAGGAAACCAACACCAGAACAAGGGGCATAGTCTCAAGCTGCGACAGAGGAAGTTTAGGCTTGAGGTGAGGAGAAAGTTCTTCACCAAGAGAGTCACTGGTCATTGGAATGTGCTGCCCAGGGAGGTGGTGGAGTCACCATCCCTGGAGGTGTTCAAGCAGAGATTGGATGTGGCCCTTGGTGCCATGGTCTAGTCATGAGGTCTGTGGTGACAGATTGGACTTGATGATCCTCGAGGTCTCTTCCAACCTTAGTGATACTGTGATCTTTGAGGTCTTTTCCAACCTTGTTGATTCTATGCTTCTATGATAGATGAAATTAATTGACTTAAATATATAACGACTTGGGAGATTTTTAGGCTTTGGATAGTTTTTTTTTGGTGGTGTTTTAGTTATTTATTTGTTTAAAATTAGAGGGACTAAGTAGCTAATAGGCTTTCATTCCCAAAGGAATGTAAAATTCTTCTGCTTGGCGTGAACAGAAATCCAGATCTGTCACAACAGTCTCTGCTTCAACCGTCGGATAATTGATAATGTACTTCAACGTGCAGAACTGAGTTTAAAAATAAATCTTTGAATCTATCTGGCATTTGACAGGTCACCAATCAAAGATGTGAGAAGATATGAAAAGGTATGGCAGGTGACTAACTGCTTCTAGCTTACACCTTGTGCATGGATGGTAAAGAAAATGAAGGAGTTGTCTGTCATTCCTAAGCAGAGAACCATCTGCTTCAGAGTCCCTGACCAGCCAGTTAGCAGGAACCAGAAACATATCAGAAAAAGGATCCTTCATTTCCCTTTTAGTCGAGGAAAACAGAAATATGACTGACCCAACCTCACTCCCAAATCCAAGACTAAAAACTCATGCTACATTATTCCTCTTACTACAGTCAAAGCAATGTATGACATGCTCCATATGTTCTCCACAGCGCTGAATCATTTGATGCTTAAATTATATCCAAGGTTCCAGGAAATCCCCAGAAACAAATTGCAGGAGTCTCTGTTTGCTTGTTGCCTCCTAGTTGCCCTAAAAAGATAATCTGATTGCATTGTCTAGTTGATACTGTTGTTTTCTTTTTGAGTGTTTCAGTGTGCAGAGAGAAAGCATGCTGAGAAGCAATTGTTTCCTTTGCTAATGAGCACACTAAATGATTTTGGAAGATGTGACAGTTAAATGTGCAACTGAAAATTCAGAAAAGTTAGCTAGATGCTATAAAAATCATGCAGTTTCAAAGAGATGCTAAACTTTTCTTATTCATATTTCATTCTTTTCATTATTTTACCTGTTTAAAAATTCTACTCTATGAAGCAAAGCCTATATAATTTCATTTTTCTACGTTGAATTTGATCATATTATGAACCACGGCCTTCAGAATTACAGTGTGCAGCTGTTTGCACTAAATGAAAACCGTTTCCCCACGCCTGGCTATAGAGGTGTTCTCTTGAGCACATCATGGCCATTCCCTACCCTCTGTGGCTGCATCAATAGCATAGCCATGGCATGAGTTTTCCTTTGTAAACACAACATTGCAAATCACAGTAGTATGATCAACTGATGTTAACTACTTTTTTATCATTAGTTGAGTAGTGCTGTCAAAATGTCTGAGGGATGGGATGTGTGGAGGTGAGAGAAAGTTCAGTTCTCCCCCCCCCCACACACAAAGAAACCACAGCTAATTCAGTTGGAGAAGCAGAGATGAATTAAAGCTATATTTACAAGCAGGATGAAATGCAGATTGATATATACACAATATACAGTATTAACAATATATACAGAAATATACAGCAAATAAAGTAATACAGAACAAAACTCCCTCCTCCAGCCAGAGGAGGGTTCCCCCCCTGTACCCCCTCTCTCCCCCTACCTCCCTTTTTTCCCAAGGGGGTTAGAGAGAGAAAAAGATAATTATTAAGGAGGAAATTCTGTTAGCTCAAAGCATATGCAAGAATTAGTTTTTTTTAATCTGTTAGCTCAAGGTTAACTCCTGCAGCTGTTGCTCAGAAGCAGACAGGCTGAAAAGACAGAACAGACTGGACTAGCTGAGATTCAAATTGGACTAAAACTTAAAGTTGCATTCTACCTATCTACCAATGAAATTCGTTTAGAATATCTGAATGTTTTCAAAACATTCAGCCAGAGTGTTCCAGCAACTGTCCCTTTCTTAAAGGCACAGCCTAAAACAGTCACAGGATGTCACCCAGAGAGACCTGGATAAGCCAGAGAGGTGGGCCCAGGTGAACCTCATGAGGTTCAACAGGAGTGTATGCAGAGTTCTGCACCTGGGCTGGAACAATCCTCACTATCAGTACAGACTGGGGGATGAGGTGATAGAAAGCAGCCCTATCAAAGAGGATTTGGGGGTCCTTATGGGTGAGAAGCTGGACATAAGCAGACAGTGTGCACTCACAGCACAGAAGGCAAATTGCAACCTGGGCTGCATCAAAAGATGCGTGTACCTGTCTATCCGAGGATCTCAAAACGTTTTACAAACACAAATTGGCAGTAAGTCTTCAAACTTTACAGGCCAGTTTTTATATATTCTGGGCAAAATGAAATTCAGCTGCAGAAAATAGACTACTTTCTCAAATTATTAAGCAACTTACTGGCTGAAAAAATTAAGGACAAAATTTTCATTAGCAAATGTCCCAAAATGTGAATGTGGGTAGTCTGGGGTGAAAGAAACTTTCTGGACATGAGGCCAGTTGGGAAGTGTGTAGTATGAGAATAGGTAGCTAGTACAGTGAGAAAGATAAAATAGCAAATTTAACCTGAAGGTGCAATTCTGACCACAAAAATCTCTTTCTCAGTAGACATATTTACTGCATGGGACTAACCCAAGAGGTTTAGCATGAGAGAGGAGCACGAACTGCACAATCTAGTGATTGCTGCTATTAGGAAAATGCTTCTAGTCAGGATTTGTAGAGGAACTGTGATTACAGAAAGTTAACAGCTAATTCCTCCATCTAGGTTTTAATTTTTGTGCTTTCTTATATTAATCAGTTTCAGCTGGAATAAAATTTCATGAAAACTTGCAGGATGAGCAGAGCACTTGTGGAAAAAAAAAACCACCTCTCAAAATGGCTCTCTTCTCAAAATAGCTCACCTCTCAAAATAGCTTGCAGTATATATGAATATGTCTTGCATTATCAAAACTACATTTTTAATACCTTTGCCTTTATTACAGCTTCTATGCCTTTCACAGTTCTTCCACTATGTGCTGAAACTACAACAATCTGAAGTTGTCAGCACTGAAATCTCACTTTCTGAACCACATCTGAAGTGTCAGATGCATCAGGCTGTCACGGCATATCTGTATTGTAGCATCAGGTAAGAAATGTAAAAGTCACTGTTTTGTGATTAAATGTGACCAGACAGGCAGACTGGGCATGCTGGGCTTTCTCCAAAATACTCTGTGGTGACCCAAATCAGATGTAACTGATGAAAGGAAGGGGATTCAAACAGACAGCGAGTGAGTTCCTACGGAGATATGCAAATTGTTAGACTGCGGTATGACACAGCTGGTCCTACAGCCTGCCCTGAAATTTTACAAGAAATCCCTAGTAAGCAATGATGGCCTACATCTGAATTTCTGAGCCAATATAATCATTGTCTCCTGGAGGAATAAGATGTCAGTGAAAAGGAAAATGTAAATAATTAATGTTGACTGTTGTTATGAATAAGAGGTAGAGCAAGAAATGCTGTTTCATGTAATGCCCTCGAGTCCTGCCAGATCAGCTGTCATCAAAGCAGCTGACAACTTTGCAAAGTAACATTTGGCAGAACTACTGATAAAAACCTTCTCACCCAAACCCTCTTACAACCCTTTCCAGAGTTGTCAAGGTTTGTATGCCACTGAGACACTACTTCCGTCTTCCGGAGTACTGAAGGCTGCAAGAGGCTCACTGAGGAGTATTTAATCTCAAAGCCATGAGAAGGTACTTGTAGGGGTAGGGTAACAGCTTGTGCTTCTTGTTCTGCTGCACTGAAGGTTGGTGCCAGTCTCCTGGAACCTGTTAACATGCTCTGACCTTGCTTCCTGCTAATGCAGATAGGTTGAACTCTGACTCAGATCTTGTTTTGTCATTTGACAGTCAAATACATAACGACAGACTTTAGAGAACCTTAAAAATAGAGTATCTGTTAATCAGAGGAGTAAGGCAATCTGAAATAACCCTCTTTGGTGTAATATAAAAGAATTCATTCTACTATTATTGCAAAAAAAAAAATGCTGGTTAGCACAAATTGTGCACTGTCTGTAAAGGAAGTTTCATAGTTTCATAGTTTCATTCAGGGTTGGAAGGGAACACAAGGATCATCTAGTTCCAACCCCCCTGCCATGGGCAGGGACACCCCACACTAGATCAGGCTGGCCAGAGCCTCAGCCAGCCTGGGCTTAAACACCCCCAGGGACGGGGCCTCAACCACCTCCCTGGACAACCCATTCCAGGGTCTCACCACTCTCATGCTGAAGAACCTCCTCCTCACATCTAGCCTGAATCTCCCCACCTCCAGCTTCATTCCATTCCCCCTAATCCTATCACTACCTGAGATCCTTAAAAAAATAGAATTTTGACAGTGTTGCAGAACTTCACATTTCTGTCTGGACTGTGTAAAACAAAACTGACGGAGAAAATGTTTCCTACAGACTCCTAGATGTGTGTACCCTCTTTATGTCTGCTCACAACAAAAATGTGTCCAGACAATGACAGAGGCAGAGTTGTGTGGAATGCTACATGGTGTTTTTTATGCCACAGGTCTGCAGGGTGCTCTTGAGGAAAAAGTTTCATTTTCCAACATCCTACCTTCTCTCTCAAAGAGTACCTTTGATGTTTCTTTAACTCTGAATAAAAGGAAGGCAAAGATAATTGAAACACCTTTGTAAAGTGCTTTGGCACCTAGTAGTTCCACAGCTCTAGAAAACAACTGTTAAGTGTATGAGCAGGGGTACATGTTGTAATTCAAAAATGATTTTTTTTTTGAGTTTCAGACATTTTAAGAAATTATGCTAAAAAAAAATTAAATTGCTGTAGCAGGGGCTTCTGTACCTGGCAGCAAGAATTTGTAATAACGGAGAAATATTGGCACAGTGAGAGGCACCAACTTAGGTTTCTGGGATTTGACTGCTGTGTTTGGTAGATGCCTTATGAAACTTCTGTTGCAACTGTGTCCAGTACTGGGCCCCTCAGTTTCAGAAGGACATTGAGGCTCTTGAATGTGTCCAGAGGAAGGCAACAAGGCTGGGGAGAGGACTCGAGCACAAGCCCTACGAGGAGAGGCTCAGGGAGCTGGGGTTGTTTAGCCTGGAGAAGAGGAGGCTCAGTGGAGACCTTATTGCTCTCTCCAACTACCTGAATGGAGGTTGTGGCCTGGAGGGGGTTGGTCTCTTCTCCCAGGCATCAGCACTAGAACAAGAAGACACAGTCTCAAGCTGCGCCAGGGGAAGTTTAGGTTCAAAGCCAAGACAAAGTTCTTCACAGAGAGAGAGTTGTTAGCCATTGGAATGTGCTGCCCAGGGAAGTGGTGGAGTCACCATCCCTGGAGGTGTTCACGAGGGGATTGGACGTGACACTTGGTGCCATGGTTTAGTCGTCATGAGGTCTGTGGTGACAGGTTGGACTTGATGATTTTTGAGGTCTTTTCCAACCTTATTGATTCTGTGATTCTGTAACTGCAGTATGGATGGCATGTCCAAAATGAAAGGTGTAAACTACCATCTTTGGCATCACTGTTGTTTTTTTTTTCCCCCAGCAAATACCAAAAAAATTACTGAAGACAAAAAACCTGCCCTTGACTCTATATGGATAAGAATGAAAAGAAAGGAGAGAAAAGGGAGAAGCATCATCCAGAGATATGCTGATGCTCACTGAAAACAAGGCAGCTAAGACAAAGAGATTGGAAATCTAGAGGAGACAGGAAAATTTATTATGGACTGGAAATCTTGACACACATGGAAAATAAACTAAATATGCAATGCTAGTCTATAGTTATTTGATGAAAGGGTGTAGCAAAGACAGAGAACAGTGTATAGTTAGTAATGGAGTGAAAGCACTGGGAGCCATGGACTGAAATCAAGAAATGAGAAAGAAAATTGATTAACAGGAGAAACCGCTTCTTAAAGGTGCCTATTAGCCTGGGGATGTGTCTAAATTGCAGCAGCTGGAATTCCATTCACTGTGATATTTGAAGACATAAAACCATTCAGAGTCTGAAACTTTTTACATGATCTGCAACAGAACTTTCTTGTTAAGCATTTAAGCATGTAGGATTTAAGGAATTGTAGAATCATAGAATCAATAAGGTTGGAAAAGACGTCAGAGATCATCAAGTCCAAGCTGTCACCCTCATGACTACTAAACCATGGCTTCAAGTGCCTCATCCAATCCCCTCTTGTACACCTCCAGGGATGGTGACTCCACCACCTCCCTGGGCAGCACATTCCAATGGTCAACAACACCTTCTGTGAAGAACTTTCTCCTTACCTCTAACCTAAACCTCCTTTGGTGCATTTTGAGACTGCGTCCTCTTGTTCTGGTGGTGATTGGCTGGGAGAAGAGTCTAATCTCCTCCTGTCTACAACCAGGTAGGGGTTGGTCTCTTCTCCCAGGTAACCAGCACCAGAACAAGAGAACACAGTCTCAAGCTGCACCAGGGGAGGTTTAGACTGGAGGTTAGGAAGAAATTCTTCATAGAAAGAGTGATTGCCCATTGGAATGGGCTGCCTGAGGAGGTGGTGGAGTCACCATCATTGGGGGTGTTTAGGAGGAAACTTGATGGAGTGCTTGGGGCCATGGTTTAGTTAATTAGATGGTGTTGGATGATGGGTCGAATGCGACGATCCTGAAGGTCTCCTATTCTATTCTATTCTATTCTATTCTATTCTATTCTATTCTATTCTATTCTATTCTATTCTATTCTATTCTACTCTACTCTACTCTACTCTACTCTACTCTACTCTACTCTACTCTACTCTATTCTATTCCTCATAGGGCTTGTGCTCAAGGCCTCTCCCCAGCCTCGTTGCCCTTCTCTGGACACATTCAAATGTCTCAATGCCCTTCTTAAATTGAGGGGCCCGGAACTGGACACAGTGCTCAAGGTATGACCAGTGCTGAAATACTGTTAATTTCAGGTTGTGATTTTTCTTTTCAGTGTGATGTATGGTACTGTTTTGTTTTTTTTTTTTAATGCCCACCAAAACACCTTTGGAAAGACCAAGCTTGGAGGAAAAAAATGTTCATCACTTTCTGAAAACCAGAACCTTCAGAAATTGTGTTTGCCTCGACTGAGAATCTACAATCGCAAACCCACTTTCCCAGCTTTGTTTTCTGTACAATGAATTTGACAGAATTCAGCACCTAGGTACCATAGCAAAGGTGAAATATAAAAGTGGGAGAAAAATCCTGTGATATTTAGAATATTGTTTTCTGACAGACACATCATGCATATGTTGCATGTCACTGTTTTAAATAGCATCAGGAGGGAAAAAAACAAACCCAACTTTGAACATTATAGTGATACCTTTTAAAATAAAAATCCATACACATACAAACATGAAATTGCCTTTAAGCCAGTTCTTTGAGGGAGTCAACTATCTATATTTCAGACTTTAATGCACTGCTAAGGAATAAAAACGTGCAGCTTTAATACTAATTTTACTTCAGAAGAAAATCTGCTGGACCTTGTCTGGCATCCTTCATGTGTAGTTAAAGCCTTAAATGTAGAGAAAGCATTGCTAGATAATGCTGTATGCAGGTACACTTACTGTACACTTGTAGCTGTCCTCTGAAGACATTTCTTCCACGAGAGTTTTCAGCCTTGCATTCATACACTCCTGCATCCTCTAGCTGCACATTAGGTATTTCAAGCACAGCTTGGGATTTTCTCAGGCGGGCTTTGCTTGGATTATGACCATTAACTTTCCTCCAAGAGATTGTTGGAACAGGGCTGAAATATTTGTAAAATAACTGTTAGCACTCTTACATTATTGAGAATGCAGATTCTGTTATCTAGTAGTTAAAAAACTTAATAATCTAAGCAGCAATAAAATATAACCACAAGTAAGGTTTGTATAATGCTTGATATATCTCCCTTCCTGTAGGAAGTTTGCTATTTGGAATGTGTCTCTTTCACCCACAAGGGAAACCCAATTTTCATTGAGAACAAGTAAATAATTTGACATACCCTCTCTAGAGTTTCTCTAGCACTCTGTGCTTTACATCTGAACATTTCCATGTGACAGGTAAAAGAAAATATCAACTTCAAGACTGAGATGAATTTAGCAAATTCCATCACACCCCAATTTTCCTTCAGTTGAAACTGCACTTCTGAAGAACAGTGAGTAATAACCTCCATCTAAATTGGGGATTTCAGTGGCAGCCTATTGTGGATAAACTGAAGTGACCAAAGATTTAGAGATCTTTTTTCTTGCAACATTTCAGTTACAAAACTGATTATTCCAAGCTCATGACCCTAGATTTTAGGCGTGCAGATTTTGATCGCTTCAGGGATCTGCTAGCCAAAGTGTCATGGGACAAAGCCCTGGAGGGAAGAGGGACCCAGGACAGCTGGTCAGTATTCAAGGACCACCTCCTCTGTGTCCAGGAGCTCTGTGTACCAACAAAGAGAAAAGCAGGTAAGAATGCTAGGAGGCCTGCCTGGATGGGCAAGGAGCTACTGGACACACTATTACTTAAAAGGAAACTCTACAGGAAGTGGAGGGAAGGACAGCTAGAACAGGGGGAATATAAGGAAGCTGCCCGAGCAGCAAGAGTCCTGGTCAGGAAAGCCAAAGCAGAGTTTGAGTTGAATCTAGCCAGGGAGATTAAAGGGAATACTAAGAACTTTTACAGGTATATTAATGGGAAGAAGAAGACTAGGGAAGGTGTGGGCCCCCTCAGAAAAGAAAATGGTGACATGGTCACCTGTGATGAGGAAAAGGCTGAGGTACTTAATAACTTCTTTACCTCAGTCTTCACTGCAAGGGCCTCTAGCCACACTCCTGATGTTATGGAAGTCAAAGCCAGGGACAGGGAGGAAGAACTGCCCATTGTAAGTGCAGATCAGGTTCGTGATCATCTGAAGAACCTGAAAGTGTTCAAGTCCATGGGACCCGACGGGTTACACCCACGGGTACTGAGAGAACTGGCAGATGAGGTTGCTAAACCCCTCTCTATTATATTTCAAAAGTCCTGGCAGTCTGGTGAAGTCCCCACAGACTGGAAAAGGGGAAACATTGCCCCCATCTTCAAAAAGGGCAAGAAGGAGGAACCAGGGAACTACAGGCCAGTCAGTCTCACCTCTGTGCCTGGAAAGATCATGGAACAGATCCTCCTGGAGTCACTACTCGCTCAAAAGAATAGTGAAGAGGTGATTGGGAACAGTCAGCATGGCTTTGCCAAGGGCAAATCCTGCCTGACCAACCTGGTGGCCTTCTATGAGCAGGTGACAAAATTAATAGATGAGGGGCGAGCAACTGATGTCGTTTACCTGGACCTGAGCAAAGCCTTCGACACTGTCCCACACCACATCCTGGTGTCCAAACTGGTGACACATGGGTTTGATTGGTGGACCACTAGATGGATAAGGAACTGGCTTGATGGCCACACCCAAAGAGTGGCTGTCAATGGCTCCATGTCCCAGTGGAGGCCAGTGACAAGCAGAGTCCCTCAGGGATCAGTCCTGGGACCTGTCTTATTCAACATCTTTGTGGGGGACATGGACAGTGGCATTGAGTGCACCCTCAGCAAGTTTGCTGATGACACCAAGCTGTGTGGTGCAGCAGACACGCTGGAGGGAAGGGAGGCCATCCAGAGGGACCTTGACAGGCTGGAGAGGTGGGCACAAGCCAACCTCATGAAGTTCAATAAGAGCAAGTGCAGGGTCCTGCATCTGGGTCGAGGCAATCCCAGGCACAAATACAGGCTGGGCAGTGACTGGCTGGAGGATAGCCCTGAGGAGAGAGACTTGGGGGTGCTGGTGGACAAAAAGCTCAACATGAGCTCTCAGTGTGCACTTGCAGCCCGCAAAGCCAATCAGATCCTGGGCTGCATCAGGAGAAGTGTGGCTAGTAGGTCGAGGGAGGTGATCCTCCCCCTCTACTCAGCCCTGGTGAGACCCCACCTGGAGTACTGTGTCCAGTCCTGGAGCCCCTATTACAAGAGGGATGTGGAGGTGCTGGAACGTGTCCAGAGAAGGGCCACAGGGATGATCAGAGGGCTGGAGCACCTCTCCTGTGAGGACAGACTGAAGGAGTTGGGGCTGTACAGTCTGCAGAAGAGAAGGCTCCGAGGAGACCTAATTGTGGCCTTCCAGTATCTGAAGGGGGCCTACAGGAAGGCTGGGAAGGACTTCTCAGGATCTCAGGTAGTGATAGGACTAGGGGGAATGGAATGAAGCTGGAGGTGGGGAGATTCAGGCTGGATGTGAGGAGGAGGTTCTTCACCATGAGAGTGGTGAAACCCTGGAATGGGTTGTCCAGGGAGGTGGTCGAGGCCCCGTCCCTGGGGGTGTTTAAGAGCAGGCTGGATGAGGCTCTGTCCAGCCTGATCTAGTGTGGGGTGTCCCTGCCCATGGCAGGGGGGTTGGAACTAGATGATCCTTGTGGTCCCTTCCAACCCTGAATGAAACTATGAAACTATAATTGTATAAGAAGCATGTATCAATGGCACTACCGCTTCTGACTCAAGCATTACAGGCCTCCTCAGAGGCGTGGAAGTCTTTTCACTGTAGCTCGTTATTCCACACAGATCTATGTGGAAACAGTGCAATTTGCATCCATTTACTGAGAGAAAAAATGGATTAGACAGTGTTTACATTAATTCAATTTTCTTTTTAGCCCAGACACTCATCAGCATGCACCCATTGGGCTTTTTTTGGCACAGACTTATATTTGTTGAAGTATGACAGATACTTAAGGATGAAGAAAAGGAGAGAAACATATCTGCTGTTATAGAATATTTGATTGTGAGACAAAAGCTGGACTGCCTCAGGTATTGCAAAAGAAGCTTAGTGGCCATCATGAAAGAAAATGTAACTGTTACACACTGATACTTTTTAATTTTGCATTTATTTAAATTTAAGTTCAGATATAAACACAGTTGGATCTTACAGCAATTAGGGAAAATTATTTACAGTATCACAGTATCATAGTATCACATTATCACCAAGTTTGGAAGAGACCTCAAATATCATCAAGTCCAACCCGTCACCATAGACCTCATGACTAGACTATGGCACCAAGTGCCACATCCAATCCCCTCTCGAACCCCTCCAGGGACTTTATAGCATAGATTCAAATTCAAAGCTTCAATTAATTTCTGTTATAATTTTCTAACTTGATCTATATGAAGCTGCACTAAAACATCACCTTTCCTCAATATTTCAAGGTGTCCAATCTGAGACACAATAAAGACATGCCAACCAACCCTGGGAAAAGCTCTAGCTATTCAGAAATCAGGCTGTGAGTTAATGCAAAGTTTCAGAGAAGATGCTTCATATTACAGTAGGATCATGAATTCAGGTTTCCCTATTCTTATATTCTGAATGTCACAAATCACTAAATTTCATTAAGTCTATTAACAAAATTACCTTCACAAAACCACATGTAGAATAGAATAGAATAGAATAGAATAGAATAGAATAGAATAGAATAGAATAGAATAGAATAGACCAGACCAGACCAGACCAGACCAGACCAGACCAGACCAGACCAGGTTGGAAAAGACTTTTGAGATCATTGAGTCCAACCTATCATCCAATGCTATCTAATCAACTTAACTATGGCACCAAGTGCCTCATCCAGTCTCTTCCTAAACACCTCCAGTGATGGCGACTCCACCACCTCCCTGGGCAGCACATTCCAATGGCCAATCTCTCTTTCTGTGAAGAACTTCTTCCTAACATCCAGCCTAAACCTTTCCTGGAGCAGCTTGAGACTGCGTCCTCTTGTTCTGGTGCTGGTTGCTTGGGAGAAGAGACCAACCCCCACCTGGCTACAGCCTCCCTTCAGGGAGTTGTAGACAGCAATAAGGTCTCCTCTGAACCTCCTCTTCTCCAGGCTAAGCAACCCCAGCTCCCTCAGCCACTCCTCATAGGGCTTGTGCTCCAAACCCTTCCCCAGCTTTGTTGCCCTTCTCTGGACACATTCCAGCAAGTCAAAGTCTTTCCTAAACTGAGGGGCCCAGAACTGGACACCTAGTCCCATATGGGATCCAGTATTTATTTGAATATATCAGAGAGTTAATAATTGTTTCCCTTATCAGTTTGCTACACTGATTACTTAACCTGACAAAAGATCCTTTACTTTGAATGTTTGTTTATTCATCTCTAAGGCATATTCCCTACAATACCTCTTTATACTTGCAAAATAGTGCTTTATCAGTGTTCCCCATGGGAGGAATTCTTGTATGGGAATCAAGAAACCTTCCTTAGTAAGCAAAACAAATTGATCTTTATCTTCAGCACTGTATATCACATGTATATGTTTCATTTTATAGATGCTTGTGGATCATATGATGGGTGGGGATTATATGAGCTCTTTTCTTTCCCATACTATGTCACCATAGAAACTTGACAGCTTGCTTATTATTAATCTTGAACTATATCCTTGCCAACTGATTTCAGAGTTTGATGCCTGCAGGTTTGGTTTGAGGACTCTTCTGTGTGGCTTGTATGGGTGCCATTTATAAAGTTTACTTCCCATTAAAAGTTATTTTACATAGTTTTTAGTTAGCAAATGTAAAGAACTTCCCAAGTACTTCAACTCATTCAATTCTGAATGAGAAGAATAAATAGAATGTTTCTGTCTATGATGCAGTAACAAAAATTGCTGTCTTTGCCTCTGCCACTTATGATATTCCCTCAACATCCTTAGCTACCTATTTTGTTATAGTTTGATAGCTCTTTCTAAAGATTTTGTCTTGTTTCTGATTGAGCTTTAGGTGGAAACTTATCTGAGTTTACACTTAGCACCTCTTTCTATATGGAATACAATTCTGTCATGATTGCTGCTTTCAAATCAGCCACCACAGCCAGGCAAGTGGTTTGTAAATCACAGGATCATAGAATGCTTTCAAATGGAAGGGACTTTTAAAGGTCATCTAGACCAACTACCCTGTAGAGAGCAGGAACATCTAACAAGATCATGGTTCACAGCACAGGTCCACAGTAGAAATAATTTATGCTGATACAGTGCCATACTAAGTAAGTGCTATTTTATGAATAAGATAGGTGTAAAGGTGCACTTTATTTGGCACCATAAGGGTTCCATGCTTGTTACCCATTACTGCTTATATGACCTTCAGTCCCTCTTCCAGTAAAATCAATGACAGAAATACCTTGGTTCTATTGTCACAGAATAAAACTGGTTTTGCTGAATAGAACTGATAAGTGGAATTTTTGTTTTATAGCATATACTTCTGAGAAAAAAAGAGAGGAGGTTCAGGCTGGATATTAGAGTACACAGAATAGAATATAATACATAGAATAAACCAGGTTGGAAGAGACCTACAACATCATTGTGTCCAACACATCAACCAATCCAACCCACCTAAACAACTAAACCATGGCACCAAGCACCCCTTCAAGTCTCCTCCTGAACACCTCCAATGATGGTGACTCCACCACCTCGAAAGATTTCTTCATAGAAATAGAATAGAACAGAATTAACCAGGTTGGAAAAGACCTTAGAGATCATCAAGTCCAACCTATCTAATCAGCTAAACCATAGCAACACAGCCCCATCCAGTCTCTTCTTATACACCTCCAGTGATGGTGATTCAATGGTTGTAAAGCACTGGATCAGTCTGCCCATGGAAGTGATAGCCTCATCATTCCTGGAGGTATTTAAAAGCTGTGTAGATGTGGTGCTTAAGGATGTGGTTTAGTGGTAACCTGGCACTGTTGGGTTAACGATTGGACTTGATGATCTCAAAGTTTTCTTTCGACTAAAGGATATTATGATTCCATTATAAACAGTGCAAGTTCTTTAATTTAGCTGTTGTGAGATTGTTGGAAAGTGTAATTTAAAATCCATTTAATTATTTTTTTTTTATTTACTTTCATGTTCATGATCTGGATGAGGGCTTTGAGTCTATCATCAGTAAATTTGCTGATGACACCAAGCTGGGGACAGGAGTTGATCTGCTGGAGGGTAGAGAGGCTCTGCAGAGGGACCTCGACAGGCTGGACAGATGGGCAGAGTCCAACGGCATGAGATTTAACGCATCCAAGTGCCGGGTTCTGCACATTGGCCACAACAACCCCATGCAGAGCTACAGGCTGGGGTCAGAGTGGCTGAAGAGCAGCCACGCAGAGAGGGACCTGGGGGTGCTGGTTGATGGTTGATAGATTGGATGCGATGATCTTGAAGGTCTCTTCCAACCTGGTTTATTCTATTCGATTCCCTATAGAAATCAAATGTGTATAACGTGATGAATACACAGAAAACAAGAGCCAGCAGTGTGCCCAGGTGGCCAAGAAGGCTAATGGCACCCCGGCCTGTGTCAAGAACAGTGTGGCCAGCAGGAGCAGGGAGGTCCTTGTACACTGCACTGGTTAGGCCACACCTTGAGTCCTGTATCCAGCTCTGGGCCTCTCAGTTGAGGAAAGATGTTGAGTTGCTGGAACCTGTCCAGAGAAGGGCAACAAAGCTGGGGAGGCGTTTGGAGCACAAGTCCTATGAGGAGAGGCTGAGGGAGCTGGGGTTGCTTAGCCTGGAGAAGAGGAGGCTCAGGGGAGACCTTCTTGCTGTCTACAACTACCTGAAGGGAGGTTATAGGCAGGTGGGGGCTGGTCGCTCCTCCCAGGCAACCTGTGACAGAACAAGAGGACACAGTCTCAGGCTATGCCAGGGGAGGTTTAGACTGGATATTAGGAAGAAATTCTTCATAGAAAGGGTGATTGCCCATTGGAATGGGCTGCCTGGGGAGGTGGTGGAGTTGCCATCACTGGAGGTGTTTAGGAGAAGACTTGATCAGGTGCTTGGTGCTATGGTTTAGTTGATTAGATGGTGTTGGATGATGGGTTGGATGTGATGTTCTTGAAGGTCTCTTCCAACCTGGTCTATTCTATCCTATTCTATTTCCTTTCCTATCCTATCCTATCCTATCCTATCCTATCCTATCCTATCCTATCCTATCCTATCCTATCCTATCCTATCCTATCCTATCCATTCTATCCTATCCATTCTATTCATTCCCTCTTCTCTGGGTGATTAGGAAATATATTCTTAAAAATACCTCACTTTTTCCTCACCAGTATGAGGTAGCAAGTGGAACTTTTCAAGGAGATAAAGTAACTTTAGCTGTGTAGATGTAATGATTTCAAAGTCAAATACTCCCAGACTGCAAATTACTGTTTGCAGACAACTTGTAGTTCTGTTTAATGAAGCTTATTTTCCTTGCATAACTTACATCTGAAATACAAAACATACTTATTTCTCCTCTGTGACTTCTGTGAGAGTGAAATGAAATATCTCTGAGTGAGGATGTGAGAAAATAAAATTGTGTGAGTGTTCTAGAACATTCATAAAATCCACCATAAAAGCTAAGTTATCCACATCTTTTCATCTTTTCAAATGATCCACAGCTTATTCAAAACCAGAACAGCAGCAGAATATCTCTAACATTAATATGAGTTCAATGTAATATGTGTAATTGTTACCTCTTGCAATCATTGTAATCCATTTTCACTTTGGTCTCAACAGACACCTATGGGGATAGAGTTTCCTTGTTTGTTATAACCCTGCTCACATTCAGCTCCTAGGAGTAACTTTATTCAAGATTCAACTGAGTTCAAGGATAAAATCAGCCCATTCAGTGAAAGGTATAGCCTTGCCTTTAGCCATGCATATTGTTCAGCCAACTATTTAAAGGTAGCAAAAGAAATGCCTGTATAATATGGTGAATATAAGCATTAGGCAATCACTGCATTATAATACATTATTAACTAACCAATGGAGATTTAAGTTTCTAGCATGATGCTGGAGTTAATAAAGTTGACTGGTTAGAAGACAAAAGGTCTCACAAAAGCAGCTTTTCAAGGCTAGATATCTAGCCAAACTTGCTTTAAGGAACAAGGAACCTCACTAGCAAGTTTGTTCCTGAGGCTCATTACATTTCTAAGGTTTTGAGTTCATAACAAAAGCCTTTGACATTGAGCTGCTGCAAATAATTCTTTTCCTTCAAGTGCTTCTATTACATTTTATTATTAATTTTAAGTCCCAAAAAAACTCTCAAAATCTTAATATGTTTAAATATTAGGCATAAACCAGGTCTGTTTAGTTAGCTTTTAAAATAAATATGCCAAGATGAGGAGAAAGGAGAAATTTCTTCACAGAGAGAGTTGTTAGCCATTGGAATGGGCTACCCAGGGAGGTGTTGGAGTCGCTGTACCTGGAGGTGTTGGAGAGGGGATTGGACGTGGCACTTGGTGCCATGGTCTAGTAGTCATGAGGTCTTGGGTGCCAGGTTGTACTTGATGATCATTGAGGTCTTTTCCAACCTTGTTGATTCTATGATTTCTTCTCACCTTTTGAAATAATCTCTTGAGTACTTTTGGCAAAGATTAGAAGACTAGGAGAAAAAATGATTTAATTCCAGAAATACTGCAATTAACTCATCTAAGATGAAATACCAGTAGTGGCTGTGATGATCAAACCTGTGGGTTTGTTCACTTTGAATTTGAAGAAAATATCAGTTACAGTTTTACATGTCCTTCTAGAAGAGATCATATGAGTTCATTTCCACAGAACATTATTTTGGACTAGTGCTATTGAATTGGTTGTTAATTCACAAGTCTCAATGGGAATAAAAATGTACTGAAAAAAACTATTGGAAGTACTTTTGGACTTCTTCCCTCTCCCCCAAATATTCATCTGAAGAAGATGTTTATTTCAGGCAAGATGTGAGGTGGAAATAAGAATAATGTATGGATTTAAAAATACTTTTTTCCATGGATCTGAGCTTCTAGTTTTTCAGCAGTCTCTTAAATAAGACTGCCTGGGTTACATTGCCTACATGTGGCTGGTACAAATTGATGTGCTTTTCTGAAATACTTTACATTCTACTATGATTTCAGCTCCTCTCCACACTATTTCTCTTTACTATGCATCACTGTTTTGAGCTGTGCTTTCAAATACGTGTCATAATATATATTGAAAACCTCTGCATGCCTGTGCATTTGAGGCTAGGAAAAAAAACCTTTATGCCCTCCAGCCCTGCAAGTGTGTTAAACAGCTTCTAATTACTCCAGGATAATTCTGTAAGGTTGATGATTATCATGAAATTCTCTCCCTCAGATACTTTCCAGAAATGCCCATTCACATGATTCTGTCTTCAGCACGGCCCATATAAATCTGTTCTGATCAGATGCAGAAATTTAGCAGATGAGATAATAACCTTTCCTTTCCATTGGTTATTAAAAGATAGTTAATATTCATGAAATAAAGCAGCAGTGAGTATTGATGATTTAAGAACAGAAATAGAATAGAAGGAAATGATGATGAGTTTGAAGCCTGTGTAGAGGAACGAGGCCAGGTCTGCAAGTCATGTCAATGCACACCATGACTGCATCATATATTAATCTGGTTTCCCACCACTGCTGGTTTGCTTGTTAAGGCACAGAGCAAGGCCAGTGTCCCTGCTTGGCTGCATGTCCAGCTGCATGCAATTTTCTTCACACTTTATGTCCTAATGTGTTAAAGCATCTCTAACCTCTAAAATCGTGCTACATTATCTGTAATGATTCATTATTCATAATGAATTATACTCCAGAGGCTTTTCTCTACTGCTTCATCAGAGCCTAAACTGTTGTCTCAAATTTGATCCTTAACTCTTTGATAGCAAAGTTAGATAATATAAGTGACACTTCTGATGATTTCAAAGATTTTTCCAAGTTCTTAACTTCAAGATAATCATGAACACAAGAGGCATCTGATTAAGGTGTAATCAAACATGGAAACAGATGATCCATAATAGCCAAGGTATTGATATCACAGCTAGTGAGGAAAGGAGAAAAGCTCTACTCAGCCTTTTGTTTTGCCATTTAAAAGCTAGAAAATTATATTTACTCTCAATGAAATCAAAATAGCACATCTAGATGATTAAATACACAACAGAAAAGAGCTGAACATCTCCTCCTGTGGATTCAGCTTTAGCCACACTGTAAAATACCACATTATATTTTTGTTGTCATAGTATAACAGATACAATATTGTGGGATGGGGGAGGTGTTGAGTTACTACAACTGTAGCAGAACAGAATCTCTGGCAACCAGTTACCCATTTTTTCCTACTCCCAGTATCATATGTATATCAGCTTGATGGCTGGTGTTGATCTAAGTGGACATTCCTCTGCAATGTATTAAAGACAAAATGAGGCAAGTTGTCACCAGCTTGTGACTTCATCAAGCCCATTAAGAAGAGGTTCTCAAGCAATGTGAAAAGCAAAGGAGATATAACACAAAGAGCTGATAAATTTAAATTAGAGAAGAAAAATGTTTTGAAGTAGGAATTTGCCTAACAAGATGACATATTTTTGGCAGGTATTTGTATGGATTCTCTGAGCTATGGTACTGCTGTGGTAACTTAGAATCATAGAATCAATAAGCTTGGAAAAGACCTCAGAGATCATCAAGTCACCCAACACCTCATGACTAACTAAGCTATGGCTTAAAGTGCCACATCCAATCCCCTCTTGAACACTTCCAGGGACGGTGACTCCACCACCTCCCTGGGCAGCACATTCCAACGGCCAATTACTCTTTCTGTGAAGAACTTTCTCCTTATCTCGACCCTAAGCTTCCCCTCACACAGCTCCCTTCAGGAAGTTGTAGAGAGCAATAACGTCTCCCCTGGGCTTTCTCTTCTCCAGGCTAAGCAACCCCAGCTCCCTCAGCCTCTCCGCATTGGGCTTGTGCTCCAAATCCCTCACCAGCTTTGTTGCCCTCCTCTGGACACATTCCAGCAAGTCGACAGTATGAGGCCTAATAGTGCTGCTTGAGATTTATCAAGACCAATCTTTATTACATTACTATGAATGATTGCAATATTTGTAACAGCATTATAAAGTCTATGCAAGAACAAGTCCACTTAAAGCAAAGCGGAAATCAATCCAGCCTGAAAAATAGGAGCAAAATCTAATCCTGGTCTAGCACCTTATGACATAAATTCTTATTCAGTGTGAGCTAAAAATGAACTTTAGATTGATGAAAGTCTTATAAAGATTTATTGGACACAAACAATATGTGCTATCAAAGGGAAAAAAACCATTCAGATCTATTCCTGCCTTATATAAACAAATGCAGGTTAAGGATACTATGTTCTCATTTAAAAAGGTTCCTTCCTCCCATCACAAGTTTATCTCCAGGGGAACAGACATCCCTGCTTATAACACTGACAAATGCTGTTCCACTGAGAGTGTTTATTCCCCTCTTGGGACTGCTTTGTTATCAGTAAACTTTAAGATTAGCTGCCACAGTTGGCAGGTTTGTCATATGTGATAGAATTAACATCTTTTTTCCTAAAGTGAGAAGTGATGTGAAGGCACATGGAAAAACACATTTGTTTTGCCTTATGGAACTCAGAAACATGTATTTCTCTACCAGTTTTTGTCTCTATCCCAGAGGTTGATTTGGGGCAAATAATCCTATTAAAATATCTATTAAAGTACCCTGTGCCATGGGTTTTAAAGAGAGAAAACAGGCATTTCATTTCTCTGTGACCTGTAAATGAAAACGTATGTGCTAATGTCACAGGATTCAGTAGAAACCAAGGTTGTTAGTCTACTTTGAGTGTCCCTAATATAGAACCAGGTCAACTGAAGTATCAAAGGTATTTCTGTGCATCACTGTTATTGTGGGAAGAGGCAAGAATTCTTTTGTGTTCATGGAAAAGTACAAGGAGGTTTAACCAGCTGCAAAAGATGGTGCCTAGAAAGGAGCAGATGCCGGGGTTAAGTAGCTATTCCATGGGCTGTGTGCATCCTCAGCAAGGAGACACTCACTCTCTGAGGTGTTTCACACAGTTACCCGAGTTAAAAATAAATAAACATTAATCACAGTATGCCATGGATGGAGGAGAAACTACTGCAGATGGAGCAGTTGCCTTGAAAATATACTGAATTAAAATAAAGGAGTGTCCTGTCTTTGTTGTTCAAATCCTGCATCACACTCAGGATACAAATCTTTCATAAAGTATTCTACTTTTCTCTGTCTCTTGGCTGCTACTGCTCTGACATGCCCCAAAGAAACAGCACACAAAACTGTCACACTTGGCCCTACAAACAGTGAGACCTGTTGTATATCACAGATATTACTATCATTCTATGCTCCTGTTATATTCTCATGATTATACCCAATAATACTCAGCAGCTCCTTGCCACCTTGACCATTCACTGACCTCAACGGGATGCAGCAGTTAACAGAAGTTAACTTGAAGTTTGTTTGAAACTCTGATCAACGCGTAAAGGTCTGCTTCCCTTTTGCATGATACCAGGACTGCAGTGAGAGATGGATTCATGGATTTGTATTAAGGAGGTTTATGACAGAAAAGAGTTTGATTTCTGAATAGAAACTCTCATGAGACCTTTTTAGGCACTGGAATAGTGGGAAAGGGACAGGTTGCAGGAAGGTCTTGACATATTATATCAGGAGATGCCCTCCTGTCATGTGTAAAGCCAGGAAGAATCTTGCTGTCTACAGCCAATGCATGAATACCCTTTCTGAAACATTCTAGACCAATATATAGTATGTAATACTGGATCTGCCAAGATCAGTCTATAAAAAATAAAAGTCAAGGAGAAAGATTTGGAAGATGTGAGGCATAGTTTTAGCTAGCTTGTGGACTGAAAGAAAAAGCCATCTTTTACAGATCTGAAGAGCAGAGAGGGTTAAGTTTGTGCAAGGACAACAAAAAAGCAATATGGTGCAATGCTGGAAACTTCTGTTCATCTTTGATGAGGTACAAGATAGAAAACTGCATGTGTTACTCAGAGAAGTGTGCAACCTTGATCGCTGTCTTGTTACAGGATTATTGTTTGTGAATTTTGTGTTGCTGGCAAAAATCATATCTAACTGAAGTTCATATCATATCTAACTGAAGTTCAGAGGAAGAAAAGAAAATAGTCAGGTACTATAAAGATTTTGATCAAAATTGCACTTCTTGGATGCCTTTAACCTTCTTTCTGTTCTAAAATTCCTCTCTTCCTCATCATGTTGTTTGCCAAAGACTGACTAAAACTCATACAAACATCCATTTAACATAGTATCATAGTATCAGTCAGGGTTGGAAGGGACCACAAGGATCATCTAGTTCCAACCCCCCTGCCATGGGCAGGGACACCCCATACTAGATCAGCCTGGCCAGAGCCTCATCCAACCTGATCTTAAACACCCCCAGGGACGGGGCCTCGACCACCTCCCTGGACAACCCATTCCAGGGTTTCACCACTCTCATGGTGAAGAACTTCCTCCTCACATCCAGCCTGAATCTCCCCACCTCCAGCTTCATTCCATTCCCCCTAGTCCTATCACTACCTGACATCCTAAGAAGTCCCTCCCCAGCCTTGTTGTAGTCCCCCTTCAGATACTGGAAGGCCACAATTAGGTCACCTCGGAGCCTTCTCTTCTCCAGACTGAACAGCCCCAACATGTGAAATTGCAGTCTATATTTTTGCACCTGCTAAAAGATTTGTACTATCCAGAAGCCTCCTTTGTAGCCATGCAGTTCTCAGTTACAGTCAAATGTCCTCCACTAGATCATAAAGATTTTTCACGTGGTCACCTTGATATGGACTTAGATACCATGCTCATTTATTGAAACACTTTGGGCTTTTGGTTTTGTGTAATAAAAAATCTTCAGTTAAGTCTCTCTACACGTAAAGAGCCTTCAATGGAAGTATTGATAGTGCCATAAAACAAACAGCATTTTTAATAAAAGCTTGAAGAACAATTAAAAATCTCTGTTAAATGTCAGGGTAAGAAGAAAAAATCCTATATTTCCCTGATTTTAAACACTGAATTGAACATTGTAAACACTGAAAATTGATTGACAGTTCATTGTGTCAAAAGAAACATGATTTCTTGTTTACAAGCCACTAGATTCCATTCCCTTGTGTGACTTAAATATGTGTAACTTCACCTTAGGTTTACTTCCCTTTATTTCATTTAGAAACAAGAATTTAAAATGGGCTATCATCTGAGTCCCTGCAAGCCATGTTACAGATGGGGAGAATGTTTATGACTGAGCAATAAATCTGTCCAAAACAAAGTTTGCAATAGAATTATTAAAGCAACATTAAATATAACAGCATGAGCAATGCTTCTATCATAGCAGAATCATCATAAATCAAGCAATAAAAAGAAGTCAATATCTCTATTTTGTTCCTCTCTTTAACTATGACTGTTTCACAATAAAACTATAGTCTTGACCCTCCTAAAGTGAAATAAAGTACAAATTTGAGAGACTATGGATATACTCTATAGATGTTACTATTGTACAGAAATAGCAGGAGCATGAAACAGTCTCTAAAAAAATAAAGAAAAACAAGCATGTGAGTTGTAATAAAATTTCTCTGACAGAATCAATCCCTATTGATTCTTTTGATTAAAATCTCAATGTGCTGATCTATGCTGTTATAAAATAACCATAGTGAAGAAAAAAAAAAGGAATGCATAAAACTTAAATATTACTTATTTTCTTTTAGCAAAACAATCTTTTTAAGCAATCTAAATGGCCCAGGGAACCTATTTTGAAACAAAGATTAAAAACTTTGGTAACCTGCAAGTACAGCAACAGCCCACATCCTCTGATTTGCTCTAATGCAAAATAAAATGTGATTAAACACTAAAAATTGACAGTTGGCAATATAATAACACAAACTGTATACTTTTTTCTTATCTATCTATAGAATGGAATGGAATGGAATGGAATGGAATAGAATAGAATAGAATAGAATAGAATAGAATAGAATAGAATAGAATAGAATAGAATAGACACAGTTGGAAGAGACCTTCAAGGTCATCGTGTCCAACCTATCAGCCAATCCAACCCACCTAATCAGCTAACCCATGGCACCTCCAATGATGGTGACTCCACCACCTCCCCAGGAAGCACATTCCAATGGGCAATCACTCGCTCTGTATAGAACTTCTTCCTAACATCCAGCCTAAACCTCCCCTGGCACAACCTGAGACTGTATCCTCTCATTCTGGTACTGGTTGCCTGGGAGAAGAGACCAGCCCCCACCTGCCTATAACCTCCCTTCAGGTAGTTGTAGACAGCAATAAGGTCTCCCCTGAGTTTCCTCTTCTGCAGGCTAAGTGACCCCATCTCCCTCAGTCTCTCCTCATAGGGCTTGTGTTCCAAACACCTCACCAACTTCGTTGCCCTTCTCTGGACACGCTCCAGCAAGTCAACATCTTTCCTAAACTGAGGGGCCCAGAACTGGACACAGTACTCAAGGTGTAAGCATATATATATATATATATATATATATATATATGTGAACATTTAGCAGTTAGTGCTGTTCTGTGATTTGTGGTGGATATTAACAGGGGCCCATTTGTATTGTTTTTATAGCCATGTTCACTGTCACATCCATACAATAATTGTGTTTCAATTACTTCTGTTTCATATATAAGTTTTCTTTGAACACCCGGTCTATCTATCTTCTCCCAGGCAGCCAGTACCAGAACAAGAGGACACAGTCTCAAGCTGCACCAGGGGAGGTTTAGGTTGGATATTAGGAAGACGTTCTATACAGAAAGAGTGATTGCCCATTGGAATGGGCTGCCCAGGGAGGTGGTGGAGTCGCCGTCATTGGAGGTGTTCAGGAGGAGACTTGATGGGGTACTTGGTGCCATGGGTTAGCTGTTTGGGTGGGTTGGATTGGTTGATGTGTTAGACGCGATGATCTTGAAGGTCTCTTCCAACCTGGTTTGGTTTATTCTAAGACTTCTGTTATACCTTGGCAGTAAATCATGGATACATGCAGTGTTTTCTTAGGCTATGACTGATGGTCATTATAAGCAGCATACAAATAACATAATTTTGAGTGATTTCACTCCTGTATTATTTTGCATTCTTTAGCAACAACAAAGTCTAGTTTTAATTGGCATCATTAACATAATATTTCACCTGTAACTGGATCAGCTACATATTGCCTGAGTCAAGATAAAAATCTTCACATAGAATTTCTCTCTGTCAAGGAATTAAGTTGATTTTAGTTTGGAGACAAAAGCTCTCTATTTTTTTATTTGGTTTTTTAATTCCTACAGCCATGTTGACTAGCAGTTCTGAATAAACACTATTAATAAATCATTCATCTGTAGCTGAAGACAAGGCTCCTTCTGGAGTATTTGCCAAATGCCTGCTTCAGGAAATCTCTCTGGAATGTCTGCTATTCTCATCGTTACAGTGGAGAGAGAAGAGTAAGTCCTCTAAACAGCTAAATTAAAGCATGAGAAAAACAGCAGTACATTGGTTTTGAGATTGTAATAACTTCTCTGTTATTTACAATAAGAATTTAAACCACCAAATCTCAAAATTATTTACAATACAAAATTATTGCCCATTAGAATGGGCTGCCTGGGGAAGTGGTGGAGTTGCCATCACTGGAGGTATTTAGGAAGAGACTGGATGGGGTGCTTGGTGCCATGGTTTACTTGATTAGGTGGTGTTGGAGGATAAGTTGGACATGGTGATCTCAAAGGTCTCTTCCAACCTGGTCTATTCTATTCTATTCCATTCCATCCCATTCCATTCCATTCCATTCCATTCCACTCTATTCTAAAACGCTGAACAAAGTTCAGGAGGAGACTTGATAGGGTGCTTGGTTGCATGGCTTAGTTGGTTGGGTGGTGTTGGGTGATAGGTTGGACACAATAATCTTGAAGGTCTCTTCCAACCTGGTCTCTTCTACTCTACTCTACTCTACTCTACTCTACTCTACTCTACTCTACTCTATTCTATTCTTCTAAATTAGTTGATGATTCAGTTTCATAAGGAGGACCCATGACAGTGTAACAAGAAAAAATCCTTACAAGCCCTCAGAAATAAGGGATAGGTACAAAAAATTGAAAACAAGAAAAATTAATAGAAAATCTGGTGCATTTCTCCCTCCCACTTCAGCCTCCAAGTTTCAAACGGGGCCTGAAATGTCATTCATGTAATTATTACCACACCAGGTTGAAAGCAATTTCAACTCAGCTGATTTGATTGTTCATTAATGGCTGCAAAAAGAAGATAAGGAATGTGCATGGTAAAAATAGCTACCCATTACAATAGCAGCAAATGAGGTCAGCTTATTAGATAACCTTAAATTCCTTGATCGTTCAGGTGTTTTTGGTTTTTTTCCTTTATTAGAGGTTAACATCAAATATGAGCATGGAAACAAGGTAAGTAAAGTTTTTCCTGTCAGCCTTCACCTTCCTTACATGGCTCCAAATACTAACTGACTCTTTTTGAGGCAATTTAATAAGTCTCAGGGTGCTTATGAGGGAAGGTATCAGTATCTGTGTTTCTTGCCTGTCAGCAATGGTTGCAAAGGACACGTGGCATATCTCCTCTTCACTGGAAAGTGACAGTTAGCTTGTAATCTGTCAGCGGCTGCAATTTAATTCCACCAAAATGAAGAAAACAAGAACTAACATGTTGATCACTGCTTCAGCTATAGCCAAGAGTCTAAAAGTACCTTGTTGCAAACTACTGATGTGACAGAAAATTGGTTAGTGCTGCGACAGGAGAGAGCCTGGAGCCACTAGCCTCTACAGAACAGTCCTTTCCCTACATTTATTGCTTTTCTATCTTCTCTAATGCACCCCTTCCTTTATTTTTACTATATAAAATGTAAGACTTGTGTTTTACCCTGCTGAATTTCTCCCCTCATATTTGCTTTTCGAACTACGGTTCAATGTTTTACTGCTTATATTTGTGCTGGGAATGCTTTTGCAAAAGCCACTACCATTGTCTAATGGCTCCATGCACACCAGTTATGGTCGCCCACTTTTTGTCTGTCCTAGTCTGGCTATGTCCTGGTTCTTCTTTAACCTCACTGGTCCTAAATAGATACAACAGAACAAGAGGACACAGTCTCAAGCTGTGCCGGGGGAGGTTTAGGCTACATGTTAGGAAGAAGTTCTTCACAGAAAGAGTGATTGGCCATTGGAATGTGCTGCCCAGGGAGGTGGTGGAGTCACCATCACTGGAGGTGTTTAAGAGGAGGCTGGATTAGGCACTTGGTGCCATGGTTTAGTTGATTAGATGGTTTTGGGTGATAAGTTGGACTTGATGATCTCAAAGGTCTTTTCCAATCTGGTCAATTCAATTCAATTCAATTCAATTCAATTCAATTCAATTATGTTCAATTCAATCCTATTCTATTCTATTTTATTCTATTCTAATTAATGTACTCTGTCAAAATTTCTCTGTAACTATTTATGAATACTTTCTCTTGACATGTTCACTGAGAGTATCTGGATGCTGGTCAAACAGGAAAAACAGGCAAAAAGAGAAGCAAAATTATTCACATCTCATCCAGCCTGTAAATTCTTGAGAGAAAAATCTTAAACTCAAATCTGAAGAGTGACCAGTGACATATGAAAGTCAACATTGTTATAAAAACATTTAAAAAGTCCTCTCAGGTAGTAGAGACAGACTTTGAAAGGTTTCCCTGGAAAACCTGGGCTGATGAGTAAGCTGGAATGGTGATCCTCAGGGAAATAGATGGTTGTCTCAAAACTCCTTTCCTGTGGTGTGTTCTTCCTAACTAGATAAAGAAGTAGGAAGAATTGGTATGGAAAATAGGGTACTGAGGCACTTTAGGCTGGGTGCCTCCTGTTAGTGCCACATAACTTACACTTCCTGTGTCCAGAGTGTCCAACACAGTAAGGTGGACACAGGAAACAGTGTATTTCATACCCATAAATCCTGAGCCCTATAAATCCATCTGCAAAGTCATTCTCGTCCTCTTTCTTCCCTCTCTGCTCCCATGAGAGATGCTCCCTGTTGGGCAATGGTGAGGGTTTATCTCAAGGTCTCTTAGGCCTGGCCAGACCTAATGCCAGGAGGAGAACGGGGGAGGCAGTCTCAGACCTGGCCAGCCTGAGACTAGATTAGCAGTGTGGGGGGAGGAAAGAGCCCTGGGGGCTTTTGGGTAGACCCTCAAGTAGGGAGAAGGGAAGTGTTGGGGGGCCTTTGGGTGTACATTACTTTTCATTTTGACAGAGAGTCTTTTACCTTGAATGAATTAGTGTCAACAGAAATGTCTGGGCAGGGAATTCATAATTGGCTACTTTGTCAATGATTACTTTGAGTGTGCAGTAAGGACTGTCTATGAAAATGAAATCCAGCAAAAAAATGAAACCACAAATTAAGCATGTCACATCTTTATAAACAATGATTTCTAATTAAGAAAAAAATTGTACTTACTTGCCAAGTGCAAAACACTCCATCTTAACAGTACTTCCTCTTGCAGCTGTTACTGTGTAAGGAAAATGGACTTCAATTTTTGGTTCATATTCCCCCATCACACCTGGAAAATAAGGGATGTTTACAATATGAAGCATCATCAGTTTTCGATTTGTTGAGAGTCTCACAGAAAAACCCTGTGGCTTCCTTTTCGAACCTGCTCAGCAGTGAAGCTAGTAATTGATGAGATAGCCTTGCTTGATCTCATATGCTCACCTCAGGTCCAATACATAGTCTAAAATGCTCTTCAGGGCTACTAGCCGTGAGCTTAAGAAAATGGATTTGTTTTCTCAAACATGAGTTAATGATTACATTTTGAGAAATTAAAGCAGGCAGTCAGTTTTAGAAGGGTTTACCAGTGTGGTGACGATTAGGACAGGCTGGGGTCGGAGTGGCTGGAGAGCTCCCAAACAGAGAGGGACCTGGGGGTGCTGATTGACAGCCACCTGAATATGAGCCAGCAGTGTGCCCAGGTGGCCAAGAGGGCCAATACCATCCTGGCCTGCATTAGGAATAGTGTGGCCAGCAGGAGCAGGGAGGTCATAGTGCCCCTGTACTCTGCTTTGGTTAGGCCGCACCTTGAGTCCTGTGTCCAGTTCTGGGCCCCTCAGTTTAAGAAGGACATCGAAACACTTGAACGTGTCCAGAGAAGGGCAAAAAGGCTGGTGAGAGGCCTTGAACACAAGCCCTATGAGGAGAGGCTGAGGGAGCTGTGATTGTTTAGCCTGGCGAAGAGGAGGCTCAGGGGTGACCACATTGCCTTCTACAACTACCTGAAAGGTGGTTGTAGCCAGGAAGGGGTTGGCCTCTTCTCCCAGGCAACCAGCACCACAACAAGGGGACACAGTCTCAAGCTGCGCCAGGGGAGGTTTAGACTCGAGGTGAGGAGGAAATTCTTCACCGAGCGAGTCATTCGTCATTGGAACGGGTTGCCCAGGGAGGTGGTTGAGTCATCGACCCTGGAGGCGTTCAAGGGGAGATTGAACGTGGCACTTGGTGCCATGGTCTAGTCATGGGGTCTGTGTTGATAGGTTGGACTCGATGATCCTCGAGGTCCTTTCCAACCTAAGTGATACTGTGATACTGTGATACTGTGAAATAAATCAACATATCATGCTGTGTTCAAACGAGGACCTTCTGAGCTCAGCAAGAAAAACTCAAATATGCAAGAAGATTTGTATATGCAGATAAAAACACAGATATGAAGACACATAAAAAATTCACTTGTTTCATTTTCAGTGACACTTTTAATTTGGGCGATGATACATTTCATCAGGATAACATCCTTAGTACTGTAAGATATAACTAGAAAGACTTCCAGGAATGTAAAAAAATATAAACACTGAAATCGACAGAGTTATCTGGAATTTGCTGTGGCATGACTGGCAGCTTTGGAAAATGATGAGAGTTTAGCAACTATATAATGAGAAGGGGTGGGAGAAAGGTGTTGCAAGGTGAGGTGAATGCTTGGATTTGATGCGACTTGAAGGCTGAGGGAGCTGGGATTTTTTAGCCTGGAGAAGAGGAGGCTCAGGGGTGACCTCATTGCCCTCTACAACTACCAGGAAGGGGTTGGCCTCTTCTCCCAGGCAACCAGCACCAGAACAAGGGGGCAGTCTCAAGCTGTGCCAGGGGAGGTCTAGACTCGAGGTGAGGAGGAAGTTCTTCACTGAGCGAGTCATTTGTCATTGGAACCGGTTGCCCAGGGAGGTGGTTGAGTCATCGACCCTGGAGGCGTTCAAGGGGAGATTGGACGTGGCACTTGGTGCCATGGTCTAGTCATGGGGTCTGTGTTGATAGGTTGGACTCGATGATCCTCGAGGTCCTTTCCAACCTAAGTGATACTGTGATACTGTAACATGGCAGGAGAAGAATATGACTCTAACAGCTGGGTCGAGTTAGAAGATGAGCTATGAGAGTAAGCAATATTCAGGAACTAAAAGCTACAAAATAAGAATTTTTACAAAGTATGAATTATTCAGGTTGTTAGATGAGGAAAACTGAATAAGATCTGACTTGGGGAGGCTGTGCAATAAACAAAGTCAGGGCAGCAATCAAATTGTAGTCAATTAAAATTTCCCCTAACCTGCGCTAAAATAATTTCTAGATTCATTTAGCATAAAAAAATATATTCCCACTGGCTTGTACTGTGTCAATAAATTTCATCATTTAATTATGCCCCTTCTGACTTCTTTTACTGTTTACTGGGGTGTTTTTTTGATGAGTGTTAATACCAGTTTCTGATTCATCTCAGTCAAGTAATTCATAATTTTCTATCCGTCATATCCCATTTTAGCTGTCTTTTACAGACAAAAAACCCCCCTCGTCAATTAATCCCTTTGTACAGTGAACCTTTAACAAACTTGTGACCATTCCTAGTGCCCATGTTGCACTGCTTCCAATTCCATTCTGTCATTTTGAGATGGCAAGATGAGAAACACACACTAATATTGAAGGATTTTGTTTGGTTTGGTTTTGCAGTTCGTATGCGTTTGCGCTCTTGTGTTTGTTTGGTTTGATTTGGTTTGGTTTGGTTTGCTATTGGTTTGGTTTGGTTTGGTTTGTTCCTTGTTGCTTTCTTCATGATTCAATTCTATTTGCCTTTTTTACTCTTGAGCTGATGTTCATCCAAAATGGTACACTAATCACTTTACTGACAATGTAAATAAAAGTATTATAGTTCTAGGCTTAGGTATTACATAGTATTGTAGTGGGTGACATTATCTGTCACCTATACAAGTCTATTACCAAGTTAACCTTTTGTAGGTCTTCATAGTTAGTTTTTAACTATCCTTAATATTTTTATGTCAGCAACCTTTTTTTTAGCTCTGTGTTCATTTCCTTTCCAATTCATTTATGTATTCCATGTCTCAGACAAGTATTCTGTGGCTTGACTAATAATCTCTCAGTTCTCCAGTCTGATCAGATACTTCTCCAATATATGAGTGCTTTTACTCTGTTAATCCAAAATGGGGCTGTCTTTGACAGCCTTTGATGAGTGATCCTTTCAAGAGCTATTTAAAACGAAAGCCTTACCTTGACCATTCCTACTCATTCTTTCAAACTCCTAAGGAAACACACACAGATGGAAGCATGACCTGCCTCATAAACGCTGTGTTCGTGATATACGACTGTATGATAAGATTAGAGTATGGTTATGTGAGAAGTACAATATGTTTTTATGAAAACACTTGACACACAAGTTAGATTACTGGCCTGTAGTTCCTCAGTTGTGCCTACGAGTCCCTTTTAAAAAAAAACCCCACAGCTTTTCTATTCACACTCCTTCTAGCCCTGAGGCACAACAAAGGAAAACATATCATCCTGCTTCCTTCCAAATATGAGTTTGGCCTCGGGGATTTGCTACTATTGCTAATGTCAGTATTTCTTCTATTGAAACTTCAATTACAAGAATTTCAGTCTTGATAGGGGAACGTCCTTAAGTTCTCTTGTACTGAACGCTACTGAAAATAGCTCTGTTAGGTTTCATGATGGAGACATAGTCCTGAGCTGCTCATTTTAGATTTCTGGCATCTGCTGACTGCACATATTTGCTAATTCAATGAATTCAAACAATGGCTGGGGGGTTTTGGGGTTTTGTGCAAGACATTGTTTCTGAATATCATTGTGTTGAATTGTCATGTGCTCTTCAGGATTTGCCTTTTAGTAGCAGGATTATTCTTGCCTTTAAAATAATACAGTACTTATGAGCAAAACTGAGAGGCAATATTACCTTTCAGATCTTATGTTTTTGACTTATAATAGCTCCCTGTAGTGAGTACAGTCTGTAAGAGTATTGTATCATGCCAACATTTCATATTACCAATGAAACTCTAATCTAGTAATACTTTGTACCACATCCTGTTCTTCTGAGTTATTGTTACAATAGCAAGCAGTATGTCTACAGCAACTGGCAGAGAAATGAACAAAAATTACTGAGCAATTACTTGGTGTCCCTATGAAAGACAGGAAACAACCCAATTATTACAAAAGGATATTTTTCATCTTTATTATTTATGATATTTAAGAGCAAGAAAGCCATTACAATTGCAAAGGCAACATGGGAATTATCGAGGCCCTCTCTTCCCACATTACTCTGTAATTGCTTTGCTATGGTTATTGCACCTCCAGGCTCTTTATCTTTCCCTGTTTCTGTTTTGATCACTATGAATCACTAGTGGTAAAACAACCACCATCTGCATTCTCATCAAGATTTTTGTTTATTTGCATCAAGTGGTAAAAGGAACCTGAACTTTAAGGAAATATTGATGCCTTGAGTTATATGCATTGGAATCAACTTCTCCCAGCCTATATACACTCTTTCAGCAGTTGGTAAAGGCCATAAAAAATGATCTCAATCATTTTTATTTCCATTTATCAAATATGAAATATAACAATAAGTACAATTGATCAGCACAGAAGAAAAATATGAGGTATGATTTTCAAGAGGGTAACAAACCACAGAGCTCATATGGTCTAAGAACAGAGGACCAGAGAGCCATTGTCAACCCTCCTGTGCTCTTTCTTCACATGAAAATACTGCCTTTTGGCCAATTTGTTCCTAGAATGACCCCCATAATTCAGTTTTACTTAGATTGCTTAGTAACTGTTCCTTTCATATGAATGTGCTGAATTAGTCACAGGTATGAAACAAACCTCTTCAAAATAAATTTAATGTACTAGGTCTTGAAATTTTGGCTGGGATTTAAAAACTGTTTCTAAGCCAAATTTGCTTTTTAGTAAATCTTATCCCTGGGCTTTATTCTGACACAAGCCATCTCACCTCATGTATCCCAGTCTCTGAGTCTCTGCCTATTCAGTGTGTATGAGGAGTCCTCTCCACATTTCTGTCCAGTCAGGGTCTTCCCTGGCTGGGTGCAGTTAGAATAGAGTAGAATAGAATAAACCAGATTGGAAGAGACCTTCAAGATCATCGTGTCCAATCTATCATCCAACACCACCTAATCAACTAAACCATGCAACCAAGCACCCCATCAAGTCTCCTCCTGAACACCTCCATCGATGGTGACTCCAGCACCTCCCCAGGCAGTCCATTCCAATGGGCAATCACTCTCTCTGTGTAAAACTTCCTCCTGACCTCCAGCCTAAACCTCCCCTGGCACAGCCTGAGACTGTGTCCTCTTGTTCTGGTGCTGGTTGCCTGGCAGAAGAGACCAACCTCTGCCTGTCTACAACCTCCCTTAAGGTAGTTGTAGAGAGCAATAAAGTCTCCCCTGAGCCTCCTCTTCTCCAGGCTAAGCAACCTCAGCTCCCTCAGTCTCTCCTCACAGGGCTTGTGTTCCAAGCCCCTCACCAACTTTGTTGCCATGAAGGATGAAACACTGCTAAACCTTCTTTTATGTCTCTGATTACTGAAAAAGGCATGGATTCAAATGACTAAATGTATCTCAGGACTAAGCACAGCTTGACTTTATTCAAATTAATTGGCTTGTTAGTCACACAGGCAGAAATGGAGCTCGATATTTATAGAAGAGATGATTCCTCCAATTTTACTTTTATAACAATGCAATTATCACAGAGCAATTATTACAGGCTATCAACTCAAATGAAAAAAAAAATCATCACAAAAATCAGGTTTAATTTTAATAAATGTTTTAATTTTCAAAAGTTCTTACTCTGACTTGGCTGCAAATCTGTGACTTAAATTCAGACTGCCACTACCCAAGGTGTCGTATAAAATCTTAGCTACTTTATTGCCTAGAATTTAGTTTTCCATTCAAAAAAATAAAAAAGAGAGAAGACACAATTCACTAAATCACAGCACCGTGATAAACGCTGATGGTGAGGTGCTTATATACCATAGGAATAGATGCAATAAAATTTCAAACATTTACAGATATTGCCACAGATAAAACTGTTTACATTATCCCCTGTGGGCCATTTAATGGAAATGCAGAGTGAAGTAAAAGCAAGATCAGTCAGTCAGTCCTTTCAGCTAAGAACGAATGAAAGAGCTACAGACAGTGAATCAGGCATTACTGCTTTGAAAATGACTGCTCTACCTCTTCATTTAGCCTCCCACTCCATGACTTTTACAATGTTAAATGAGGAATGTAAAAAAAAAGTTGAAAGTCTATTACTGTATCTACACAAGACATTTTGCCAGCATGCTGGAAAAAAATACATAAATCAGGGTTCAGAGAAATCATGAAGCATCATCTTAATCCAGCTGTGCAGAGGATAATGATTTTATTCCATTAGCCTTCCAGATATTAACCAGTCTCTGGAATCTCCTGGAACATAAGAGTTGAGTTTCAAACTGCTTAAGCAGTTTAACTTACTGCAGAAACTAATTTTCAATGCGACAAATGGTAGGCAATACTTGAAACAAGTGGCTGCTAAGCTTTTAAGACAGCAGCCCGAATGAGTAGAAGATTCCTGGCTAAACATCATCAGAGTGCTAGGCAGAAAAGGAAAACCTAAGATTTCCTATACTGAGGAGAAAGACTTGACTTTATTAGAAGAAGGTGCAAGATTCATAGTCCCATGATTAAGAGTGTTTGCCTGAGAGCTTCAAGTGAAGTCCCCAGTCTCAATCATAAGATGTCAGAATGCTAATCTGTCTGTTTTTACAGTCTGCACTGTGCACTGTGCTCTAATCACAAAATTACTGGAAATTCTCATTAGTTTGGACATTCCTCTCAGTTTCTGGAAAACTTCTTGAGGAGTGATGAACTTTATTTAGAATAAAATTTAGAATAAACCAAACCAGGTTGGAAGAGACCTTCAAGATCATCGCATCCAACCCATCAACCAATCCAACCCACTCAAACAGCTAACCCATGGCACCAAGTACCCCATCAAGTCCCCTCCTGAAACTTGTCCTGTTGCATAAGAATTTTCTAATAGTTTTACAGATAAGAAATTGAGTTCCTCACCACATTGTAACTATGATCTGTTGTATGAATACGTATCCAAGGTAAAGAAAATTTTGAGTAAGACACTGTGGCAGTAATACCTATATGCAATTTCTTCTGTCAGTAATCTGTGATTCAAACTAAAGTCTATCATGTGACTCTTTTTTTGTGACAAATTAATATTTAGCATTTTCCATGAAGCTCTGAATCATTAAATGTCCTCAGATATTTATTTGGAAGAGCAAGCTTTAGAATGGAATGGAATGGAATGGAATGGAATGGAATGGAATGGAATGGAATGGAATGGAATGGAATAGAATGGAATAGAATAGAATAGAATAGAATAGAATAGAATAGAATAGAATAGAATAGAATAGAATAGACCAGACCAGACCAGACCAGACCAGACCAGACCAGACCAGATTGGAAAAGACCTTTGAGATCATTGAGTCCAACGTATCACCCAACACTATCTAATCAACTAAACCACGGCACTAAGCGCCCCATCCATTCTTAAACACCTTAAACACCTTCTTCAACACCTCCAACGATGGTGACTCCACCACCTCCCTGGGCAGCCCATTCCAATGGCAAATCACTCTTTCTGGGAAGAACTTCTTCCTAACATCCAGCCTAAAGTTCCCCTGATGCAGCTTGAGACTGTGTCCTCTTGTTCTGCTGCTGGTTGCCTGGGAGAAGAGACCAAACCCCTCCTGGCTACAACCTCCCTTCTTCAGGTAGTTGTAGACAGCAATAAGGTCCCCTTTGAGCCTCCTCTTCTCCAGGCTAAGCAGCCACAGCACAAGCCGTATTAATTAAAATGTAAGGATGATACCCACCATTACATTCTAAACTCTGTCTAGAAAGTCCTTTCTAGAAATAGTATTCTATTCTGAAGCATTAAAAAAATTATTGGTAACTAAGAAATGTCATCTATGTACACACATATATGATAGCTTTTGACCTCTCTTAAACAGTGAATACAAGTAAACCCACTACATTTTCAGTTCTAAGTGGATGTGTTATGACTGAAGTGAAGCGACCTGGGGCCAAACACTAAGGACACAGAAGCAATGAGGTAAAATCAGAGTAAGCAATAAGGACAGCAGTGCCATTTTTTCTAGTTCTTCAAACAAGAGCCCCAAATTTCTTATCCACAGTTTAGGTTGCAGAGATCTCTGTTTACTTGTCTTTGAAAGCATTAAGTAGTAACTACGACCTGAGACCAATGGCCTCTTTCAATTCAGAGAAGTCTTTACTGGTCATAAGAGAATTAAATCTATCAGATTTTCCACATATATGTAATTCAACATCTAAGATTTTCTGCTAAATCCAGCATGTCTGGCATTAAATGAAACCAAAGTTAATCTTTGGACATTCAGATATGAGTGAGGGCATTTGAATGACTTGTATACAGCATTCCATTATGAAGATTTCTGTATATATGGTTGCATGGAAACAGGATAATCCAAACATTTTCACTGACTGTGTAGATAGATAATATTTCTGAGAAGGCAGAACTCTACTACATTAAACCACATGCTGCGCTGCTTGAGAGGCCTAACAATGTGAGTGAACAAAAAGGCAGAAATATTACTGGCTTGTGTTGATCTTTAATTTTATTTTTCTTGTTCCACTTATTTATTTCTTTATTTTATTTTATAGGGGAGGAGATTATGATGAGCAGATTCCTGGCAGATTTCTTTTAGGCTTCACTGGCCAAAGTTTAATGTTCCTCCTTCTTGATTGCCTGCTGTTCACCCAAGTCAGGCTCACAGAAGCTATTCAGAAACATGGAAAATACTATTTGATCTAAATGATTAGGAGGAGGATCTAATTTTCACAGGGTTTGTAATTATCTTCCTGATGGCATATTCACAGTTCTTGAAGAAATGTGTTTCTCCTATATTAAATTACATAATTGTCTGTACTTCAAATGTGACCCTTAAGATTTATCTTTTGTACAACCTATGCTGTTCTTTTACAGGGTGAAACAAAAATATGTTCTTTCCAGTTAGGTACCAAAAGTGTTGGGATTGTTACAGAGGACAATTTTTCATTCATTTCTGATCAATTAGGACACAAAAATTAATGTGTTTTTTTTTTTTTAATGCTCATTTTAATGTAATTAATAGGAAAGAATTTCCTAAAAGGGAAATGTTTTTCATTGGAGAGTCCTCATATAACCATGCAAATACAAGGATCTATTGGTCCCTTAATGGGAAAGATCAAACACTATCATTTCTCCTCCCTTACTCACAGCTTTTGAAATATCCATTGTTATAGACCCAGTAGCCAAAAAAATCCTCCTTGTTATAAACCTACTGCAGTCAGGACATGGTTTAACGGCCATGGTGGTGTTAGGTCAACACTTGGACTCAATGGTCTTATAGGTCTTTTCCAACTGAAACAATTTTATTATTCTAATCTCAAGCAAAATCCCTGCTGTTCACAATCATATTGATTTACTATGTTGACAAGAAGACCAAACTGACAAGTCACTCTTATGTGAACCTTATGTCCCACCCCATAGCTTAGAAAGAGACTGGATGGGGTGTTTGGTGCCATGGTTTAGTTGATTAGAAGAGGAGGCTCAGGGGTGACCTTATTGCCCTCTACAACTACCTGAAGGGTGGTTGTAGCCAGGAGGGAGTTGGCCTCTTCTCCCAGGCAACCAGCACCAGAACAAGGGGACACAGTCTCAAGCTGCGCCAGGGGAGGTTCAGACTCGAGGTGAGGAGGAAGTTCTTCACCGAGCGAGTCATTCGGCATTGGAATGGGTTACCCAGGGAGGTGGTTGAGTCATCGACCCTGGAGGCGTTCAAGGGGAGATTGGACGTGGCACTTGGTGCCATGGTCTAGTCATGGGGTCTGCGGTGTCAGGTTGGACTCGATGATCCTCGAGGTCCTTTCCAACCTGGGTGATACTGTGATACTGTGATAGATAGTGTTGGATGATAGGTTGGACTCTTCTCCCAGGCAGCCTGTACCAGAACAAGAGGACACAGTCGCAGGCTGCACCAGGGGAGGTTTAGGCTGGATGTTAGGAAGTTCTATACAGAGAGAGTGATTGCACTGGTTAAACCACACCTTGAGTCCTGTGTCCAGTTCTGGGCCCCTCAGTTTAGAAGACGTATTGAGGTGCTAGAACATGTCCAGAGAAGGGCAGGGGAGGGGGTTGGAACAAAGCTGGGGAGGGGTCTGGAGCACAAGCCCTATGAGGAGAGGCTGAGGGAGCTGGGGTTGCTTAGCCTGGAGAAGAGGAGGCTCAGGGGAGACTTTATTGCTCTCTACAACTACCTGAAGGGAGGTTGTAGACAGGTGGGGGTTGGACACTGGCTATTGGAATGGGCTGCCCAGGGAGTTGGTGGAGTCACCATCACTAGAGGTGTTCTAAAAGGATTGGATGTGGTACCTGAAGCCATGGTACCTGAAGTCATGAGGTGCTGGGTGATAGGTTGGACGTGATGATCTCTGGGATCTTTTCCAACCCTGTTGATTCTATAATTCTATGATTCTGTGATTCTTATTTCCTAAATTATTTCCTAAACAGAAAGGGACTTGATGTTGTTTTTATTATTCAGGATAATTTACTGTTCCAAATCATCATCCAGACTGGCAAAGATAAACTTTAACAACTATGTTTATTACTTGTAACAGTTACAAAATAATTATTCAAAGTTTCTAATGCTTTATAAAGATAGTTAATGAAATTATATAATTTCTTTCCTGCTGAAACTTTTTATCTCCTCAGATAGAATTTTATAGTGTTTTCATAACCCAGCTTGAAGTGAAACTGAACTGTACTGACTGATTGTCAAGGACATCTGAACAAATGAGATATTCATTTTATTCAGAATCCATTGAAGGATTTCTTGATGGTTTTATTTCATTTGCTTCATATCAAAGAGCTAAGTTCCCTTTTGAGACATACCACAAAAGAAATAAAACATTAATAAATGCCCAGGAAATTCCTCCACTCTTGCAGTGTTTGACAAGAAAGCCTCAGTATTATTCTGTTCCTGCCTCATAGACAGACACTGGTGTTGTCACAGGAGAGTTTTTCATTCACAAGCTGTCCAATCCCCTTGGTTCATTTACTGTTTATACAGAAAAATCCTGGAATGATGATAAATATATCACATAATCACAGAACCACCAAGGTTGGAAGAGACCTCAAAGATCATCAAGTCCAACCTGTTACCACAGACCTCATGACTACACCATGGCACCAAGTGCCATGTCCAGTCCCCTCTTGAACACCTCCAGGAATGGTGACTCCACCACCTCCCTGGGCAGCACATTCCAATGGTGAATGACTCTCTCAGTGAAGAACTTTCTCCTTGAGCCTAAACCTCCCCTGGCACAGCTTGAGACTGTGTCCTCTTGTTCTGGTGCTGGTTGCTTGAGAGAAGAGACCAACCCCTTCCTGGCTACAACCACCCTTCAGGTAGTTGTAGACAGCAATAAGGTCTCTCCTGAGCCTCCTCTTCTCCAGGCTAAACAATTCCAGCTCACTCAGCCTCTCCTCGTAGCAAACAGAGTTAATAGCACATATGTCCTGACAATACACCCTGTATATATTGTTTTACTTATAGAGTGCCATTTGTAAAAGTTGTTTAAAACGAAAAGCCTTTCCTGTGGTTTCTGACAAATGTTCCAACTGTGTAAGGTAAAGTCAGTTGCAAATCCAATTATTAGAACTCAGAAAGATATATGATTTTTAAGTTAAGTCAATATTTGAAAAATTTTAAATGATTAAACAAATTTTATAATAAAAAAAGCTTTAAAAATTGCAAGTCATATTCAAAATAATGTAACAGAACTGATTGAGATATTATCAAGTTAATTTTCAAGAATAGAATAGAATAGAATAGAATTAAACAGGTTGGAAGAGACCTTTGAGATCATCGAGTCCAACCTATCATCCAACACTATCTAATCAGAACAAGAGGACACAATCTCAGGCTGCACCAGGGGAGGTTTAGGTTGGATGTTAGGAAGAAGTTATATACAGAGAGAGTGATTGCCCATTGGAATGGGCTGCCCAGGGAGGTGGTGGAGTCACCATCATTGGAGGTGTCCAGGAGGAGACTTGATGGGGTGCTTGGTGCATGGTTTAGTTGTTTAGGTGGGTTAGATTGGTTGATGGGTTGGACACGATGATCTTGAAGGTCCAACCTGGTCTATCCCTTCCCTTCCCTTCCCTTCCCTTCCCTTCCCTTCCCTTCCCTTCCCTTCCCTTCCCTTCCCTTCCCTTCCCTTCCCTTCCCTTCCCTTCCCTTCCCTTCCCTTCCCTTCCCTTCCCTTCCCTTCCCTTCCCTTCCCTTCCCTTCCCTTCCCTTCCCTTCCCTTCCCTTCCCTTCCCTTCCCTTCCCTTCCCTTCCCTTCCCTTCCCTTCCCTTCCCTTCCACTAAACCATGGCACCAAGCACCCCATCCAGTCTCTTCCTAAACACCTCCAGTGATGGTGACTCCAACACCTCCCTGGGCAGCCTGTTGTTGTAATGTCACTCTTAATTTCTTACTTCCTTATTGCAGTTCACCCTCAGATGTTTCTTTCTCCACAAATTCATTTTCTTCAGCTTTTCAGCAACTATACTATCCCACATTTTTGAGAATTGTATATATATATATATATATATATATATATATATATATATATATATATATATAAAATATTCTGTCAACCCCCTGTAATATTTGTCAGTGGACAAGGCAATATAACCTAAATCAATTTCTACCAAAAAGAAAAAGTCCAGTATCATTAATTTTTAAAAGGCTCATGACAATACATTCTGTGGAAAAGGTACAACAAGACAGGTGTCATAAATAATAAATATGATTTAGCAATCACAATTTCCCTAAATATTTTGTCAGGGTAGTTTTGTAGGGACTACAAGGTTAGGTAGAAAGTCTGGGTCTTTTTTTTTTGCTGAGAAACTTGATCAGTCCTACAGAAAAGCAAGCAATTTCCTAAGAAATACTGAAGAGCTCCATTACTATAAATGAGCTCTTTAGAAATCCAAACAGATGAAAAATCAGGCATGGAAGCCTGACAGAAATTCATGCATGTGAATAAATGAATGGAGAAATTGTTGAGGAGCGGTTCATCTATGTGCAAATGCTTCCCCAAAACTCCAGCACAGTCCAGGAGTTTTGGATTATCACAGTTGTATGACATCCAGACACAAAACACAAATTTGCTTGAGGTTGGTATATGCTACCTGCTTGACATTAAAAAACAACTACACAGATTTCCTTCACAGATTTAGACTGCTACCTTTAACCTTATTTACTCTCTCCATTTCTTATATTCTGTCTGTGTCCTCCTAGTGTTACATAGATAATTAATCTGTTGAATTCCTGCCAAAAAAACCCTGGAACTCAATAATAACAGAAAGAAATATCATAAAGAAACAAAAATTAAGATATTAACAACAAATATGATGATTACATTCTATCTTTTTTTTTTGTTTGTTTTTCCTGAGTTCAGACTAATTAAAAAGACAATCAGTTTTTTGTGGTTTTCAATTTTCAGCTCTTGATATTGATAAAAACAGGTCCGCTATGTTAATTCAGTAAAACTAAATACCTGAAACTCAGTAATTGGCATAGATAACCAGTAAAAAAGAATATAAGAAATGCTTGACTACTGTGTCCAGTTCTGGGCCCCTCAGTTTAGGAAAGATGTTGAGTTGCTGGAAGGTGTCCAGAGAAGGGCAACAAAGCTGGGGAGGGATTTGGAGCACAAGCCCTGTGAGGGGAGGCTGAGGGAGCTGGGGTTGCTCAGCCTGAACAGGAGGCTCAGAGGAGACCTTATTGCTCTTTACAACTACCTGAATGGAGGTTGTAGCCAGGAGGGGGTTGGTCTCTTCTCCCAGGCAACCAGCAGCAGAACAAGAGGACACAGTCTCAAGCTGCAAGTGGGGAGGTTCAGCCTGGATGTTAGGAAGAAGTTCTATACAGAGAGAGTGATTGCCCATTGTAATGTGCTGCCCAGGGAGGTGGTGGAGTCACCATCGTTGGAGGTGTTTAGGAAGAGACTGGATGAGGCAATTGGTGCCATGGTTTAGTTGATTAGGTGGTGTTGGATGATGGGTTGGACATGATGATGTCAAAGGTCTCTTCCAACCTGGTCTATTCCATTCCATTCCATTCCATTCCATTCCATTCCATTCCATTCCATTCCATTCCATTCCATTCCATTCCATTCCATTCTATTCTATTCTTTTCTATTCTACAGTGTAACATACAGCCTTTTGCTGCAGGGGCTTCATGCTGTGTGGACAGAAATTTTTATTTATTATAAGGAATAAACACTAACTTAACCCATTTCTGATCTGTGAACACATTTTTTACTCTGGTAAATCTGTGTTCAAATTCAGCTTTTGTAATGCTTCTACAGCACAGGAATACAGTTCTAGAAAAATCTGTAAGCAAGAAAAAAGCCTCAAAGTCTCTTTGTCTCTCTGATTTATGTAAGTATGGATTCACATAAGCTGAACTGTCGAAATGTGTTTCTGAAGAAGTACAAAGCATCATTAATTTGGAGCATCTGGGAACAAAAATGTCACTTATGGAATTGTCAATTATTATTCTAAAAAATGACATTATTTTGTCAGATAACCAACCCAAAAATCAATTATAATCTAATGAATATTAAACTTTTTTTGCTGCAAAACACAGTTGCCTCTACAGGGGTACATTCTGTCAGAATCAGAGTTACATAGAATTTATATTGAAATGACATACTGTTCCACAAAAAAATCATTGGAGAGTGTTTTCCTTTCATTTTTGTGGAAAAATACAAGCCCCTTTTCTTTTTTTTTATAATAAGACTGTGTGGTGGTTTGATCCTTAACTGGGAGTTAAGTGCTCAGAAGGGGGTAAGGCTGAGAATGTCTTCCCCCACTCCCCCCTCCTCCCTCCCAACAGAGAGGGGAAAAAAAAGGAAGGAGCAAATCCAACAAACAATAATTTGGAGTCGGCTTGGAAGTGGAGAGGTAAAGAGTTTTTTCTTTAAAAAATATATAAATTGTTATGTATATATATAACAATAACAGGTAAGATTTACAAGGGCAAGGAAGGGGACAAAAAAAAGAATAATACAAAACCAGTCTCTCTCTGAAGAGACATGGAAGCAGCAAGGAGAAGGATCAGGTCTGACCACGTGGCAGAGGAGCAGGAGAGCAGCTGCAGTAGCTCTCATCCAGGAGAGGCAGGAGCCAAAAAGAGCCCTAATAGATGCAATGCTCTGCTTTTTATACCCTAGCTGGGCAGGGAGTGGGGAGTGGAACAGACTCAGCTTCCCGGGAGAGGGTTGGGGTGGGGGCAATACCCTGCAGGGAGTGCAAAGTACCCACAAGCCCTCCACCCTGCTTTGGTTTTTTATTTTAGAATGGGCATTAACCCACCACAGATTGAAGTACTTATTTGCAGAAAAAAAACACTTGCAATTATATGTTTTGATGACGTTCAAAACTACCTGGATAATTAACTATTACTGTAATCAAAGCTATTGTAATCATCTTGGTACTTAATCACTGCATTGAACTGCAGCTTGGAAGTTAACAGGTCTTTAGTACAGCAACAGGTAAAGCTTTAAGCAATATAGCCTCTATTCAGTTGTCCAACCAAGTGTCTTGTATCATATGAGATATGAGACTTCTGGCATCCTGCTGCTGATCTGTGTCCTACGCCTTATTTGCCAGTCCCCTGTGGATATCTCAGGTGCCTGAGGGTAGTGCAGTGTGGCAGTGCCTGCTTGGTAACTGAACTGAGCCCTGAAGAAACAGACATTACTGAGAAAGCAGATTTGCTTCTCTGTCACTGACAGGACACCAGAATAGCAAGGCAGACAAACTGTTATAAACAAAATACATCAAAAGATGTCAGATTGCACCTCATCCTTTGGGGGCCTAAATATTCTCTCAACTGTTAGATGCTTCAAAAGAAACTGTCTCCAAGAACACCTTTCTTTTGCTGATTGCTGCAGTAAATGCATGTACACATTGAAAACCAATGAGATTATGGTTCTTAAATGATATAGAATGTATTTGGCTTAGTATTTTATATTTTTTAATGTGGTACCCAAAAATAATTACTTTCTTACCATCATTTCTCAGTGTCAGAGGTGTAGGAGGACTCAAAACTCTGGCATTTGTTACTGTGTTTTTTACCAGGCATATATAGCTGCCAACATCAGATGTTTGCACCTTGGAGATGTAGAGATTGCCTGTCTCCTGAGAGATGAAGCGTCTGCTATCTTCTGCCACAAAAGATGGGAATTCATTAAATACCCAGCTATAGATGATCTCTAAAGGAACACAGGAAAAAAAAATAAGAGAAAGTAATTATGGAAGCAATATTATGTCCTCAATAAATGTTCATTAATTTTATTTAAATCACAATATCATAGAATCAATCAGGTTGGAAAAGACCTCAGAGATCATCAAGTCCAACCTATCACCCAACACCTCTGGACTAACTAAACCATGGCTTCAAGTGCCATGTCCAATCCTGTTTTAAACACTTCCAGGGATGGTGACTCCACCACCTCCCTGGGCAGCACAATCCAATGGCAAATTACTCTTTCTGGGAAGAGCTTTCTCCTCACCTTGAGCTTAAACTTCCCCTGGTGCAACTTGAGACTGTGTCCTCTTGTTCTGGTGCTGGTTGCTTGGGAGAAGAGACCAACCCCCACCTGGCTGCAACCTCCTTTCAGGTAGTTGTAAACAGCAATAAGGTCTTCCCTGAGCCTCTTCTCCAGATTAAACAACACCAGCTCCCTCAGCCTCTCCTCATAGGGCTTGTGCTCTAGACCACTCACCAGCCTCATTGCTCTTCTCTGGACACATTCAAGAGTCTCAATACCCTTCTTAAATTGAGGGGCCCAGAACTAGACCCAGTCTTCAAGGTGTGGCCTAACCAGTGCTGAGTACAGGAGCAGAATGACTTCCCTGCTGGCCTCACTATTTCTGATGGAGGCCAGGATGCCATTTGCCTTCTTGGCCACCTGGGCACACTGCTGGCTCATGTTTAGGCGGCTGTCAATCAGCACCCCCAGGTCCCTTTTCGTTTGGCTGCTCTCCAGCCACTCTGACCCCAGCCTGTAGCGCTGCATGGGGCTGTTGTGACCAAAGTGCAGCACCTGGCAAAAGCTAAAGACTTTTAAAACTTTTTGTTTGATTTAGGATTCAAGATTATTTTTCACTTTCTGGAATTTTGAAAACAGTATTAGCATTGAGTCCACAAATTCCCTGGGAAGACAGATTTGATAAATTAATGATTCAATAGACTGAAAAAAAATCCATAAAATATTAGATAGTTCTTTTATCTAACCTTTCAGGTAAAAAAAAATACACAAAACATTATTTTCTCTAGTTGCAGTGAAATACATCAAGATGCTTTCTATAAGGCTGGACATTAGGAAAAAAAGAATTCACAGAAAGAGTGGTTAAGGTGTTGGCATGTGCTGCCCAGGGAGGTGGTTGAGTCACCAACCCTGGGGGTGTTTAATGGTCATTTAGATGCGGTGCTTAGGAATATGGTTTAGGGGTGAACTTTGTAGAGTGGGGTTATGGGTTGGACTTGGTGATCCTGAGGGTCTTTTCCAACCTGAATGGTTTGTGATTCTGTGAATTACTTTTCAAGTGTGTGTATAAACAGTTTTAATTCTGAACACATGGATTTAAAACTGGCAGATTCTAGTAACTGTCCAGCCTACCTTGCAGTTACTACAGTATACTTCTATCTTCTACATCTGCTTCACTGAGGGATCTCAGAACCCTTCCTATATGCACCTTAAATCCCTACAATCAATGAATAATTTCTTAAAGCCAAGATACAAACTGCTTTGCCTTATAATCTGATGGATCAAACATTAATCGAAGCAATTTTAAAATATGGTAATTAAAGTGAGTCCCTTGGGTTTTAGTTTTATCCCACATATCATTCTGTTAACCTCAGAAGTATATACTTTTCCATTTATAGTCATAATAATTAGTTGAGAAAAAAAAAATATGATTTCCTATTATTCTGTATGAGATTGTATCATGTTTTATTAAAAACCTAGATGCATTAATATCTTAGCATTAGAAATATCAATAAAGTTAATGAGATTCTGATTTAGCAGGGAATTCCTTTCAGGGAATTATTCCTGTGGAGATCCCACCAAATCAAACTTTAAAGTCTTAACCTTGCATGTGCTTCTTTCAGATGGTGTTATCCTTTCAGTCTTATCTTCCACTATTTCACTACTAAACTGGCACATTAGCTATAAGGCAATTTCTTCAGTAATCTCCCCTCATGATAGTCTTTAAAGAACTGATCCCCAAATCAGAAAAGCCTGAACTAGTTCAGCTATATAAAATCCCTAGTACTGCTTCAAGATGCAAACCACTTCACTGGTACAGAAACTTCCAGCTTCTTAGACTTGAAGTTTTAGAGGTCTATTCTTAGCTGCTGCAGCAGCATGAAGGCAGTAATTGCTTATATGTCAGTCTGATTCTCTCATATTTCTATCCTCACTACAGTCTAAATGTTTTCATGATATAAATTTAGCATGAAAATGAAAGGGATGAAAGGTGAGAGGAAATGTCTCAAAATTTAAATATTTCTATGTACTTTTCTGCTAACAATGGGAGACAAACTGGTATAGCTGTTCACATTAGATGAAGTATGAGATAAATTAACTTCCTAGCTAAATATACCACATAGCCAGGTGTGCTATTTGGCTGTAACAGGATGGAAAACATTAGAAATATTAACTGGTCTGTCCTTTCTGTCCTTATGCTGTATTGCTCCCTGACACAGTGACTAGAAAGGAATAGAACAGAAAAGCATGATGACCACCTTTTTCCACCAATGAAATCTAGAAGTGCGAAGAGTGGTGCAGAGATGCAGAATATTCTGGATCAATTTTGGAGGAGCTCAGTTTAGTTTTGAAGTCAGGTGAGAATTTTCTTGTGAAAAGAATAGATTAGATTAGAATGGAATGGAATGGAATGGAATGGAATGGAATAGAATAGAATAGAATAGAATAGAATAGAATAGAATAGAATAGAATAGACCAGACCAGACCAGACCAGACCAGACCTGACCAGGTTGGAAAAGACGTTTGAGATCATCAAGTCCAACCTATCACCTAACTAAATCTAATCAACTAAACCATGGCACAAAGCACCCCATCAAGTCTCTTCCTAAACACCTCCAGTGATTGTGAGTCCACCACCTCCCTGGGCAGCACATTCCAATGGCCAATCACTCTTTCTGTGAAGAACTTCCTAACATCCAGTGTGAACCTCCCCTGGTGCACCTTGAGACTGTGTCCTCTTGTTCTGCTGGTGGTTCCCTGGGAGAAGTGACCAACCCTCACCTGGCTACAACCTCTTGTACCAGTACAAAAATGGGATGTTAAAGGACTAAATTTAGTTATCTGACAGTAGGAAAAGATTTCCCAGAATGGGATATTTAGCTGCACATATTGACTTTTTGGTTAAATCCTTTTTCAGATCCAACTGTAATTCTGAGAAGCTATATAGGACTCTGAGGAATTCAGGGCTCACAGAATTCTCTCCAGGTATTCAGCCTTTCCTTCATCTTCTGATATGTTTTAGGCAAAATACTACTCAGCCTCAAATATTTCTTTGTGAAAATGTCATTGTCACATTTTGCCATGAAGTCTTACCTGTCAGAAATGATTCTTGGCAGAATAAAGTTCTGTGATGGAATGGTGAACATACCAACAGCATCCTAGCCTGTATCAGAACTGGCATGTGCAGCAGGAGTAAGGAAGAGATTGTGCCCCTGTGCTCAGCACTGACAAGATCACACCTTGAGTACTCTGTCCAGTTTTGGGCACCACAGTATAAGAAAGACAATGGGTTGCTGGGGCATGTACAGAGAATGACAGACTATCTGGTGAGGGTTTTGGAGAGCATCATAAGGAGAGGCTGAGGGAGCTGGAATTGTTTAGTCTGAAGAAGAAGAGGTTGAGAGGAGACCATATTGCTCTTTACAGCTACCTGAAAGGAGGCTGTAGTGGTTAGTGGTTGCCTCTTCTCTCAAGTAACTAGTGACAGGGAAAGAGGTAATGGCCTCAAGCTGTACCAGGAGAAGTTTAGGTTGGGTGTCAGGAAGATTTTCTTTACTGAAAGTGGTGAGGCATTGGAATAGCCTTTACAGGGAGGTGAATCATCAGCCCAGATGTGTTCTCAAACTGAGTTAATGTGGCTTTTCAGGACATGGTCTAGTATCCATGGAGCTGTTGGGTAAAAGGTTGGACTTGATGATCTTCTAGGTCTTTTCCAACCTTCATGTATCCATGATTCTATACAAGTTCAAGGAAAATGCCCAGGCTTTAATTTGAGGCACCTGTTACTAAGTCAAATGGAGAGCAGTCTCACTAATTATGTTGGCTTAAAAGTAGTTCAAACCAAATGTAAAGTAGTCATCATTGAGAGTTCATTGGTAGTTGACATAGAATAAAATGTTCTCCATTTGTAGCCTAAAGCCACATACAGTTAATTATTCATTTATTAATTAAAACTGCTCCTGAGGAATGAATTTCAGGCAATAAATTTTTGTGCCTCTAGTCTTTGCTGATGCTAAATTTGGAGGTGATGCTGCCATTTTATCACATTATAAATGATATTTGCTCTTTAAAACACAGTGATGGATGAATGAGTACTGGGATAAAGTAATGAGATGAGTAGCAGAACTTCTGCCAAACCTAAGACTCCAATAGTTTAGGAGTTTAATAGTTTAATAATTTAATAGTTTAAGCTGTGGTTAATTCTTTTTTATTGCACACCTACAGAATCTATATTCCAGCCAGGAGCACAAACTCCAAAGCATGGATAAAAGTCTGTGCCAGATTACACCCAGACCAGGAGGGGGGTAGGATGAAAAGAACCTAGCCCCAGGTAGACAATGAAACCTGGCTCAGGTGGGCAGAGAGACTTAGTTCCCCCTCCCAGGGGTAGAGGTGCCTGGATCAAAGTCTATTCCACTCCTACTTCTTATCCACAAGGCTATTTAAGAGGAAGCCAATTTTCTGTCTCTCTTCTCCTCACCTCGCCTGCCCAAGACCCTGCTCCAGCTGCTGTTGCCATAACCTTGTGGTTGGGCCTGTTCCATGATGCTCCAGATTCCTAAGGATTGCATGTACAGAGAATCCATCTTGCATATAGAGAATCCTTTGCCATCTGTGTCTGGTTTTGCATGTAATTTTATTTACCCTTTTCCCTTATACCATTATAAACTTCCTTTCACTCAAATACCTTTTGTATTTTGTTAAACTTACCTTTTTACTTCCAAATTGAATCAAGACTGTTTCTTTTGTAATTTTACATTTCTTTTCTCCTTGACTAATTTGCTTTTCCCTGCTGGGAAAAAAAAGGGAGAGGGGAGGCAATCTTAATCTGTTCCATTGGGACTTTAGGACTCCGGGAAAAAGCTTAAACCACAACAGAGTCCTAACTTCTTGATCATTATTGTCATTGAAGGAATTGCTTCTACTCCTGTATTTATTTATTTCTAAAAAAATAACAACTTTGGGAATACATTTTTTAAAGACTTAAAAACTCTGCATCTGAAGGCTCAGATGTCAACTTCACCCGGAACCTTCCTTTCAGGTGAAAAGACTCTTAACACAATTTATGAAGTTTTTCCTCTTTTAGACCTAGTTCATGATTTCAGAGTATTCTTAAACATAATAATATACATGGTTTTGAGGGTTATATCCATAAAGTATGCACAGGTCTCAGTGGAAGTGTCTCAAGAAACTGTTATTTTCAGTGCAGTCTGTGCAGAACTGTATGAAACAACCACAGCTGGCTTGGGATCTGAGGACCCAATGGTTTTTAGATGACAGAAGTAGATGGATGATCTTGCAGAAGAGGTTTTACAGAAGGCTGTTTAAAGAATGACTGCAATTACAGGAAAATGAGTGTAACTTGACATGGATCCACTGTACAAATGTTTCACACTTCCAGATTTTCACCCATAGTAGAGGATGCTACATGCAAGGGTAATGAGGCTGGTGAGAGGCCTCAAGTGCAAGCCCTATGAGAAGAGGCTGAGGGAGCTGGGATTGCTTAGCCTGGAGGAGAGGTGGCTCAGGGGAGACCTTATTGCTCTCTACAACTACCTGAAGGGAGATTGTAGCCAGAAGGGGGTTGGTCTTTTCTCCCAGGCAACCAGCACCAGAAAAAGAGGACACAGTCTCAAACTGTGCCAGGGGAAGTTTAGGCTGGAGGTGAGGAGAAAGCTCTTCACAGAGAGAGTTGTTAGCCATTGGAATAGGCTGCCCAGGGAGGTGGTGGAGTCACCATCCCTGGAGGTGTTCAAGAGAGGACTGGACGTGGCACTTGGTGCCATGGTTTAGTTAGTCATGAGGTGTTGGGTGACAGGTTGGACTTGATGATCTTTGAAGTCTTTTCCAACCTTATTGATTCTATGATTAGTGTTTATATTCTGGGGCTCTGACTGTTTCCAGTTCACATACCAGTAAAATGAAAACTGTAGGTTTTTCTGTTTGTTTGTGTGTGTTGTGTTTGTTTTTTGTTCCTTTGGGATTTTCTGGTTGGTTGATTTGTGGGTTTTTTTGGTTGGTTCATTGTCTTTTTTCTTTTGTTTTATAAGAAAATATTGCAATGATATACAAAAATAATTAATAGACTGACTTAAAATAGACATTTAAAATGTTACTCTTTATCTGTAGGCAAGTCTGTCAGCTATTCTACACACACAGCAAAGTATTCTGAAACAACAGTGGAAATTGTTATACACCACAAATCCCACAGCACCTCAGTACAAGATCATATGCAAACAGGCATTTAGATATTACCTGAAATTCCGCTCTTACAAAATGCTAAACTGCTGGGTGACCTTTTTCAGGTTGAGAATGAGATGCCTAAGACCAAAGCAATGACGCTATGCCTATTGGTACACAACTCACTGCATGTGTTAGTGAACTTCGAGCCTGTGGTTTTCTACGACAGCTTATTAGAATAAACCTGTATTAGAATAAACCAAACCAGGTTGAAAGAGACCTTCAAGATCATCGTGTCCAACACATCAACCAATCCAACCCACCCAAACAGCAAACCCATGGCACCAAGTACCCCATCAAGTCTCCTCCTGAACACCTCCAATGACGGTGACTCCACCACCTCCCAGGGCAGCCCATTCCAATGGGCAATCACTCTCTCTGTATAGAACTTCTTCCTAACATCCAACCTAAACCTCCCCTGGTGCAGCCTGAGACTGTGTCCTCTTGTTCTGGTACTGGCTGCCTGGGAGAAGAGACCATCATCCGCCTGTCTACAACCTCCCTTCAGGTAGTTGTAGAGAGCAATAAGGTCACCCCTGAGCCTCCTCCAGGCTAAACAACCCCAGCTCCCTCAGCCTCTCCTCATGGGGCTTGTGTTCCAAACCCCTCACCAACTTTGTTGCTCTTCTCTGGACTCGTTTCAGCAAGTCAACATCTTTCCTAAACTGAGGGGCCCAGAACTGGACACAGTACTCGAGGTGTGGCCTAACCAGTGCAGTGTACAGGGGCAGAATGACCTCCCTGCTCCTGCTGGGAGCAGGGATGCTAAAAGATTGTAGAACCAATGTCATTTGGCTATGCTCAAAGAGCAACTATCATTGTATTAACTTTTTAATACACTTCAGAGATGCCTCCCAAGCCTGGCAGGTAAACAACAATAACCTTCAAGAGATTTTTTGAATCTGAAAGTCAGTGCTACCAAAATCTAATTAACCAAACCACAGCTGTAAAACGAGAAAGTAATTGCTGTAGATATGAATGTTCTGAAGTCATCTTCTTCTGAGAAAAGTATGAGTAAATGGTTTCTCTTTGTTTTACTCCTTTTGCTCTCAATAGGGACAAAAAAGTTTAAGTAAAAATAGGAAACTGTCAATACTACAGTATAAAGGTCTTTGGAGTATTTTTGCAGAATATATGTTGAGCTTATTTTTTATTTTTATGCCCATCTATTTTATTGTTAATGTGACACCTATGCCAAACCCACACAGATGATGCAGAACCCTTCCTGGAAATTGCAGTTGACTGCCAACACAGAAGAAACTTTTACGCCGATGCTATTCATCAACACGTACAGAACCAGAGAGCAAAAAGACAGGAAAATGATGAACTATAGAAGCATTTGGAAATTGGCATTCTCCTATGGCTTGTGCTAGAGGACTCTTCTGCTGGTAAGTTCTGTTACACATGAAATCTTGGTGTCACAACGATTTGAGCCATTTTGATGATTACAAAGTTGATATTTTCATTGATGAATGACCAGCATTGTTTACAGAAGAAAGTCTCCTAGGAGCTTTGTAGCTGCTTTCTGAAGGTCAGTTGGAAAACCTCCCAAATACACAATTTCTTTCTGTGTTTTATTAAGTATTTTAGTTGCCCAGGGAGGTGGTGGATTCACCGTCCCTGGAGGTGTTCAAGAGGGGATTGGACGTGGTACTTAGTGCCATGGTTTAGTCATGAGGTCTGTGGTGACAGGTTGGACTTGATGATCTTTGAGGTCTCTTCCAACCTTGGTGATTCTGTGATTCTGTGATTCTGTGAAGTACTTTTTTAGTGGGCTATATAGGTGAAAATCTGGGTCATTGGGTGATAAAAATAGTGAGAAAATCCATCTCCTGCTAAAAAGAATTTATGGTGTGAAATTTTGTTTGCTATAATTCCTTAAGTTATTTTTGTAGATCCATTTTCTCTGTCTAACAATACTAATTCCTAAACTGTCACAATGTGATGTAATCCACATAATGGATGAAGCTGTAGTAATGACAAATCAGCATTTATGCTAGTGCTGTACTGTGCTTTTGGAAATATCATTCTGATGCAGGCAGTGTCAGTACTATGACAATGAAAAAGTCTGTCTGTCATTGAGGGTTAGTAAGAAATAACCCCTTAAGTACTGTAACAAGAGCTGTGCTGGAGGCAATCAGATAGCAGTAAATATTAACTCCTCTGTTTGTTAGTGCTAGAATGTTTCCCTGATTTGCTTCATGTTTTTAGTCCTGAGAAGTTGCTCATTTCATCCTTTTAAAATGTGGTTTCTGGACAGTGTTTTCATCAGCTCTGTTAGAGGAGTAGTGTTTTGGGATGGCAAGCAAAGTCATAACAAGAAAGCCAGCATACAAGCTCCTTTAAAGCCACCTAAAAGCTAAATGTACAGTCCATATATTGGCCAAATGTTGCATCTTGAAGGGCAAAGCACACAAACACACATCCCATAATTGCATCTCTTTGGAGTTACGGTGTTTGCAGGAGACATGAGTCTGGTTTGTGTCTTTTAGTGATGCAGTAGGAGCTACACTCCTGCATCTCATCCGCTATCCTGTTGGGAAAATATATTTCTCATGCTCCGTTTAGGATTTCCTCTGATTGCACCAACTCCACAAGATGGCAGTACTTGATGAATATATGGTCCAAAATAAGAGATAATCAGGGAGTTTAAGCACCTCTGAGAAGTTTGTTGGTTGGTTGGTTGTGGGTTTTGTTGCTGTTGTTGTTGTTTTATAAGAACACCAGCAAAAAGTGCAGTCATTATTACAGGTTGAATTTACTACACATAGCTACAAACCATGAAATTTACATCATGGTTTTGCTTTGCTTTCCTATTCAGCAATACACTGTTTAAATAAAGTATCAGGAAAAAAACCCACATGCCTAAATCTCCCCTGCCCTGTTTTCAACTTTATCATCCCTCTCTGCTGTTTGGATATTCTGTGCACCAGCTACAGAATAAGAGTGCAATATCTGGCACGCTCTAATGATGGAGAACACATTCAGAAGAGGGAAAGCTTCTTTTTTAGCTAAGATGAATGATAACAATGAGTTGCTCCTGCAGCCTCTCACCACAACCAGATAAATAATTTTGGTACATTTCTTTGTGCTGCTGTGGTTTATTATCACTGTTCATTAATCCTCTAAGAAAATATTTAATGAAGGTAATTTATTTGTTGCATTGTAATGCACCCACACAGAGCAAACAGATATTGTTGATTTATCAGCTAGCAAAGAAATTGCTTCTTTTCTGCTCTGGGGGCTCTGTATCTACTGCTTACTTACCTGAAACACATTTCTACCAATCACATATTTGTCTTTGCTCAGATTTAATTACAGTGATAAACATTCAAACATCTTCTTTTGTATAGGATTCACACAGCAAATAGCTACAAATATAGTAGAAATGGTTAAGTGTACTGTCAGTACTGAACTTGTACTGCAGGACACAAATATTGTATTGTCATTATCAGTGTACACAGCCAATATAGTCTCATTTGTACATTTGACATCTATGAAATATAGCCAGTCACTGAAACATGTAAAGACCATTTAAATGCCTTTCTCTCACACACACACACTCTTTGAAGAGACCACATAATAAACAAAACAAAAATATGGCTTCTGGGAATGGATGCTAGGTTCTTGTGTGTATTTTATTGTCACTGGTGTAATTTTCATTAAAAAACATATCTATTTTGGAAAGAATCAAAATACTGTTATCAAAAGGAATACAAAGCCAGATGCGCTTCACATTCTTCTTTTGCCCTCAGATCTATAAACACATTCTTAAGCCAGCCTTTAAAAGTATCTAGTGAATTATATTCTTATATTTGGATCTTCAGAATAACCTATTTCATTAGTTAATAATTAGTTTTCATTAATATTTGTGCTATAATTCCTTTATTTTTTTTCAATATGGTTTACTAAATGTTCAACTTACTATATTGAAAACACATAACCCATTGTCCACTGCTTGGTTGTGAAGTGCACTGCTGCAAGCTCAGTCCTGCATCTCAAACTTCCTCCAAACCTAAGGATGTCCTTCCTCTGCTGGGCTCTTTCTCCCAGAATAATGCAGTTTGGTAGGTTTCTCACACTGTTACCAATGTGGACTGTTATGGCTCATGTTTTTGAGGAGATAGAATGGAGGGGAAAATGCAGTTTAATCACTCTTTAAATAAATACTTTGTTGCCCTGCACCTTGTGGAGTCACTATGCAAGTGGAAACAGGGTACTGGTAGCCCATTTTGCAGTTGTGTGTGTACCTGCTCTCAGTGTACAGGAGTGGCTCTTGCAGCCCAAAATGGTTTGTTTGTTTGTTTTCCTTGTCATTCTCTCCTTGTGCCATCAACTTCTCCTTTAGTGTTTTATTTGAGGGGCTGGACTCAGAGACAACTCTAGCAATTAATACTCATAGGCTTAAACAAAAGCTTTCAATCTTAACCCCACCAAAATGCCCTGTTTGTAAAAAGCATTCTGTAATGAATCATTGGTGGGTGCTTCTGGAGGAAGGATTGGTAGGTGTTTGGGTTTTGCTAAGCCATAGCTCAGTTTTTCTCCTTAATGTGTATATCCTCTCCAGTCTGCTCCCATTCCCATTCTGTGAAGAGTAGCCAGTCCCTCATCTTAATACACCTCTGCCTGTGCCACAAAGTGCTGTTGAGATCTTGAAGCTTCCTCAGTTTAACAGGAATACTCAAGCTGACAGAGTGCAACCCAACATCTCTGTGTGCCAGTTTGGTACCTGCAAGCAGCACAGCTATGGGTGCTTGCCTTCCAGCAAGCTGTCACTTCAGGCACAGCTGCCTGAGGTGGAAGCACTGGTGCCAGTTTCTGCCCCACACTTTAGCACAGTGAGGTCCTGAGCCTAGTTTCTGCTTTGCTGCCTGTTTTGGCACTTGTTCCATCCTCAGGAGGCAGGAAAACAAAGCCAGGTGTTCAAGGCCTTTTGCACCCTGCCTTTTCCCATCCTGAGCAGTGAAGACAGTGTTGTTACTCTAAGGTCTCCAGGTAGCACATCAAACCCTTAATGGGAAGGTGGTGAGTTCAAGCCTGCAGTGGGCAGTAGTGTCCTCCCTACTCTAGTCATGAGGTCTGTGGTGACAGGTTGGACTCGATGATCTTTGAGGTCTCTTCCAACCTTAGAAATACTGAACATTACTGAACATTATTGTTGACCTATAATAAACTCTCACAGTTAAAAGAGAAGACCATTATGCTTCTGCATAGAGAACTTTTCTTTTGAGGGCTAGATCAGCCAAAACTCTTCAATGTTTCCTCAGAATTTTAGGTTCTGAATCCTTTACATAGTTTTATTTTTGTCATCTCTGCTGCTTTTCTGCATCATATAATACAGGACTCTGTAGAGTCCCAGCTTTGTTGCCCTACTTTGGACACATTCCAGAAACTCAACATCCTTCCTAAACTGAGGGGCCCAAAACTGGACGCAGGACTCGAGGTGTGGCCTAACCAGTGTGGTGTACAGGGGCAGAATGACCTCCCTGCTCCTGCTGGCCACACTGTTCCTGATGCGGTCCAGATGGGCATTGACTTGCTGGAACATGTCCAGAGAGGGGATATTGGCCCATTAAAACAAAACAAAACAGCCAGTAATGGAGTCACCATCCCTGGAGGTATTTAGCAGATGTATAAATGTGGTGTTTAGGGACCTTGCACTCAATGGTCTCAAGGGTCTTTTCCAACCTAAATGGTTCTATGATTAATAATTTCCAAAACCAACAAGTAGAGATAATTTTGTTCCAGGATTAGAAAGGGTAATCAGGAGGACCCACATCATTATAAGTTCATCAGCCTCAATCTTAGATGAAATAATTCAGTGACTTACATGAGAGTTGATTAATATCCAATTAGAAAGGATATAATTAATAATATGGGAAGGAAAGAAATCTGGTCCCACTAAGTGCATTTTTATATTTTGCGTTACTGACAAAGACAGCAAAAATTCTGTAGCGTGGTGATAAAATTAATTTCAATAAACTCCAAGTTATTCTGTCTTATTTTGTGTCTATTGTGTCTACTGTGTCCAGTTCTGGGCCCCTCAATTTAAGAAGGACATTGAGACACTTGAATGTGTTCAGAGGAGGGCAATGAGGCTGGGGAGAAGCCTCGAGCACAAGCTGTACAAGGGGAGGCTGAGGGAGCTGGGATTGTTCAGCCTGGAGAAGAGGAGGCTCAGGGGAGACCTTATTGTTCTCCACAACTACCTGAAGGGAGGTTGTAGCCAGGAGGGGGTTTGTCTCTTCTCCTAGGCAACCAGCACCACAACAAGAGGACACAGTCTCAAGCTGTCCCAGGGGAGGTTTAGGCTCGAGGTGAGGAGAAAATTCTTCACAGAGAGAGTTGTTAGCCATTGGAATGTGCTGCTCAGGGAGGTGGTGGAGTCCCCATCCCTGGAGGTGTTCAAGAGGGGATTGGATGTGGCACTTGGTGCCATGGTTTAGTCATGAGGTCTGTGGTGACAGGTTGGACTTAATGATCTTTGAGGTCTCTTCCAACCTTGGTGATTCTGTGATCAGGCATCTCACTAGTAGTCCAGTTAAGAGGGTACCAATCTCTCAAGGAGTTGATACGTATGGTTCAGTTTGAGTTTTTGCATTTCCAAGAAATAAAACACGCTAAATTTGTCACTTTATTCTTCATTCACCTTGACTCCTAATGCAGGAAGGTTTAATAGAAACAGAAAAATTAATTTAATAAGATTTAATTTCAGGCTTCTGGGTGTAGAAATGACAATAAAAGGCTACTACAGTTCTAGTTCACATTTTGAAACTCAAATGTTCCTAACAGCCTTCACCACACCTTACATGCAGTTGTTGTCATAGGAACTGTATTGGAAAACCTATATACTTGGAGCCCATAGAGTAACCTTTGTAAGGCCAGGTGTATTGAACTTAAGATACATCCCACTACCTCTCTGCTTTAGATTCTCTTGGTGCTGCTTGGTGTTTTAACATAGATTTAAAGGCTTTAACTGAGTCTATTTGCAGGTCAGTGTTTAGTGATTTCTACTATGGCTATGGTATGGGCCTGCTCCTTTCCTCCTATGGTATTTATTACCCTCAGATCTCAAAGCAAGGGCAGTATATTATCCTCACTTTTATATGGGAAAACGGAAGAAGATGGAGAGAACTTCCCAGCAGTCACGAATCAGGCCACAGCCAGAGTCAAATCTCCCCTGGTACATAATTCTTTATATTTTTCATATTCTTTCCTCTCCTCACCAGCTATTTTTACATCTACAAGAAATGCCAAAACAAACACACAAAAAGTTACAGTCTACAAATCCTTAGGAGCTGTGTAGATGAAAATCAGAGATGGGTAACCACCCTTTCATCTTCCCTCTGAATTTTATTTTCCTATGTTTAATAAAATGTTAGTTGACATAATCCCCTCGTGCTCAGATTTCTAGGCTCAAATGTACCAAAGAATGGATCTTCCATTACATCTTTCTCAGCACAATGGAACATATGAACACTTGTTTCAGAGAATAACATAAATCCAAATTTATAGTCCCCGAAGGACAAATTTTAAGTATTAAGAATGACAGTGACAGATGATTTTTTTCACCTTAATTAAAAATAACTCAAAGTGCAGATGAAAAGGAAGTCACATGTCACATTAGCAAACTGCCCTGCAATACTGGTAATGATGCTCAACCATGTTGTACAAATAAATCACTATGAATAACCTATGCAAGAATCAATCATTTAGAAGTTAACAACCTAGAGACTAACTCATACCTGTTCCTACACAGAGACAATACACTGTGGAGTATCTGTGCACATTGTTCTGCACTACTGGAAGTCCAGTGAACTGCTTCCATTCATCTTCTACTTGTCACATAATTGTTATTTGGAGATAATACATAGCCTTCTGTTGTCTTACTTTCAGCCTAGGGCAGTGTCCCATGGTTATAGTCATCCCTCCTCAACCCCTCAGCAATAGCAGTTAAAGTGACCCCTGATGTGTCACACTATGTATACATACCACATGGAAAAAGAAGATATTTGTTCAACTCTCCCTGAAATTGTTTCTTTTTCTAAAAGAAATATTTTTGGAGCAATGCAAGCAACAGACAGCTCTGCTCCCTCCTGTGCTGCGTATGTGCATATTTTTCAGAAGACTAATTATGGTTTTCAAAGCCCTTTTTCTCTTAGGCATGAAGAGTGATGATGGAAAGTTACAAGATCTGGACTGTAAATCAGTGCAATGTTAGTCTTTTATTTAGATTTTCTTCACAGATCATCTTCTGATCTCCTCTGTGAAATGGGTAGAACTCCTTCCTTCCACCTTGCATTGGGTAGATGTGAAAATAGGTTTGAAACTATATGGTAGTTTTCTGAACTCCTAAATGACCTTGTGATCACAGAAGGTCTCCCCTGAGCATCCTCTTCTCCAGGATAAGGAACCCCATCTCCCTCAGCCTCTCCTCATAGAGCTTGGGGTCCAAACCCTTCCCCAGCTTTGTTGCCCTTCTCTGCACATGTTCCAGCAACTCAACATCCTTCCTAAACTGAGGGGCCCAGAACTGGACGCAGTACTTGAGGTGTGGCCTAACCAGTGCTGACTACAGGGGCAGAAGGACTTCCCTGCTCCTGCTGGCCACACTGTTCCTGATGCAGTCCAGGATGCCATTGGCCTTCTTGGCCACCTGGGCACACTGCTGGCTCATGGTCAGCCTACTATCAGCCAGTACGCCCAGGTCCCTCTCTGCCTGGCTGCTCTCCAGCCACTCTGACCCCAGCCTGTAGACATGCACGGGGTTGTTGTGGCCAATGTGTAGAACCCACCACTTGGTTAGGTGGCTAATGAAGTCATCAGCAATGATTTTAACAACATTGGAATACAGCACACAAACATAGGAGACAGAAGTGGACAAATTATCAGAATTAAGTGTGGTATTAATTATTACGATGGTTAAAAGATGGCAGCAATCAAAAAGAATTCACTTTTCCACTACTCCTGCTATAGAAATCATCTTTTGTTGTCAAAAGATAAAGAATGCACATGTGCTGCTGTGCAGGAATTTGGATTTTACTGTAATCATTCAGACTTTTTGTCTGAACTGTATGATATTATTCTTATACCTATTCGGTAATTTTCTCCTTGAAAAATCCAAGCAATTGCCTTATGTATTTAGTGTTATAACTACCTTCATGCCAGTAACAATTGTGCTGGATAAGAAAAAGAACATCAATACACCAAGATAGATATTTCTAAACAATTTCTAGTTTCCCTTTGAAAAAGAAAAGTGAAAACTAAATACCTGAATCAGAGTAATTTCCAAACTGCCTCATTTATTTGAAACAATCTTCTTGAACTGATTAAGTAAGGCTATATGAAAATCTCTGTCTCATTAAGCATTGTATTACCTTAAATGGCTGTAAATTCACTTTCAGGTCATGCTTACAAAATAAGGAATAACTGATTTTATTACAGAGGGAAACTTGTTAATGGCATTTTATAGAACTCAGATCAGTCTGATACAAAGCTTTTCTTCTTGTGAATCAAGGCTGACCTTCTAGCATTTTCAGTAATCATCTCTACCAGAATCACCATTGAATTCAGTTAATAATGCAGAGTCTGGGAAGAGTTGTGTTTGCTGCAAACACCACTGTTTTCATGGGTTTTTAAAATCCTTTAAGATTTCCCCACCACAGTAACAGAGAGAAAAGGCTAGACATCAGATTGTTAGAAATGAATCATTTGTTATCTCTTTCTCCTTGTTATGCTTCCTCTTAAGTTGTCTGATCAGCATAGTATTATCGACTTCTAAGTTACATTGATTAACATGTGCCCTCTCACTCTATTCACTTCCATAGTATGAAGTGGAGAGGCAATAGGTATCAATTATTTTCCATTATAAACAAAATAGTCTTCCTACATTTATGTTGATCTCTTCTCCCAGGCAGCCAGTACCAGAACAAGAAGACACAGTCTCAGGGCGCACCAGGGGAGGTTTAGGTTGGATGTTAGGAAGAAGTTCTGTGCAGAGAGAGTGATTGGCCATTGGAATGGGCTGCCCAAGGAGGTGGTGGAGTCACCATCATTGGAGGTGTTCAGGAGGAGACTTGATGGGGTGCTTGGTGCCATGGTTTAGTTGCTTAGGTGGGTTGGATTGGTTGATGTGTTGGACACGATGATCTTGAAGGTCTCTTCCAACCTGGTTTATTCTATTCTATTTAACTAACTGACATGTTCAAAAAACAGCTTAGTCAAACATTAGAACTAAATAACAAATTAATTCTGCTAGAAAGGTTATTAGGTGGTGGTCAATTCTATCAGAGCCTTGTCCTCTGTTGCTGCAAGTAGTGTATGCTTCGCCAGCAGGTTGGGCTTCTGCCATTCCTTCTGCCACAGAAAAAGGTTTTGCAGCACTGTTTCCCACTTTAATTGATACTTTTACAATACTAGCTGTAGGAATGTGGTTGTGATACCATGAACATAGACTGCTGTTAAAACTAGCAGGACAATGCTGTCTTGTTCAATCACTGGATTGAGGGGTTCATGATAGTTATGTCTAGTTTGTCGGGACATCTCAGTAACAGGCTAGGCACTTGTCTCTAGGGAAGAGGAGCTTGCACACTACAGAAACTTTTCATCATTATTATCCCATTTGTCAAGCTATAGACAAATAGTCACATACGGCTGGCGCCTGAGAGGCAATAGAGCACGAGCCTGAGGGCCGACAGACTCAATGCATTTTTAAAACTAATTAATCTCCCATGCTTCCTCCCTCTTCTCTTGCTATCTGCTTTCATTTTGATTTTCCTGAATTGGCATCTGGGGTAATATTTGTTGACAATAGCGTGGCTGTGAAGCTGAAGCACAAGTCCCTTAAGCAGAGGCCTGTCAGGGCTGCCCCTTCATCCAATGCTGTGAGCCGCCTTAATTGGCCAAGGTCAACCAGCTTTCTCTCACTACATTTTCATAGTCCCTATGTGAAAGGACAACTTCAGTGAACGATCCAGTGGGTCTAGGGGCACTAAAATTTTCATTGCTAGTGTAGTTTTATAATATTTTTTGAAACTTTTTTTTAATGTGTGTGTTTTTAAAGGGAGATATTTTTACTTTAGAAATGACAGTTGAGAAGTTCTTCTGGAGAATTCACTGCAGTTCACTGCACTAATGCTTTTCTTTTTGCTCATTATTCTAAAACTGATTTAAAATAAAAGAATAAACAAATGATGTACATTTCTTTGCCAAGAAAATGTAAATGGATCATTATTTATTCATGTGCCTACTGCACAGACATTGTCTAGAACTTGGGGCGCATGCAGATCATTAAAATGTAATTAAAATCTAATAACAACACATTGCCATCAGACTGGGTGTAACCCATTGGCAAGCATTGCTCTTACAGTGCTATTTTACAGAAAGCTCAGTTGTTCCCTAACTTAAATTTTTTATGCTCAAATGCATGCCTTCAATAAGATTGAGGGAGGAAAACCTGCAAAGTGCCCAAGGGGAGTCAGTAGGAAAATTGCTGATCGTGTATTGAGCAATGAAGGCCACAGAAGAAAAACAAAAGTGGTTGTGTTTCTGTTTCTTTGGGTTTGTTTGGGTTTTGCTTTTATTTTATAACATAATGACATCTACAGGCACAGTCATCAATCAGTTGTTCAGATAAAGAATACAGATTCCTACACTGACCCATGCACATTCACCTTAATGGTAACACACACGAGAATATTAGACAAGGAAGTTTCGGGAGCATTCTAGTATAACTCACAAAGTATAGAATGCAAGAGAGAAACACCTTTATAATTCTTCCAAGGAAAAATGTGAGTGAAGAGATGAGGTAACACCATGGGATTACCCCTAATTTAGGACAGAAATAGAGAGTTTAAAAGATTGTGAACCTATCTTCTAATACTCCCCCCTCCTTATTGAAAAGCAAAGTTCAATCTTCATTAGAATAAACCTTTATTTAGAATAAACCAAACCAGGCTGGAAGAGACCTTCAAGATCATCGCGTCCAACCCATCAACCAATCCAATCCACCTAAACAACTAAGCCAATGCACCAAGCACCCCATCAAGTCTCCTCCTGAACACCTCCAATGACGGCGACTCCACCACCTCCTTGGGCAGCCCATTCCATAGCGCAATCACTCTCTCTGTATAGAACTTCTTCCTAACATCCAACCTGAACCTCCCCTGGCGCAGCCTGAGACTGTGTCCTCTTGTTCTGGTACTGGCTGCCTGGGAGAAGAGGCCAACCTCTGCCTGTCTACAACCTCCCTTCAGGTAGTTGTAGAGAGTGATAAAGTCACCCCTGAGTCTCCTCTTCTCCAGGCTAAGCAACCCCAGCTCCCTCAGCCTCTCCTCATAGATCTTGTGTTCCAAACCCATCACCAACTTTGTTGCCCTTCTCTGGACACGCTCCAGCAAGTCAACATCCTTCCTAAACTGAGGGGCCCAGAACTGGACACAGTACTCAAGGTGTGGCCTAACCAGTGCAGTGTACAGGGGCAGAATGACCTCCCTGCTCCTGCTGGCCACACTGTTCCTGATGCAGGCCAGGATGCCATTGGCCTTCTTGGCCACCCGGGCACACTGCAGGCTCATGTTCAGCCTACCATCAACCAGTACCTCCAGGTCCCTCTCCACCTGGCTGCTCTCCAGCCACTCTGACCCCAGCCTGTAGCACTGCATGGGGTTGTTGTGGCCAATGTGCAGAACCCGGCACTTGGATGTGTTAAATCTCATGCCGTTGGATTCTGCCCATCTGTCCAGCCTGTCGAGGTCCCTCTGCAGAGCCTCTCTACCGTCCAGCAGATCAACTCCTGCCCCCAGCTTGGTGATGTCAGCAAATTTACTGATTATGGATTAGCATTTGGTAAAACCCAAAAATATTGTCAAGCCTGAGAGAAGTGCAGAAAACCTTCAACTTATTTGGTTGATACATGTACCTATCAAAATAGTGGGTTTGGGGCATTTTATATATATATGATTTGATCATTGATATATTACAGATATGACAGAGAATTTGTGCTATCTTGTCTTCTATATATGACATAGTAGAGGTTCACTGAAGAAACTTTTCTGTCCTGTAGAGTTAGCAATCATTATCTACTACAGTTACTTAAAAGACCTATTTCCGTTACTCAGGATCATACTCCCAAAATGAACTAACATTTTCCTCTAAATCCCACTTTTACTAGTACAAGCAAAAGTGTCAGGGTATGGGATGGTTCTGCCTTTCCAATGTTCTGTTTGCCATCACCAGTTTCATGCATACTCAGCTCTACAAATGACTAATAGAAGGTATTGACTGATTATAAGTTCTGCTTAGTTTGAGGGAGAGTCATTGCTGTAAGCGTGACCCATCCAGCTGTTGTGAGTGCCCAATGCTTTTATAAGAACTCACAAAAGGTGGATGTCAGTGGGTCCATGTCCAAACGGAGGCCAGCGACAAGTGGAGTCCCTCAGGGATCAGTGCTGGGACCAGTCTTGTTCAACATCTTTGTTGGTGACATGGACAGTGGCATTGAGTGCACCCTCAGCACGTTTGGTGATGACACCAGGCTGTGTGGTGCAGCAGACATGCTGGAGGGAAGGGATCCATCCAGAGGGACCTCAGCAGGCTGAAGAGTTGGCCCATGACAACTTATGAGGTTCAACAAGACAAAGTGCGAGGTCCTGCACCTGAATCGGGGCAATCCCAAGCACTGATACAGGCTGGGCAGTGACTGGCTTGAGAGCAGCCCTGAAGAAAAGGACATGGGGGTGCTGGTGGATGAGAAGCTCAACATGAGCCACCAGTGTGCACTTGCACCCCAGAAAGTCAATCACATCCTGGGCTGCATCAAGAGAAGCATAGCCAGCAGGTCGGGGGAGGTGATTCTCCCCCTCTACTCCGCTCTGGTGAGACCCCACCTGGAGTACTGCTTCCAGTTCTGGAGCCCCTATTACAAGAAAGATATGGACATGCTGGAATGTGTCCAGAGGAGGGCCACAAGGATGATTAGAGGGCTGGAGCACCTCTCCTATGAGGACAGACTGAGGGAGTTGGGGTTATTCAATCTGGAGAAGAGAAGCCTTCAAGGAGACATTGTGGCCTTCCAGTATCTTAAGGGGGCCTACAAGAAAGCTGGGAAGGGACATTTTAGGGTGTCAGGTAATGATAGGACGAGGGGGAATGGAGCAAAAAAGAAATGTGTAGATTCAGGTTGGATGTTAGGAAGAAGTTTTTCCCTATGAGGGTGGTGAGACACTGGAACAGGTTGCCCAGGGAGGTGGTAGAAGCCCCATCCCTGGAGGTTTCTAAGGCCAGTATGGATGCGGCTGTGAGCAACCTGATCTAGTGTGAGATATCTCTGCCCATGGCAGGGGTGTTGGAACTAGATGATCCTTGAGGTCCCTTCCAACCCTAACAATTCTATGATTCTATGATTCTAATGAGCATACTGGCTCTAGTCTAGCCCAAATATAGCAATCTCATTATTATAACCTATTTGTTGAGACAAGTCTAGTCTTAACAATTCTGTACCTGAATTAGGTCATTTTGAGCCTGCCTTATTATTTCTATGTATAGTTGTGCATCATGGATCTAAATGCAGGAATTTTAACTAGAGAAAACCACTGCACTGCAGTTGGATTTGGTTTCCTACTTGTAGCAGAGCTGCAGTCCAAAGCCACAGTTTGAACAGAAACACAGCTTTCACATTCCTTTTGCATACCCTGAACAGTGAGAAACAATCAGTTTGTGTTTGCTCCCAAAGTGACTATGTCCAAAGTACAGACAAACAGGAACTCAGAACAGCTTGGAAAAAACAGTATGTGATGTGACTTTCTCCAATTAATAGGAGGACTAGGACAGCTGTGTAGAAAAATGGAAGAGTAGGACAAAACCTTCTGCACCTTGGTAGAAAGACTTCTATTTCAGCAGCTTTCCAGTGTAGCAACACACTATGCAGACATCCAGAAGATGTATGGGAAGGACTGTGATCCCCATGGCACCAGCATTAATCTTCTTTGGTGAAGCATTTCTCATGAACACTACAGTTTTATAACACTAAAGGGGAGGCATAAAAGATGTAACAGCTTCCAAAGTGAAAAAGATCTGCTTTATCCTTTAGAAAGAGATTTTTTAAAGTTGTGGCTTAACATCTGCACAGATGTTACATGCTGTTGAAAGATTATGCAGCAATGCTCTCTCCAGACGGCGTCATCCCTTTGAGGCAGGAGGGAGCACACATCTGTCTTACGCTGTATGCATCAACACTTTGCTCCTTCTAACAATGGGAACAGTTGCCTTCTATTAAGCTCACGCTGAAAGCTTTTGAATAAAAGCCTTAAAAAGCTCAGCTGAAAGTATTAATTCTGAGGGAAACATGCAAATCTGGGTGAGAACTTCCATTTAATTTTAATCTCACTATGGTAAACCTTGTAATTAAGATGATTAGATGACTGAATAAAGCCCTATGTTTATATCCTTTAGAATGCCACTATGAAAAAACATAATCCTGTTTGTAGGAAAAAAAAATAGAGGCCTTTTAATATGGAGATACCAAACAAATATTTAAGCAGCTGGTAATTAATTAACCTCTTGCTTATCAGGGTACCTAAGGGTTAACTGTCTAGGAAATCCATCTTGGAGAAAAGAGTAATTGGTGTGAGGAAGAAGTTATCAATATCAGAATCAATATGTTTCATAAGAGAGAACTACGAATTTGCTTGAAAAAAATAAAGCTGCTGCAGTAGACACATTAAAATGGTACAGAACTCCCAGTGAAGTCAGAGGCAGCAGGGTTGTCAGGTTGCTTTGGTTTGGGCTTTCTTTTTTTCCTTCACTTTTTGAAGTAATGGTCCAGGCAAAGCAGGAGGTGAGAATCTGCTGGTGGCTGTTTGTCATAAGAAGTCTGTACAAAATCGCTTTTGCTGAACTGTTTTTCTTCACCACTATAAAAGAGAGGATACTGTCTCTCTCTCTCTCAAAATAAAACCCCAAACCCAAACCAAACAAAAACCAACAAAAAAATATCCCTCATTTTGCTGCTCAGCTATTTCTCAGCAAAAAAAAAATAATAATCATAACTTAACAGAGTCATTTATTAAAACCAAGAAATAATTCTCTTATTTGAATCTGCACCGCAAACATTCTGAATGTATTTCATGTGTGCTTTATTATTATTATTATTTCCTCTGTGAAATATTTGGACAACAACCTAATGAAGACCTGCATAAATAATCTATATATATATATCTCACAAGTTTGAGCTTGTTTGTTTATTGCATTACCTCTTGATAATATATCACAGCATTAATAAACAGAAATCAAGTCTGTATACCCAGGAAACTTGTTTTCTGATTAAATTCTTGTCAAAAGAAATTAGTGTGGTATTTTTTCAGTCAGCGGTGCTTTGCAAAGACTTTCAGATTTTTCTAGGATTGTGTTCTGTAGGTCTGGAATGTAGATATTATTCACCCAAAAGGGTTTTCTTTACATTTTATTTGAAAACATGTTAATAAACCTATTACCTTTTTCAATAGAGTGTTCATAGAATCACAGAGTCAATAACATTGGAAAAGACCTCAGAGATCATCAAGTGCAACCTATCAACCAGCACCATCTAATCAACTAAACCATGACACCAAATGCCCCATCCAGTCTCTTCTTAAACACCTCCAGGGATGGTGACTCCACCACCTCCCTGGGCACGCCATTCCAATGGCTAATAACTCTTTCTGTGAAGAATTTCTTCCTAAACCTCCCCTGGCACAGCTTGAGACTGTGTCTTCTTGTTCTGGTGCTGGTTGCCTGGGAGAAGAGACCAACCCCTACCTGGCTACAACCTCCCTTCAGGTAGCTGTAGAGAGCAAGAAGGTCTTCCCTGAGCCTCCTCTTCTCCAGGCTAAGCAACCCCCAGCTCCCTTGTTTTTTTCATTAAGTTTTGTCTTTGTTTATCCCACAATGATATTGTAATTTCCTAAATAGGGTCAATCTTGAAATTTTTAGGCAAGTTTATTAGTTATTGACTTTAGAGATTGAGGAATGTGATACTGCTGAAGGATGAATTGCTTAAGAGGTTTGTAGAGAATGGTTAGGTTTGATATCGTATCATTCATTTTTCTCCTGAGATAAGTAAGTGAAAATTATTTCTAAAGGTGCTGATGAATGTGCACAAATCAATACAGCACAGTTTATGGAGTTCATGCACAAAAAAATTCTGTGTCATAAAAAAAACATTCCCATAAGTCAGGGTCTTGTTAACATTAAATGATCACATATTTCAAACATGTTTTAAATAGTCCTTAGCTTAGCTATATGAACTACAGTAGCATAATAGTCATGCAAAAGTTTGTACCCCAGGTGATTTTTCAGGTGAACATTTCTTAGCACTATTTAGAAGACAATACCATCTTTGCAAGTCAGACACAGAAACTAAAATGGAGCTTCCAAAACTGAATAAAAAGTACTTTTAAATTGTGGTTTGGAAGTTCTTGCACGCAAATCCTCAATTTCCCCTGCTCTGCAACAGGATTTTCTCTCTGGAAGAGAAGTTTTGTATTCACTCCATGATTTTGGAATGGAATTCATACATTTTCCTGTTAAAGTTCTGCTTTTGTCCCAAATTAATTTTCACAAACTGACTCTGGTCTAGAAGCCTGCTTTCATTAACGTCTTGTACCTTATTGCCAGAGCCTTGTGAAATGATTATTGCTGAAACATCACCAGGTGTGGAAGTTTTTGGAAGGCCATGGAAGTAACTCTCCCCTTTCCGAGAAGACTTCAGCTCCTGTGCTAATACCACTTGCAGTTCCCACTGCAGTACACAAGGACTCACAGTCCCTCAGTGTTTTGCAAGTGTGGAGCTGGAGGAAAATTGCATGTCATTCTACATTACACAACAAACAAATTAAGAGCGGCCAAGTCACCTTCCCACTCACATGAGGTAGTTTTATATCTGTGCATCTGTGCAATGTTTCAGTTATTAGTGCATTATCTCTGCTTTCAGGTTTCCTATTACTTCTCTACATTGCACAGCTTTTCCTGGCATAGCTGTGGTGACAATACTATGCCAACAAGGGCTCAAAATATTGTTCTCAAAGTAATTTTCCTGCTGGCATATCATACCAGTACTCAAACAATATCATCTAAACCAACTGAATGCCGTCTGTGAGCACAGTAGTTTCCACAGCAGGGATTTTGCTAGCCCAGCGCTAAAAATGAAAGATACAGCTTTTTCACCATCAAAGGCAACGTGTGTGGTGCAGCAGCACATTGCATTGGAATCTGTCTAAATACAAGTTTGAAAGCATAATTGTAGAGACAAATTTATAAACAATTTCATGATATATAAAGTACCTTTTGTGGAATGACAGCTGTTAAAAGGTGTATGACTACTCCACTATTTATGCCCACCTATCCTCACACTCCCAGTTTGTTTGGGGAAATTGAGTTGAGCTGTGGTGTTGAAACCATCTTTCACTCTTCTGCCTACATCTTTTCCCTCTCAGTTTACTTATCACAATCAAGCCTTAATATCATGCACTCCATTTCATCACAGAGACTGTAATGGCAAACTCTGAAATAGATTATAAAGGCAATGATAACAAAAGAACCTACTCAGAAGAAGAAAAAGTAGAGAGTTGGCCAGAAGATAACAAACTTTAATTACACTGATAATTTTTATCCAAGAATAATGAAATAAATAGAAACTGAGCATATTTCTCTGACAGAAAATCAGAGCAGATTTTTGGTTTTTCTGCAGCTTTTCCATCTGCAGGGTGACATTTTATTTCTTCATGGCTCAAATGTGGAGGGAATAAAAATCCTTTGTGTCATTTCCTTTCTTTTATTAGAGGGCACAGTCGCCAGCTGTGTCAGGGGAGGTTTAGGCTGGATGTTAGGATGAAATTCTTCATAGAGAGAGTGATTGCCCATTGGAATGGGCTGCCTGGGGAGGTGGTGGAGTTGCAATCACAGGAGGCGTTTAGGAGGAGACTTGATGGGGTGCTTGGTGCCATGGTTTAGTTGATTAGATAGTGTTGGATGATAAGCTGGACACAATGATCTCAAAGGTCTCTTCCAACCTGATCTGGTCAGGTCTATTCTATTCTATTCTATTCTATTCTATTCTATTCTATTCTATTCTATTCTATTCTATTCTATTCTATTCTATTCTATTCTATTCTATTCTTGCAGCTTTGAAAAACAAGATATTCTGTCTAACATTATGTTTCCAGATCTTATATGATATCCAAATATAAAGATGCACTTAGCTATCCGTAGACACTGCAGGACTGCCAATCTGAGAAGCAAAAAAGTAACCTCTCTGTTACAGCTACATTTTCATTGGGGAATCCTCAGGCATTTCACAGGATTTCTATTTCTGCATACTATCAATGGTGCAGTTGTACTAGAAACTGAGCCACACAGCAAGACGAAGCCAGCAAAGTCATGGTGGTACTACTGAAAACAAAAGACACTTTGTATTCAACAACAATATCCTGATGTTGACATGTGGAACAAATTCTGAAAGGCTTCTAAATCCTAAAAATCTGCAGTGACCTCAAGGCAGCACATTCACCACTGATGGTGCAGAGAGTATTTTTGTTACAGTCAAGTTTTACACTAGGAATAATACAGTCTTGTAGGAGAAATTGTGTTGCTGAGGTGCAACTGGCAGTATACAAGAATTAATTATTCTTTTGAGACTCCAAAACTGTCAGCAGAATGGTGAATATTCCATTTTTCAGGTTTTACAGTCAAATACATATTGTATGTAATACTGAGCATCCAATAATGAGCAAACTGTAAAAGACCAATGCACATACAAGCTGCCGTCTGCTGTACCTGGTGAATGAAGTGGAGGGGAGCACATCAGAACAACTCCTTGACCTTCACGCACAGAAACAGCACTTCTTGTCCGACCACTGAAGTTCCCCAGGTCTGTCGAAAGAACAGAGCATTTCAGTTAGATTTTTGTTTTGTGGCTACTGTGACGTACATTTTATTTCTTATAGTAAACTTGAGAGGTCCTTTTTTTCCATACTTTAATAGAGGAGACCTTATTACTATCTACAGCTATCTGAAGGGAGGTTGTAGCCAGGTGGGGGGTTGTCTCTTCTCTCAGGCAACCACCAGCAGAATAAGAAGACACAGTCTCAACCTGCATCAGGGGAGGTTTAGGCTGGATGTTAGGAAGAAGTTCTTCACAGAAAGAGTGATTGGCCATTGGAGTGTGCTGCCCAGGGAGTTGGTGGAGTCACCATCACTGGAGGTGTTTAGGAAGAGATTGGATGAGGCACTTGGTGCCATAGTTTAGTAGATTAGGTGGTGTTGGTTGATAGATTGGACTCAATGATCTCGAAGGTCTTTTCCAACCTGCTCTGCTCTATTCTATTCTTTCTATTCTATTCTATTCTATTCTATTCTATTCTATTCTATTCTATTCTATTCTATTCTATTCTATTCTATTCTATTCTATTCTATTCTTTCTATTCTACTCCTATATCTATCTATATCTATATCTATATCTATATCTATATCTATATCTATATCTATCTCTATCTCTATCTCTATCTCTATCTCTATCTCTATCTCTATCTATATCTATATCTATATCTATATCTATATCATCTATATCATCTATATCTATATCTACATCTATATATATTTCCATTACAAAAAAATACTATCCATGCTGCATTAGCCCTTTATCATTCTTTATATTGCACTTATATGCAGTATCAAAGGAAAAGCAGCAGACAATACATACACCATTAAAATACCCCAAACACTGACTATTGATTTTATTTCGTTTTGCCATATTCTGTATGGGATTTTTTTCACTGGTAGAGATTCATACACACTGAAAAAAAAAAAAAAGAAATTAAAGTGGAGTGGACACCCTGGCTAACATTCAGACTGATGATTTTGCTAACATCCTCTAGAGAGGGCACAGCACATTGTTGTGAGAAGAAAGGAAAATCAGTCACATCAGTTCTAAAAACAAATCTGGTCCACAACAAAAAGTTTTCCTCCATCAGAGGGATGAGGAACATTTTATTTTTTGCACAAAAAAACCTTTGAATGGGGCTGCAGGGTGCTGCTATAAACAGTTCATTGTGTTTATTTAAAGCCTCTCAGCCAGAAGATCCAATTACTCTGTTTACCACAGGGAACACTGGACCTTGTGGCTAGCTATGCTCTGGCATACATAAATGTAGCAGAAGAGATGCAACAGCTCACTTCTGCTATCAGACCATTGTCTTCATTCCTCAGTGCCAACAATGCCATTTAAAGCCTCTCTTCACGCAAGGGTTTTGTAGAGACATGTCTCTGGTGTAGATGAGGGTAAGGAGAGTGGCAATAAGCATACCCAAAGACATCTTTGAGAGCTGATGCTTCAGCAGACACTAAACAAGTTTCAAAAATATGAATAGATAAACCCAGAGGGAGCATCTCTCACTGACATTCAATATACATGTTGATTTCTGTGTACAGGCCAAGGTACTGGTATAAGCCAGGCAGCACTGAACAGTTTGAGTAGGTTGAGTAGAGTTATTTTCTTAACTGCACTCAGCTGACAGTTCTCTGTGACACATCCTGCTCCACGCCTAGCAGTTCATAAAACAGAAGCTCAGTGATTTTCAGAAGTAAAATAAGTTGATCTTTGGTGGATATATTGAGTTCAGGTGCACTTTTATAAATAGAAAGAGAGTTATCATCTTTCCAAATGCTTTTTCTTTACATTTCTAAAAGCTGTCTTGGGCATAAGCAGATGTTAAGATGTAAATACCTCTAAATGTTCAGGTTTTTGCCAAAATAAATCAATGTTCTCATTTCAACAAGAGATATGTTTGAATGGAGAAAAGGTGGATTTTTCTTCTTTTTCAGTACAATTTTGACAAATAACAGAGCTATAGCCTAAAATGATACAAAATTTTGCTAGGCAGTAGCTATTGAAATACTGTAATGCATTTTAAAATAAGACCACCATGGATTATAATGCAATCTGGTGCAAATTCACTTAAAAATGTCACCTAGTGACTCACAGAATCACTGAATGTTAGGGGTTGAAAGGGACCTCCAGAGATCATTGGGTCCAACTCCTCTGTCAAAGCAGGATCAGCTAGGGCAGGCCATGCAGGAACATGTCTGGGTTGGTTTTGGAAGTCTCCAGAGAAGGAGAATCCACAACCTCTCCAGGCAGCCTGTTCCAGTGCTCTGTCACTCTTACACTAAAGAAGTTTCTCCTCATGTTGAGGTGGAACTTCCTGTGTTCTAGCTTATGTCCATTATTCCTTGTGACCAGGTGTCACTGAGAAGAGCCTGTCCCCTTCCTGTTGACACCCACTCCTCAGATACTTGTAGGCATTGATAAGATCCCCTCTTAGCCTTCTCTTTTCTAGACTAAACAGTCCAGTTCTCTCAGTCTTTCTTCCTGGGAGCAATGTTCTAGTCCCTTAATCATCCTTGTAGCTCTCTGTTGGACTGTCTCTAGTAGATCCCAGTCTTTCTTGAATTGAGTAGCCCAAAAATGGATACAGTATTGCAGGTGTGGTCTTTAACCAATGCTGACCATTTTGAAAATGTATAGTTAAGTGTCAGTCACCATTCCTCATGCAAAGATATGATTAGCAATGCTTTTACAAACCATGTTAAGAGCATTTGGGATGGAGTGCACAGTGAGAGCAGCTCTATTGTCTTAATTGTTAGAAATATATTCAATTCATAGTTTCATAGTTTCATTCAGGGTTGGAAGGGACCACAAGGATCATCTAGTTCCAACCCCCCTGCCATGGGCAGGGACACCCTACACTAGATCAGGCTGGCCAGAGCCTCATCCAGCCTGGTCTTAAACACCCCCAGGGACGGGGCCTTGACACAACCTATGGCACAGGAGTGGTGTCTGCTATGAAAGGAAAAAAGTAGAGACATTTCAGGGCTGGTGAAGATAGAAGACATGAAATCCAGCAGGTTTGGTGCAACAATTTCAGGAAGTTCTTCTTACACTTCAGGCATAATAAGCTCAGTGTAGTAGAGAAGTTAAAAACTTGGGAAAGCATTCAGATCTGGTCCAAAGTGGCTGGCAGCTAATGTGACTGCCTCTTCAGTGGATAACCTATTATTCTGAATGGAGCTGAAGCATGCGTATGTATTGATGTACATTGTGGAAGAATGACACTCACCACCACAAAAGTATCAGTTTAAATAAGACCCAACAGATAACAAAGGTCTTCTGCAAAGAGTGAAAGAAGTAACAGGAAATAAAAAAAAAAACCACAAAACCAAAGCAAGAGAAAAGCTTTGCAGAACTATCAACAAAATAAACACCCAAGTAAAGGGGACTGCCATTAACAGGCCTTGGATAAAAATTGGAGCAGTCTTTACTACTTAATAGCCTTTTGAGTCACCTGGAGCAGTTTTTACTACTTAATAGTAGTAAATACTTTAGGCTTGAGGTGAAGAGGAAGTTCTTCACTGAGAGAGTTGTTAGCCATTGGAATGGGCTGCCCAGGGAGGTGGTGGAGTCACCATCCCTGGAGGTCTTCAAGAGGGGATTGGACTTGGCACTTGGTGCCATGGTTTAGTAAGTCATGAGGTCTTGGGTGACAGGTTGGACTTGATCTTTGAGGACTTTTCCAACCTTATTGATTCTATGATTCTATAGCCTTTTGATTCACCTTCACTGTGTCTGTCTTTTAGGCATGCATGTGAGGGATCATTCATTATCTGAATTCAACAGTTGTCTGCAGTTCATGAGGACAGCAGGGTAGGGTCAGATTTTTGTGAGACAGATTTCAGTCCACTGATATTTGCTATGAAATTAAGATCAAATTAAAAGTGAAAAACAGATCTTGTTTTAATTTGGGCAAGTATTGCTTGGTAACCTAGCACAGAAGCTGTGGAAGGTTCTGTAGTTCATTGCCAGCGAACCAGTCAATTAACTGCAAAAGTGAAAATTAGATCAGTGCAGAACAATGTCCTCTGCCAGCCCAATTATGTGAGTTTATACTATTTAATGTGCAAATTTATTATGGAGTCTTAATTGGACATCATAGGATATGTGTTAAAAAGTTTAAAGACGTATGCTGAAGATATCTAAAGATAAGTAAGAAGCAGGCAATGTTCTTTCGATAAGGTAAAAATAGCTCAACACAAGTAAAATTCTTCTGTCAGGCCAAGGACAAACTTACTCATTTTATTGTCACTGTAGAGAGTGTAGCCTTCCTTTCCTTGTATTTGAAACATAGGACTAAGAAACAGACCTTGAGCTGAAATTGTAGCACTTTTAAAGAGGTGAGATTTAGAGGGAAAGGAATTGCATTAAGCCCATGTTTTTCAAGATTCCATTATAACCTAAATCAAAAACATGATTAGACTTTGCACTCCAAACAACAGGAAATATAAATGTTGTATTTAATAGCCTATAAGCACAGGTTATAGAAGATTGAAAGGTAGGTACTAAAAAGAAATGACATGTTTGTGGCTGCGTAGGGAACTTTTAAACGGGATGAATTCAATACAGTACTCACAGGATATCAAGATTTCCAAGTAAATTAATAGATCATTTTGCATTGACATATGTCTGTTTTCTGGGAATATCAGATTAATAGGTGGATCCTTATTAAAATCACTTATTGGACCTAGAGTAACTTTTGATACTGAAGACATTAATTAAACTGAAGTCAGTTTAGGAAAGATGTTGACTTGCTGGAATGTGTCCAGAGAAGGGCAACAAAGTTGGTAAGGGGTTTGGAACACAAGCCCTATGAGGAGAGGCTGAGGGAAGTGGGGTTAATTAGCCTGGAGAAGAGAAGGCTCAGGGGAGACCTTACTGCTCTCTACAACTACCTGAAGGGAGGTTGTAGCCAGGTGGGGGTTGGTCTCTACTCCCAGGCAACCAGCACCAGAACAACAGGACATAGTGTCAAGATGCACCAGGGGAGGTTCAGACTGGATGTTAGGAACAAATTCTTCACAGAGGGAGTGATTGGCCATTGGAATGTGCTGCTTGGGGAGGTGGTGGAGTCACCATCATTGGAGGTGTTTAGGAGGAGACTTGATAGGGCGATTGGTTGCATGGTTTAGTTGATTATGTGGTGTTGGATGATGGGCTGGACACGATCTTGAAGGTTGGACATGGCGATCTCGAAGGTCTCTTCCAACCTGGTCTGGTCTGGTCTATTCTATTCTATTCTAACTAGAAAAGATGTGAAAGGAAGCTCAGATGAAAAGATTTCTGACAAAACCATCATCTTACCATGGCTAATACGAAAAGCATACATCTCAAACTTTTAACAATCACATTACCATATGTCTTTAGGTGACAAAATAAGGACAAGGTTCAAGTACTTTAGAATCTGTCATGCTTATTATCATTGCTGCTGTTATTATTTATTACAAGAAAGCTTTTGAATCCTTCATGGATCATCAGCCTGCTATGACCTGAAAAAGGTCATTTTTTTTTTTTGGTGGCTTAAAGAAGTTACTCTGCAAGTATATAACAAGACAGAACAGAAAAGAAGTGCAGAGAGCAATGATGTATTTTAAGCCTGCTTGCCAGCCACCATATGTGTCTGCACATGCACAGATCCACTGAAAAATTTTGAGGAGAGGGGATGATTATAGAGATATTTTATCAGAGTGCCAGTAAAAGATGATAAGAACAGGAGAGAGCTTAAAGACTCCTGTTTGCACATGCAAAGAAAATAATGTTCTTTCTACACTGGTGTCAGTATGGGCTGGAAGGGAATTTAAAGGTCATCTAGTTGAAGTCCCCTGCCATGGGCAGGAGTACCCTCCACTAGACCAGGTTGCTCAAAGCTCCATCCAACCTGGCTCTGAACAATTCCAGGGAGGGGATATCCGCAGCTTCTCTGGCAACCTGTTGCAATGCCTCACCACCTGTGCAGTGAAGAATTTCTTCTGAATATACCTCCTTTCATAGAGTCTCCTGCCACCTTTCTGGACATCTGGACAACCTGTTCCAGCATTTCACCAGCCTCCTTGAAAAAAAAAAAGGATCTTCCTTCTGTCTAGTCTAAATCTGAGCTCTTTTGGTTTAAAACCATGATGCCTTGTCCTGCAGCTACAGGCCTTCCTAAAAACATTGTCCCCATCTTTCTTCTAGGCCCTCTTTAAGTACTAAAAAGCTGCAGTATGGTTTCCTCTCTTCCAGGAGGAACAATCCCTGCTCTCTCAGCCTATCTTTGTAAGAGAGGTGCTTCAGCCCTTTGATCATTTTTGTGGACCTCCTCCACACCTGCTCCAATAGGTTGATGTCCTTCTTGTGTTGAAGGCTCTAAGGCTGGACTCAGGACTCCAGGTAAGGCATGCACCAGATTCACCAGAGCAGAGCAGAGTGGCAGAATCACCTCTCTCAATCTTCTGTCTTCAATTCTTTTGAAGCAGCCCAGGATGTGATCTGTCTTCTGAGCTGGGAGCACATATTTTTGCCTCCTGTTCAGTGTTTCATCCACTTGTACCTTCAAGTCCTCCACAGGGCTGCTCTCAATCACATCAGCCAGGATTGATGCCAAAGACTATTCTGACCCAGGTGTAGGACCTTGTACTGGCCCTCCAGTACAAAGCCATTGCCCTTTTTCCTATCACAACATCTAGTTTCAATAGTATCAAAGAATAGTAATATCAGCTATAAATCCTAATTTTCCCTATAGTCTTGAAGAAGAAATGGAATTTGTAGATACTAAAATCTCACTGAACTTCAGGAGACTTGCTGCACTTAGAAAGTCCAAAATACTGGATCAAAGTGAATTAGAAGAAGATTATGTTGAAAATTATTGAGCTGCTCTACGATTCAGCTTGACATGCTAATTGCACAATATCTAGTATGTTTGTGGTTACAGCTGTTGATGGTTGTGATTAATTAACTACAATCATTTTGTATCTGTCAAGTTTCATCTATTCTCACAAGGATTATGTCAGCAGGCTTCTCAGCTGTCTTTTGTAACTATTTACTGCAGTATCAATATAAACCACAGAACCATGTGGAAATATTGTAGTTAATATTTTTTTCATCCTATCATTCCATTCACGAGCTGTCATTTAAGAGCAACAGCTAAAACCAACACACAACCTCCCCAACCATAAGTAATAAATGAAAGATTTTCAAATACAGTTGCCAACATTTAATCACCAGAAAAAAGGAGTCCAATAAATGGTAATATTTCCAGAGCTTTAAAGCAACTAGATTTTTCACTTGAGTTATATATGCAATGCATTTTTTAGTAAACACATTGTTTTACAGAATGCTATATGTTTCTTGACAAACATACATTTGTATTTGCATGATTTAATTTGTTGTAACTTTCTTCCACAAGATGTGTTAGGCTGCACCTTGAGTCCTGTGTCCAGTTCTGGGCCCCTCAGTTTAAGAAGGACATCGAAACACTTGGACGTGTCCAGAGAAGGGCAACAAGGCTGGGGAGAGGCCTTGAACACAAGCCCTATGAGGAGAGGCTGAGGGAGCTGGGATTGTTTAGCCTGGAGAAGAGGAGGCTCAGGGGAGACCTCATTGCCCTCTACAACTACCTGAAAGGTGGTTGTGGCCAGGAAGGGGTTGGCCTCTTCTCCCAGGCAAGCAGCACCAGAACAAGAGGACACAGTCTCAAGCTGCACCAGGGGAGGTTTAGACTCGAGGTCAGGAGGAAGTTCTTCACCGAGCGAGTCATTCGTCATTGGAACAGGTTGCCCAGGGAGGTGGTTGAGTCATCGACCCTGGAGGTGTTCAAGGGGAGATTGGATGAGGCACTTGGTGCCATGGTCTAGGCATGGGGTCTGTGTAGATAGGTTGGACTCAGTGATCGTCGAGGTCCTTTCCAACCTAAGTGATACTGTGTGGCACTGTGTGATGCTGTGTGATAACAAAGACTGTTATAATTTTTCATGATGAAACATGGAATTAGTATCATAGTACATTTTCTTTTCATATGGTCTCATGTGGTATTAACAGTGACTCATCTCCTCCCTATGAGGAGAGGCTGAGGGAGCTGGGGTTGCTCAGCCTGAGAAGAGGAGGCTCAGGGGAGACCTCATTGCTCTCTACAACTACCTGAAGGGAGGCTGTAGCCAGGTGGGGGTTGTTCTCTTCTCCCAGGCAATCAGCACCAGAACAAGAGGACATAGTCTCAGGCTGTGCCAGGGGTGGTTTAGGCTGGATGTTGGAAAGTTCTTCACAGAAAGAGAGATTGGCCATTGGAATGTGCTGCCCAGGGAGGTGCTGGAGTCACCGTCACTGGAGGTATTTAGGATGAGACTGGATGGAGTGCTTGGTGCTATGGTTTAGTTGATTAGATAGTGTTGGATGATAGGTTGGACTTGATGATCTCAAAGGTCTTTTCCAACCTGGTTAATTCAATTCTATTCTATTCTATTCTATTCTATTCTATTCTATTCTATTCTATTCTATTCTATTCTATTCTATTCTATTCTATTCTATTCTATTCTATTCTATTCTATTCTATTCTATTCTACAGTTTCTTGGAATATCACTATATGACAATGTTAATAATGCAGAGATAAAAAAACCATTTCTGACCACTCAGTGAACAAGTTGAGCTAATTCATATTAGAGAAATACTTTTATATATTCAAATTTTCAGTGAATGGGCACTCTGGTCCCAAAGATACCATAATGACTTCACTTCCATATGGACAGCACAAAGTTGCAAACTTTTATCCTCGAGGTTTCATTTCTCTTAAGCTCCAAATCTGGCTTTGCCAAAGCTTATCAGAAGAAAGAATATAAAGCAGTGAGAAAAGTACATTAATGTCATCAGGGAAAGATGGCAAAGTAAGCTTTCCCTAGTTCAGAAGACCTGGTGCTGATCTCACCTAAATTAAAATCTTTACAATCTCCACAGCTTCTGCATTTGAGACTACCTTGGTACAACGATGCTGCAGAAAATAAAAGCCTGCCCTTCCAGGATCTCAAATCTGAAGAAAGCATGGAGAGATTATTGATAATGTTAGGTTGTTATTTTGGTTTTATCCTGACCTAATTATATTTTGTGTATATGAAGGTTTTCTCTCACAATTGCAAGTTATATGTGTGTGAAATAGGACAAATATACCTGAGAACCACTCTTCATATCTGACTCCATTCTAGACAAGTTATTTTCACTAGACTGTCTATAAATGCCTCCATACTTCACTTCCACTCTATCATAGAGAAAAGAAGGAGGTAATAATCTCCAAGAAGTTATTTATTTGTTCTTTGCTAAGAACTGCAGTGTCCAATATGACCTATAAGTCAATTGCCACAAGGTAAATAAGTAGTTGGAGACATCCATTCAGTAACTCTGGAAGGCCTTGGTCTTAGCTGAATAGTTCAACTGAAGATGCAGGCTTTACAAACACAGTGTTTGCTAAGTAACAGCTGGTAGATACATATGATCCCAGATAATGTTTCTGATAAGGCAGATTGTATTGGAGTATGTGATTCCACTTAATATCAAGATGATATGAGTCACTGCAAATCACAGTTGCAGACACAAGCATGCAATTGAACAAGTAAGTGTCGTCAAAGATAAATAAATTGTCACCAGTCAGCTGAGCTACTATAAATCACTGTCTGGATTTCAGTCCTTTCAATATGTAAACTAGAACACATAGAATATATGTCATGTATTGACATGGTTGTACAAAGCAGTAAACACAGCCTTTGTTTCAGGAGTGTACACAGGGCAGCAATCCCTCAGTAGTTCATCTGATTATTTAACTCCTTGATCATTTGTCATAATTACATACTATTGTCTGTTGATCAATAGGAATAAAAGTAAAATATGTTTCCTGGCCTAAGCCAGTTAGATTCTCCACAACATGGTTTGATTTCTTTAAGCAATCTAATAATTGCTTCTCTTTTTAACTGACCTTCTTAGAGCAAAGAAAATTGCCACCAAGTGAGTCCCTTCTGTAATTGGCACAGACTTTGAAGACTGAAACTGCACAAAGCTGCAAATGCTGTTGGTTTTGTAGGAGATGGGATGATATCACTAACACATGGGGGAAGAATAGCAGGACAGCTTCTCTTCCCATAGAAACTGCTAACGATATAGCATAGGAGAATGGATCAGATTTTAGCCCCACTGAGCCTCATTTTTAATATCTCCAGGGATGGGGCCCCAACCACCTCCCCAGGCAACATGTTCCAGTGTTCTACCACCCTCACAGTAAAGAACCTGACACCCCATAAGGCTATGCAGCCATCTGACGAGACCTGGACAGCCTGAGAGCTGGGTGCAGGCAAACCTCATGAAATTCAATAAGGACAAGTGCAAGGTCTTGCATCTGGGGAGGAATAACAGCATGCACCAGTACAGATTAGGGGCTGCCCTGCTGGAAAGCAGCTCCACGGAGAAAGACTTTGGAGCGCTAGCAGACAGCAAGTTCTCCATGGAACAGCAATGTGCTCTTGCGGCCAAGAGAGCCAATGGTATCCTGGGGTACATCCAGAAAAATATGTCCAGCAGGTCTAGGGAGGTTGCTCTCCCCCTCTACTCTGCCCTGGTGAGACCATACCTGGAACACTATATGCAGTTCTGGGCTCCCCAGTTCAAGAGACAGGGACCTGCTGGAGAGAATCCAACAGAGAGTTATGAGGATGATCCTTGAGCACCCCTATAAAGAGAGACTGAGAAACCTGGGGCTGTTTAATCTTGAGAAGAGAAAACTGAGAGGGGATCTCATTGATGTCTATAAATATCTGAAGTGTGGGTGTCAAGTGGAATGAAGCTGGAGGGATGGAATGAAGCTGGAGGTGGGGAGATTCAGGCTGGATGTGAGGAGGAAGTTCTTCACCATGAGAGTGGTGAAGCCCTGGAATGGCCTGTCCGGGGAGGTGGTTGGGGCACCATCCCTGGAGGTGTTTAAGACCAGGCTGGACGAGGCTCTGGCCAGCCTGATCTAGTGTGGGGTGTCCCTGCCCATGGCAGGGGTTTGGAACTAGATGATCCTTGTGGTCCCTTCCAACCCTGACTGATACTATGATACTAAGTGGAAGGGGCCAATCACTTTTCAGTGGTGTACAGCAGTAAGATAAAGAACAATGGGTTCAGGCTTGAACATAGATTTCACCTCAATATGAGGAGAAACTTCTTTACAGTGAGGGTGACAGAGCACTGGAATAGGCTGCCCAGAGATGTTGTGGAGTCTCCTTCTCTGAACACATTCAAACCCCCCCTGGATACATTCCTGTGCAGACTACCCTAGGTGAACCTGCTTTGGCAGGGGGTTTAGACATGATAATCTCTGGAGTTCCCTTCCAACCTGTAATGTAGTGTGATACTGTGAGTTTGCAATATTTTGGGAGGAATATCTTATTCTTACCTGTTGGGTTCTAGGTAGTTAAAATTATATATTATGATTTTATTTTTTTCCCCTGCTCCAGTGAGGATTAGAGTTGTTTGTACCCAAAGGGGCTGAGTTTCTGCTGTCTGAAAATCAGGTGCTTTGAAAATTCCTCTCTCATGCAAGTATGATACATTGCTCTGATGCCATACTTGCAAAGAGAGGCTGACAACTCTGAAAGGCTTTAGAGAAAAGTTAGGAGATTAATTTGCATTACAGAAAACATCTTACAGCGATAAATACATAAACCTAAGAAAATATATTCCGATTAAGTTAAAGGTGAGAAAAGGAAAAACACTTTCCCATCATTTCCTTTTGTTAAAAGAAAATAACTGAGCTTCTGAATCAATATCCTACAGAGTCTAGGTGATCCTACAAATAAACACAATGTGATTGTTTAAGTTCACTGCTAGAATAGGTCTCCTTGAACTCAGTGGGTATACTCTAATGATTTAACTATGTGCATAAATGCTTGGGTATGGTGGAATATGATTTTTACCATGGATTTCATGCAGAAATTGTATACACAAATAATAATAGCAAACTAAGAGATACCCTTACAAAAGATAAAGAAGAAAAAATACTGAATGCTATTCAGTGATGTGTGGGAAAGAATAGGAAAATGATGCCAAATTATTGTACTGTTATTTTAATAATGAGTGAAGAAATCTCCTTTCAAGGACTAATGTTTAAGGAGACAGTGCCTAAATACCTGAGGAGAATTGCATCCATGTTATCAATGAAATTGAATATATACTATTTGTTAAATTCATTGTAAACCATTTTACACATTCTACATTCTAAGGAGGTGAAAGGGGATTTTTACCAGTGTGGTTGCAAATTATTGGCATCAATAACTGCAGTGGTAACATACACACCCAGTCAGTTACTACCAAATACTACATGATTTCAGTTAACAATACAAGTGTGGATTGTAGGTTAAAATGAACTGTGATTAAGCTCAAAGTAAAAATGTAATGTTAAATTATTAACACTTACTGATGGAGACAAATTCATATCATAAATGACTATGGCAGGGGAGACCTTATTGCTCTCTACAACTACCTGAAGGGAGGTTGTAGACCAGAGGGGGTTGGTCTCTTCTCCCAGGCAGACAGCACCAGAACAAGAGGACACAGTCTCAAGCTGTGCCAGGGGAAGTTTAGGCTGGAGGTGAGGAGAAAGTTCTTCCCAGAAAGAGAGATTGGCCATTGGAATGTGCTGCCCAGGGAGGTGGTGGAGTCACTGTCCCTGGAGGTGTTCAAGAGGGGATTGGACGTGGCACTTGGTACCATGGTCTAGTAGTCATGAGGTGTTGGGTAACAGGATGGACTTGATGATCTTTGAGGTCTTTTCCAACCTTGTTGATTCTATGATTCTATAAAAGTGAATCAAATGGAAGCAAATCTCTAATGAATGGTAGTGTGACTAAGTAACGGGACTAGTCATTGGGAAGATTCAGCTGTGATCATACTCTAACCATTTCTTTTAATGTTAAAAAAATGTTAACATGTAAAAATCTAGTTAGAATAAATAAAAAAAGAATATTATAGAACAAAATTTCAAATTGCTATCCCTATTATTTGCAACTTCTTCTTCTTCCTCCTCTTTTATTTTCTTTCCTTGCCTGGAATACAGTTTAGTTCTTTCCTTCTAACGGGTTACCACAAAACAAATATATTTTGTTTGCGCTCTCAGTTCCATGTCCTTAGAGGGACAGCTGAGCCAGTATCTTAATCTTCCTTTAAAGACAATGTAAAGAAGGAGACACTTCAAAGGCCTTATTCATTTGATCTATTTTACAGGTCAGCTTGACATGAATGAATTGGATCCTCGTAGTGCAATAGATTAAGCAGGGAACCTAAACAATTAGATCAGTTACGGCTGCCTATAGTGTAGATATTTGACATTAAAGGAGAATGAATAAAGTGCATTTAGAGGCACTTTACTATTTCCTTGACCTTCAGATAGTTTTCTCGTCACTATTTTTGTCTACAATGCCCTGACAAAATTGAACAGAAGATGGCAAAGGATTCCCCTGGCACATGTAAGAATACTAATAGAAGACAAGTATAAAATCTCTCAACTGTGGGCCTGTGTTAATAAAAGGTGAAGCAACAGCTTTTCACTCTTATCAGTACAGCAGTGAGCTAAGTAAGTTTTCTAAAGGTACACACGCCAGTAGGATTCAAGGGTAGTACTTTCCCAAATAATTTTCAAACAAAGGAAATTTCAGCCTTTAACATCATAGACTTTTATCACAAGATAGGACAAATATGATTAGAATATTAGAATAAACCAAACCAGGTTGGAAGAGACCTTCAAGATCATCGTGTCCAACCCATCAACCAATCCAACCCACCCAAACAGCTAACCCACGGCACCAAGCACCCCATCAAGTCTCCTCCTGAACACCTCCAATGATGGTGACTCCACCACCTCCCTGGGCAGCACATTCCAATGGGCAATCACTCTTTCTGTATAGAACTTCTTCCTAACATCCAACCTGAACCTCCCCTGGTGCAGCCTGAGACTGTGTCCTCTTGTTCTGGTACTGGCTGCCTGGGAGAAGAGACCATCATCTGCCTGTCTACAACCTCCCTTCAGGTAGTTGTAGAGAGTGATAACGTCACCCCTGAGTCTCCTCTTCTCCAGGCTAAGCAACCCCAGCTCCCTCAGTCTTTCCTCATAGGGCTTGTGTTCCAAACCCCTCACCAACTTTGTTGCTCTTCTCTGGACTCGTTCCAGCAAGTCAACATCCTTCCTAAACTGAGGGGCCCAGAACTGGACACAGGACTCGAGGTGTGGCCTAACCAGTGCAGTATACAGGGGCAGAATGACCTCCCTGCTCCTGCTGGCCATACTGTTCCTGATGCAGGCCAGGATGCCATTGGCCCTCTTGGCTGCCTGGGCACACTGGAGGCTCATGTTCAGCCTACCATCGAACAGTAATAACGTTAAATTGAAAACAACTTGGATATACACTTTCACATTTACACCTAATGTGTTTCATGTTCTGCAGTCTTGGAAATCTAGTGGTTTAATGTATTAAAGGATTTTACACTGACTTTTAGAAGAACATTCCAATGCAGTGAAGTCCATCTTCTGCCTGCCTATTTGGTGATTAGCATACATATGCAGGAATACTTACAGCTCTGTTTGCTGAGTCTGAGTGATCCTCAACCTAATCTTCTGTATCTTGGGAAGACCCAGAAGAAAGGAATGTGGCAGAAGTACCACCACCATAATGTTGCACTCAATGTCCAATTTCAGATTGATTCCAGTATGCATGAAATCAGCTAGAATTTCATGTTCATTACTTGTAATTTCAGTGGAAGCAAAAAAAAGAAGAAATGGGAGTGCCTTTGTTATGCATCTGCTTTACTACACTGACTTTATAAAGAATGTAGGAGATTATTTTTGTCTTTAGAAACACCTGCAATATTAGAGAACAAATGTCTTGGGGAGGTATTGATTTTCAGTAGACAACACAAAAACCCAATTGCTATCAAGTAAATCTGCTCCTCGGTCTTGCAAATGCAGCATGAGTATTTCTGCCTCTTAAAACCTTTCTTTTAAATGCCACTGTTATTTAAAGACTTTCAAGTTGAGTGCTTCTTAGTTCTCTTTGGTCATAGCTGAAGTGGATCTTTATAGGTACACATAATGTGATATATGACCTAATGAAAAGTGGAAGGAGGATTGATAATATTAATTTCTAGTAATACAAATAGTGAGCGTGATGGAATAAACAAGCAGGTTCTAAACTCATAACATCTTTTGACAGTCATGCTCTACCGAGACCTTATAGCTGTCTACAACTAACTGAAGGGTGGTTGTAGCCAGAAAGGGGTTGGTCTCTTCTCCCAGGCAACCAGCACCAGAATGAGAGGACACAGTCTCAAACTGCATCAGGTGAAGTTAAGGCTCGAGGTGAGAAGAAAGTTCTTCATAGAGAGAGTTGTTAGCCATTGGAATGTGCTGCCTAGGGAGGTGGAGTCACCATCCCTGGAGCTGTTCAAAAAAGTATTGGACGTGGCACTTGGTGCCATGGTTTAGCAGTCATGAGGTGTTGGGTGACAGGTTGGACTTGATGATCTTTGAGGTCTTTTCCTACCTTCCGGATTCTGTGATTCTATGAATTCAAGTCTAGCAGTAATTTTTTAAACACATTTTAGAAAACAAAAATATGCACAGATATTTTAGTATCTATAATCAAACTTCAGAAACAGTAGCTGATGGAATACAGAGCTATCATAATTAATAATGTAAAGTCCATTGCATGTGAAATGATCTCATTTGTGGTTCATCACTTCACTTAACACAAGAGTCTTATTTAATGCATGTGGTTACACTGCAGTATTTTTACACTGCAGTACATTGTTAGAAAGAAATGGTTCTGCTCCCCTGCCTTTCTTTTAAAGTAATGGGACTATGGTATAATCAATACAATAATTCCAATGTATAATTCCAACCTGCTGAAGCAATACTTACACATTTGTCAAGTAAAAAAGTAAAATAGTGATTTCTGAACAACAGTCCTGACATCCTCAGTAGGTCATCACGGAATCAGAGAATGTTAGGGATTGGAAGGGACCTCAGAAGATCATCTAGTCCACCCCCACTGCCAGAGCATGATCACCTCTATCAGATCACACATTAAAGCATTCAGGTGGGTTTTGAATATCCCCAGAGAGGAAGACTCCACAATACCCCTGAGCAGCCTGTTCCAGTGTTCCATCACCCCCACAGTGCCCTTTGTCCTGTCATTGGTCATCACCAAGAAGAGCCTGACTCCATGTTGGCATTCACCCTTCACATATTTTTAAGCATTAATGAGGTCACCCCTTAGTCTCCTCTTCTCCAAGCTAAAGAGACCCAGCTCCCTCATCAAGACATAGTATGGAAGTCAGTAGCTGCTCAATGGAAGCCTATTGCTTCTACAAAGATTTTAATTAAGCGCTTGAAGCTGAAATAGTCTATAACAAGCTCTGAGAGATGACACAAATTAATTCTCTGAATTTTGGAAACAACTATTACATAAAAAGAAAGGAAAAAATGAAAAGGGGTAAAAAAACAAAAGGAGGGAGGGAAGGAAGGAAGGGAGGAAGGAAGGGAGGAAGGAAGGGAGGAAGGAAGGGAGGGAGGAAGGGAGGAAGGAAGGAAGGGAGGAAGGAAGGGAGGAAGGGAGGAAGGGAGGAAGGGAGGAAGGAAGGGAAACAGAGAGAGAAAAAGAGAGAAAGAGAAAGGAGAAAAAGAGAAAGGAAAGGAAAGAAAAAGAGAAAGGGAAGAAAGGAAGAGAAAGGAAAGAAAGGAAGAAGGAAAGGAAGGAAGGAAGGAAGGAAGGAAGGAAGGAAGGAAGGAAGGAAGGAAGGAAGGAAGGAAGGAAGGAAGGAAGGAAGGAAGGAAGGAAGGAAGGAAGGAAGGAAGGAAGGAAGGAAGGAAGGAAGGAAGGAAGGAAGGAAGGAAGGAAGGAAGGAAGGAAGGAAGGAAGGAAGGAAGGGAGAGAGGGAGGGAGGAAGGGGGAAAGGAAGGGGGGAAGGAAGGGAGGAAGGAAGGGAGGAAGCAAGGGAGGAAGGAAGGGAGGAAGGAAGGAAGGGAGGAGGGAAGGGAGGAAGGGAGGAAGGGAGGAAGGAAGGGAAACAGAGAGAGAAAAAGAGAGAAAGAGAAAGGAGAAAAAGAGAAAGGAAAGGAAAGAAAAAGAGAAAGGGAAGAAAGGAAGAGAAAGGAAAGAAAGGAAGAAGGAAAGGAAGGAAGGAAGGAAGGAAGGAAGGAAGGAAGGAAGGAAGGAAGGAAGGAAGGAAGGAAGGAAGGAAGGAAGGAAGGAAGGAAGGAAGGAAGGAAGGAAGGAAGGAAGGAAGGAAGGAAGGAAGGAAGGAAGGAAGGAAGGAAGGAAGGAAGGAAGGAAGGAAGGAAGGAAGGAAGGAAGGAAGGAAGGAAGGAAGGAAGGAAGGGAAACAGAGAGAGAAAAAGAGAGAAAGAGAGAGAAAGGAGAGAAAGAGAAAGGAGAAAAAGAGAAAGGAAAGGAAAGAAAAAGAGAAAGGGAAGAAAGGAAGAGAAAGGAAGAGAAAGGAAGAGAAAGGAAAGAAAGGAAAGAAAGGAAAGAAAGGAAGAAGGAAAGGAAGGAAGGAAGGAAGGAAGGAAGGAAGGAAGGAAGGAAGGAAGGAAGGAAGGAAGGAAGGAAGGAAGGAAGGAAGGAAGGAAGGAAGGAAGGAAGGAAGGAAGGAAGGAAGGAAGGAAGGAAGGAAGGAAGGAAGGAAGGAAGGAAGGAAGGAAGGAAGGAAGGAAGGAAGGAAGGAAGGAAGGAAGGAAGGAAGGAAGGAAGGAAGGAAGGAAGGAAGGAAGGAAGGAAGGAAGGAAGGAAGGAAGGAAGGAAGGAAGGAAGGAAGGAAGGGAGGGAGGGAGGGAGGGAGGAAGGGAGGGAGGGAGGGAGAGAAAGAAAGAGAGAAAGAAAGAAGGAACAAGCCTAGGTACAATGTAAAATAACGTGACAGTGGAAAATAATCTAGTACAGTGAACTTTCACCAGAGAATGGATAAGTGTTTCAAAAAGTTTATTTTGCAAATGTTTACTCCAAATACATCCTAAATAAAGTTAAGTTCATCAGCAGAGTAAACAGAACACATTCACTGAAAATAAACTACACCCATTTTTGCTAAAATTATTTTTCCCCCCCTTAGTTAGACATCACTCTTGTTTATTCTAATCCTGACTTAGGTCTTTGTTTTCTAGCAATTTAATCGCGGTGTTCTTGGTCACTGGGGTCACTAGGAAAATAAATGAAATTCCAGATTTATTTTCTCTACAGTCTGTCTGAAGTGTCATTTTGTCTTATGTTACTTCAGTGAAATTCTTCAGACTTGTGAGCCTTTCCTGAAGCATTTTGTAGGCAAAGACAATGACTGGTCAATCTTGTTAGATCTTGTAGACAGTGGCTTTCAGCAGAGCTGGCATAGATGCTCACGGCACAGTGCCCATAGAGGAGGCATGTCCGATACATCAGATACGAAGGGGATGCAGATTCTGTTTGCCTCCAGCAGACTTCTCAGTAGCTGTGTGCTAAAATAGCTGTAGCCCTGCCTTTTTCTCGTATTATGTGAAATGTAATCTCCAAAATCCTTCATTTTATGTAATATACATGGGGAAAGGTAAAGAAAAAACTATTTAAATGGATTTTCATTAAAGGCAGTGAGTATCTATTGTGCAGCTAGCCTCATCTTAAACATCCACCTTCATGTAACTAAGTCAATATGGACAACCTTACTGTGTCCTCGATTTTTATATTCATGTGTAAATAAGATAAAAGCAAAAAAGTGCTGTGTTCACAGAGGTACATATGGATGCATTTGAGAATCAGTTCCAAAGCTGCTTTATATTAAGAGTCTGCATTAATCAATTATATCAAAACCAAGAAAATGCATATAGTTTTTGCAAGCATCCTGAGAAGAGCACTGGTACACTTGCAGTGTGTAGGTGGTTGGCACACATCTTCAGTATGAAATGATGGCTTGCTATCAGAAAGCACAGAAGCAAGCAACCTTTCAGGAATTGTCATTCAGACTAATTCTGAAACTGAGTTCTTTCTCATTTGCTTATGCAAAATTAATATTTCCATGTGCTGGCTAATTCCAGAAAGCTTTTACAAGTGTCTTCAAGCCTTAGGCTTTTCCCAGGTGACCTCTAGCCCACATGGCCTCAGATTGCTCAGGGAATTGAAGGTCAAACTTAGCATATTTTAAGATCTAAAAGAAAGCTTTCAATATGGCTCATAACAGCAAAAATGGGTGGAAAAATGTAGGATACTCCTTTTCTCTCCAGAAGGAAAGAGCAGGACATCCTCTGTAGGTGTAACTTGCAGTCTGATGGCTAACTTTGTACAAATGCAATTTTGAAATGCAGTTAAATTACAGTGGACTAAAGCAATTGCCATTTTCTCCATGCCCTATCTTACAGCAAAGAAATGTGCCCAAATTTTCTGTATAATGTGATTTTTCCTCAAGCCATGCCTATTTTTACTGGTTGAACCACAGAAACAAGGGGGACAAAAGGGGAACATTTGTCATTCCTTTGTAATCATTAGCAAGCAGGTACTGAAAGAATAAATGCAATAGAAAAACACTAGATATTAGATGTGGCATTAATCTGCTCTTTAGTGAGGGATGGCATGTACAGAAGGAGATAGATTTGAACCTTATGCTCTTGTGAATCCAAATGATATGTAGAAATTATTGTCAGATGCTAAGCAAGGGAGAAGATGCTTTCTCCCTAGATGACAGACATGAAGTTTTAGAAGAGGAAGACCTGTAGGGATATGTCTAATTTTTGTTTTAAGCTAAGTGTCCTTCAATATCTCCACTGGTAAGCAGAGCATTTGTACCAGATCCACAGAGAGAGTGGCGGAGCTTCCTTCATCTTTTATCTGCTACACAGAATTGTGGCAGATAGAGCCAAAGCTTTAATGTAATTTGACCTTCAAAATGTCATGGTGGCACACAACCAAATGAACCAGTCCCAGCTTGTAGATGTTTCTTTCCTCTTGCATCACATAATCTTCTAAATCTGTCTTTCATTTTTCTGGGGCACATGTAAAATGACTATTTTAAAACTAAGGCTGATGTTTCTTGAGGATACTTTATGTCTTCTTCCCATTAACCATACATTCAGCCAAACTCTATGAACCTGAAGAGACAGCTTGTCATTTAGCTACTCTGTCATATCAACATGCTCATAGTACTGGGGGAAAAAATCTCTTACTGTCCTTGTGCTTTGTTTTGACTTTTTGCCCTGAATAAATATCAGCTGCTGAAATTCCTAAACTAATAGAAAAATCCCCTTACTAATAAGTAAGATATTTTTATTCTAAAAATAGCTGTTTAATGTTATATTCTATATTCTTCCTACAGCAAAGGACTCAAGACATCCCTAAATGAATTTTCTACATTTGAATCAATACAAAAAAAAAAGTGCTGTTTTCTTTCCTTCTGGTTTTTCTGGCTTTCTGTCATTCCTGTCTCACAGAATATGGAAATACATGTCTTTGCTTGCTTTCTGAATAAACAGAAATACTGAACTTCACAGCCCTAGCCTGAAGTAAATTTCACTTAGAGTGCAACAACAATGACAATTTTATTATTGCAATATCAAAGTCAAAGTAATTTAACAGAGAGAGGGATACACAGAAGGCAAAAGTCAGGGAGATCATAGGATGAGAGGATAATTCAGAGTGGAGGGGACCACAGGAGGTTACTAGTCCAATCACCTGTTTAATAAGGTTATGCAGAGGGTTAGATGAAGTTGTTGGGAGCTTCATCTAGTGGGGTAATGGTAACTTCCAAGGGTGGACACTGCACAACCTCTCTGGGGAACTGTGAGAGTCTAATAACTTTGTCTCTCTCTATGTGAGTCAACAAAGATAAAGTGATAGCAGAGCCACTGGAAAGAAGGTGGAAAGAATCATGTCCACCAATCCTGGATGCAAATCAGCTTGTGATTGCATCGTGATAACACGGGACTACAACAATGGACCCAAGGACCCAGCCATCACACCTTTAGGGCAAGACCTCCACCCATCAAGTACCCTGGACAGGGTGATACAATGGGTTTTACCACCTGTTTCCTGAGGTGTAAGGAATGTGGGAAGCCTTGTCTGGATGGAGACAGGGTAGACGGAAATTCCCTCCCCCCCCCTCCAGCCAGGATCTTGCCCAAACACACAGCAATACACAGAACCTAAGGATTATTTCCTGCCACTGGAATTCCTGAGGGACAATATTTGAATACATACCTAAGGACTAAAAACTGTATAAAAGACTGGAGCAACTACTGGTTTGTAGAGAGAAACAGAGGAGAAAAACGGGGAGAAAAACGGAGATGAAGGAAAACACAGGAGACGGGCCAGGCTGCTGAGAAGAGAAAGCCGGGACGATGCTGCTCCGGAGAAAAGAAGCTGCCCAGAGGAGCCTCAGCACCGTTCCTGTATCAACCCAACATCTCCCCAGAGGACCACAGCTGTTCTCCAGCAAAAGCCTCACCACCGTTTCTCTACAAACCCAACATCTCCTGCAGCACCTTTCCTCCACAGACTTTAACTGTCTTGGGGGGTATGAGGGGTGTGGTAATATAATTCCTTTCCTCTTCTCTCTCTCTTCTCTCTCTCCCTCTCTATTTTCTCCCTCTCCCTTTCTTACGTCCACTTTATTTATCTAATAAATAGTCTAGCTGTTGATACTTTGGCCTCGTTTGTGCCTTTAATTTCACAACACGGGAATATTTAAAAGAACTGTGTCTCCGGACCTTGACAGGAACCTGTGCTACTGCCCAGCTGCTTTTGTGGGGAAAACATATCTCACGAGCTCTCACCCCAATTGGTGCTTGTTTTCTCTTTTCTTTCTGGTAGTCACAACTTCTGGATACATCTCTATGTTAACCTCCCTATAGGCAGGTTAAAATCTTTGGGAAGATGCTGTTAGGTTCCATGGAGCTTTCTCTGCTGTGGGATAAACAAACACACCTTCCTCAGCCTCTCTTAATAGGGCAAGTGCTCCAGGCCCCAGCACTCTGGTGGATAGCTCCTGAACTCCCTCTAGTTTGTCATTGTTTTTTCTCTCTTGGTGAGACTATGCAAAATTAGTTCTCCACACCATGTAATAAACACATCTTATCAGCAGGGACTGTTTTCTGCTAATTGTCTGAGTCCTTAATTTTCACCTCTTAAACTTGACCCTGTTATCATTGTAATTATTTAAAGAACCTTTGATAATTTGAGATTATTAAAATAATTGAAATCTAAGTACTTCCTTGCCTCAGTTTTTATACAGAGGCTGCAATTTAGGTACTGTGACAGAGCCCATAAGAAGCTCTTAGTGCTAAAAGCATGAGTGCCTGCATCTTGAGTAAATGGGCACCTTTTAATGTCAACAAATGAAAGGAACTCAGGGGACAGCTGTGACATTCAGCACACTCCAGCAACAAGTTTCATATCTATCTGACAAATTATCTAATACAGTCACTGTGTGGTCCCTGTTAGAGGGAGGAAGATGTTATTTATATTTATAAGTTTAGAGTTTTCTTTGCATCATCAAGGATTTTATCAGCAATATCTCATAGAAACAATGCTTTGAGTAGATAATTTATTTTGTTGTCATGGTTTTTTGTCTAAATCCTCTCTGAGTATTCAACTTTTTCTACTGAATTAGTATTAAAAAATTAAAATCCCCAGGTATAGAGATATAAGAATGATAGTGGTCCTCCACATGAACTGTTTTAAAAGATTTTCACTGCTTAGCAGGTAATTTCCAATTACCTACTGAGCATTTCCAATGGCATCCTGGCCTGTATCAGGAACAGTGTGGCCAGCAGGAGCAGGGAGGTCATTCTCCCCCTGTACTCAGCACTGGTTAGGCCACACCTTGAGTCCTGTGTCCAGTTCTGGGCCCCTCAGTTTAGGAAATATGTTGAGTTGCTGGATCGTGTCCAGAGAAGGGCATCAAAGCTGGGGAGGGGTTTGGAACACAAGCCCTAAGAGGAGAGGCTCAGGGAGCTGGGATTGTTTAGCCTGGAGAAGAGGAGGCTCAGGAGAGACCTTATTGCTGTCTACAACTACCTGAAGGGAGCTTACAGCCAGGAAGGGGTTGGTCTCTTCTCCCAGGCAACCAGCACCAGAACAAGAGGACACAATCTCAAGCTGTGCCAGGGGAAGTTTAGGCTGGAGGTGAGGAGAAAGTTCTTCACAGAAAGAGAGATTGGCCGTTGGAATGTGCTGCCCAGGGAGGTGGTGGAGTCACCGTCCCTGGAGGTGTTCAAGTGGGGATTGGACGTGGTACTTGGTGCCATGGTTTAGTAGTCATGAGGTCTTGGGCGACAGGTTGGACTTGATGATCATTTAGGTCTTTTCCAACCTTATTGATTTTATGATTCTATGAAATGGGGCAAACCAATCCCTTATATTATTCCATAAAACTTCACAGAATTATCAGAAAGGGTAGAGTCAACAAATATTCAGCTGAGAACTGAATGTTATTTATTACTTTGTGACTCCGCTTGTGTCAGAATCAGTATTACTGAAGAGCAGCAAGAGAGCATAAAACATCCACTTGAGAATGATGCATATATATGCAACACTTATAATGGGAAAAACATTTTCAGAGAATAATAGTTCACCCAAAAATACCTTCTGAGTTTCATATCCAAGTGCCAGCCAGACAAGTATTTAGCTGGTCACCAGTATCTGAATGCTGTCCAGGGTGAGGCTACTGTTCTTAAACCTATGTAAAGTGAACCTTGCTTTTCTTGCTTTTTATGGTATGCAATGGACTGTAACAAGTAGGTTTTGTGCACAGGGCTTTAAAGGATTTCTTTGGGCATTGTGGCTGGAAAGAACTTCTGCATTTTCCACTGGGCAGAAGTACACAGACAAGATTGCATATCATTCAGAAAAATTAACTTTGTGTATGTCAACACTCTTTTGTGAAAAATAGTGCTTAAAATATGTGGGCATGTAAAAGTATGCAGTCAACATTAGACCTACAGAAGATAACAGCTCAGGAGCTGCTTCTCTGCACAGTATACACCTGTGAGACACAGCACCTCTATATTTTTCCAGAAAGCTGGAAATGCCCAAGTGGAAATGTCCAAGAGCCTTACTTGGTACAGAGACATGGCTCCAATTTCTCTCTGCGCATGGCAGCACTGTCTGTACATGTACATTGACACACAGACACACACAAAAGACATACACCACCAAACAGTATCTTCCATTCACTTTGGAAAGAGGAATTATACTCACATGTTTTGCCTGGCTTTGACAAGCATATGAGTGTGTACCATTATCAGAGGGAGCTCAAGACACTTCCATCTTTTGTTGTTTAATCCCCACAGAAGAGAAAAATGACAGCCTGTGCTGCAGCCAGATATTTTGCATTGGGTTTCTGTTTGGAATATAGTGGATGACCAAAGTTGAGTCACAGGTATCCGGATTTGTATATACAACAGGTTGATTTGAATTCATGCTTAGAATTGGAGTCTGTCTTTGGCTAAAAATATTTTCCTTTCTAAAAGTGTCATACAATAATTTAGGCTAGAAGGAACCTCTAGAGGACATTAATAATGCTCTGCTAAAGGTAGTGTCACCGGTTGGGGCTGTGCCCTTAAGAAAGGGAATATGGTGGATGGAAGTTGGTAAATGAAGAGAACAATCTAAACTAATTTCATTGGTAAAGTGGGAGGAAGCACCTTCTGAACTGGGAGTGTAGGAGGGTATACTGGGAATTCCAGCACTCTATCTGCAGTCTTGCTTCCGCTTCTCCTTCGGGCAGCAGCTTGCAGCTCCTGGGCTTTCTGCCAAGGCTTTGGACTTGAAACTGATAAAGGCCTGTATTAACTCCTTTCCAATTAACACAAACTGCTTCTAACTTTTTTTTCCCTTTCTCTCTCTTTTCTAACCCACTCTGGGGAATAGGGGGAGAGAGGGGGAGAGGAACCCCCTCAGCAAGGGGGGGGAACTCTCATTTCTGTGTTACTTTATTGTATATCTTTGTATATATTGTAAATATTGTAAATTTGTATATATTCCCCTGCATATCCTACATTGCTTTGTAAATATACAGCTCCACTGCTTTGCTAATTCAGCTGTGAGTTTTTTTTTCCCTTTCCCTTCAATTTTCCTTCCCTTTACATTACAGGGGGGAGGGAGGAGGCTTTTGGGCCTTACCCTTCCAACCCTACGACAGGTAGGACCAGCTTTCATTGGGCTCTCATCTGATCAAGTTCTGAATTTCTCCAAGGACCCTCCTTCACCAGAAGAGGAGCATGTCTCTTTATTGGCACTCTGGGGATAGACAATTTAGGAGTAAAAAATAGGGAAAATAAAAATAAATTACTGATCATTTTGGTTACATTAATGGCCACTTCATATCTAAATGTCTGAATTGTTTTATATGGCTAGACATGGAAAGGTTAGCACAGTGCTTGTCACAGAGGATAAATCATTCATCTCCTATGTAGTTGATTGGAGAAGAGAAAATGTGAGAAAGTAAAATTCAGAGATCCCATGAGTAAAGAGATGGTATGTCAAAGTCAAGCAACTAATCAGACTACATACCCTAAGGTATACCAATAAGTCAAGTTGTCATGAGTGCTCCTAATGATAGACCATTCCTGAAAGTTCTACTTTCACTGTTTTCAGATGGCATTCGGCAAGTGACCAGCAGCCCCAATAGAAAATGCCAAAGAGTCAGAAATACAGAATACATTTTCAAAACATATTTAGTCACATTAGAAGTGATAAATACAGAAATGATGATTGCAATCATCCACTGTAGCTCCTCTGTAAAAAGAGATATGGGAATTTTCTAAATTAGCAGGTGTTTAAAATAGACATCTCTTCCAGGAAAGAAAAAAAGCTAAAACTAAAATTGCACTACTTTCTGAGCCAGTCTTAGTCAAGTTCTTCCACTGGTTCTTTTTTAGCTCTCTGAAGCTGCAATTTATTTCCAATGAAAATACTACCTTTAAACTTCAATCACTAAATTCTGTTAAAGTTTCACCTTCTAGATCACATTTTTATTGTCTATATATCAGACTACTGATACATATCAGGCTACTGATGCACTGACCAGAACAAATTCTGGCTTTCTACTCAGCGCCCCACATTCTTTCCCATGTATCAATATCATTTTAACACATAAGCCCCCAGATCCTAGTGTCATAGAATCATAGAGTCAATAAGGTTGGAAAAGACCTCAGAGATTGTCAAGCCCAACTCATCACCCAACATCTCATGACTAACTAAACCATGGCTTCAAGTGTCAAATCCAAACCTTTTTTGCACACCTCCAGGGATGGTGACTCCACCACCTCCCTGGGCAGCACATTCCAAAGGCCACTCTTTCTGTGAAGAACTTTCTCTTCACCTCGAGCCTAAACAGGATGGAGAGGGAGATCAGGAAACTTCATACTGTTAGTATGGAAAGAATTACCTTAATGTTTTGATTAAGAGATCCAACAAAATGGAAGCTGGAGCAACTCAAAATAGTCATTCCTTTAGACAAGAAGTGACAAGGGAAGTCATTGTGCTCCTGTACTCAACACTGGTTAGGGCACACCTTGAGTACTGTGTCCAGTTCTGGGCCCCTCAGTTTAAGAAGGACATTGAGACTCTTGAACGTGTCCAGAGAAAGGCAACGAGGCTGAGGAGAGGCCTTGAGCACAAGCCCTATGGGGAGAGGCTGAGGGAGCTGGGGTTGCTTAGCCTGGAGAAGAGGAGGCTCAGAGGAGACTTTATTGTTGTCTACAACTACCTGAAGGGAGGTTGTAGCCAGAAGGGGGTTGGTCTCTTCTCCCAGGCAACCAGCACCAGAGCACGAGGACACAGTCTCAAGCTGTGCCAGTTTAGGCTGGAGGTGAGGCACATGGCTTTTGTGACATTTAGTTAGTTGATTAGCAGCAGTTTCAACAGGGATATTGTTCACACTAATCCGAGTTCATGCTTTGAGTTCTAGTTCTGTGTGTGTACAACATAATGTAGAAAAGAAAGGCAGTAAATTGTCAGTTTTAAAGGCCAGCTAAGGAATTATAACAGAACTAAAAATGTGAGTGATGTTACACCACTGCATAAATATCTTTTACAAGCAGGCTGAAAAATCTGACTTCAGGCTCTGAAGAGAAGCAGGGAAGAGAATAAAATGATATGTGTGTTATGGTTGCTGCAGAGAAGAGCATGATCAGCTGCTTTCTTTCTTTTAAGGCAGAATTCATGAGATGTGTAGCTCAGGACTAAGGGTAAAAAGAATCCACTTGTATAAACCTTGGAAAGTTGTGCAAAGTCATGTGAATGGAATGTGGGTTCACATTCTTTATGACTAGCAGAGCTTTCTTTCTCATGATAGTTATGACAACAATGCAAATCAATTTAGGATGAAAGGAAAAATATTGCAAAACACATTGTGAGACTGCCTAGTGTTACCTTGATACTCTCAATACTGCTATAGTTATATAATACTTGAGGAACAGTGCAGTGTGACCTGACATTGCTTTAAAGAGTGAACTAGTGAAAAGAATATAATAGTGCTTTTGCTGTTAATTGGGATTGTTAAAACATTTTTGCATCTTGTAATATTTTTGAGGCATCTGAATACAGACAGAGTGATTTATGAGGTGGGAAAGAATCATAATGTGGCGAAGAAATGATGCAACTTTTTCTCTCTAGTCATATTTGTCAGGCTATGTGGAAGGAGAGTGTCCACTTCTTTAAGAGTATCTGATCAATGACCTTTGCCAATGCAAAAATGGATAATAAGAAAAAGAGTAAACCATAAACCAAACATACAGTGATAAGAGGCAAACCTAGTCAGTCACACTAATTGGTGAGGACGAGACTGTGAGAGCATTTATTCCAACAAGGTTACATGACTGAGGATCTTGTCCACTGGGAAAATAATGAAAGAGCACTATTACATAAAAGGTAGTAGTGCAAAATAATATTCTACCATGCCCCCTAGATCTAGAATATGCAAGAATCTGAGAACACTTGTATAAGTGGCGATCTATCTATTCTGCTTATATTTCAGTTATAAATCCTATAGACCTTTAGAACCTTACTCAAAGTCTCGAGGTTAACAGCCACTGGAAATCTAGACAACATCTAAGAAGCTGTCCTAGTGTGGTGGGTTGAAATTACCCCCCAAATAATTTGAGAGAACTGCCTCCCAAAATAAAATTGCCAGACCAGCTCAGTTGGGATGCAAGCAAATGAAGCTATATTTACAAGCATATGAAATGTAATGAATATTTACAAAATATTCAATATTTACCATTTATAAACAGCACAAGAACCCCCCTGGACAAAACCAATCGCTTCCCCCTCTCTGCCCCCTTTCCCCCTTGTACAAGGGAAAAGAGAAAAGAGAAGAGTGGAGAGTAACTTCTTAGTTAGCTGTAAGAAGAACACAGCCAAGGTCAGTAACAGCCAAGAAAAAGCAATGAGCCAGTGTCAGCTAAAGTGAAGATGATGAGAAAGAGAGAAAAATAGCTTATACGACTAACTTCATGCTAGTTATCAGACCAATGGGACTATTTAGACCTTTTCATTATTTTCCCTTTACATCCAATGGTAATTTATTTACATTCTACCACTTTCTACTCAAGATCTGTGGAAAATTTCCTAGGCATCAGCCTAAAATTGCCACACCTAGGTACTATTTTAACATGATTTTGTTTTTATAGAATAGAATAGAATAGAATAGAATAGACCAGACCAGGTTGGAAGAGACCTTCAAGATCATTGTGTCCAACCTATCAACCAATCCAACCCACCTAAACAACTAAACCATGGCACCAAGCACCCCATCAAGTCTCCTCCAACGATGGTGACTCCACCACCTCCCTGGGCAGACCATTCCAATGGGCAATCACTCTCTCTGTGAAGAATTACTTCCTAACATCCAGCCTAAACCTCCCCTGGTGCAGCCTGAGACTGTGTCCTCTTGTTCTGGTGCTGGCTGCCTGGGAGAAGAGACCAACCTCTGCCTGTCTACAACCTCCCTTCAGGTAGTTGTAGAGAGTGATAAGGTCACCCCCGAGTCTCCTCTTCTCCAGGCTAAGCAGCCCCAGCTCCCTCAGTCTCTCCTCATAGGGCTTGTGTTCCAAACCCCTCACCAACTTCGTTGCCTTTCTCTGGACACGTTCCAGCAAGTCAACATCTTTCCTAAACTGAGGGGCCCAGAACTGGACACAGGACTCAAGGTGTGGCCTAACCAGTGCAGCATACAAGGGGAGAATGACCTCCTTGCTCCTGCTGGCCATACTGTTCCTGATGCAGGCCAGGATGCCATTGGCCCTCTTGGCTGCCTGTGCACACTGCAGGCTCATGTTCAGCCTACCATCTACCAGTACCCCCAGGTCCCTCTCTGCCTGGAGAAATAGAACACCTAGAAAGAATTTCAGTGTGAATATTCTGTATGTGCCAGATCAGACCAGACACAGTCACAAAGAGGAACCTTAGTTTTGCCAGTCTTAACTCCTCCAGGCAACTCTCACTTCTGCACTTCAATGCAAAATGTTTCCACTATTTTTCTTTAAATGAAATATATTGCAGAGTGAACTACTTATTGAGTCTGAGATTACCACAGTTCCTTCACATATTCAAACCTCATTTTATCTTAATATGAATTCTTGAGATGAGAATGATAAAGTAGCATCTACTAGAGTTTCCACAAAAAGCACAGGGAAAATATAATTTATATAAACTAAGAGTGCTGCACTTTTACCAAGTAAATTATGAAAAGAACCTGCATAAAAGTAAACAGAAGTTTTATAAATCAAACCTTAAGTATCTGAATGCATTTTTATTTCAAGTAGTAACCTAAAAAGTTGCAGCAGAAACATCTCTTTCTGTAGCCATTATAATTCAAACACTGAAAGCTGTAAACCTTTTATTATAACTCATTTTCAAAATGCCTATGCCTAATGTAAGGAAGGTATTTCTGCTTCTTGTAATTTGTGCTATCAGTGAGGAAAAAACTGTGAATGTAACATTATTCCCTGTAGGTACTTTACTTCTAGGCTATGTCTATAAAACACAGGAGAAACACCATCTTTGTAATTACTTCAAATTTAATTTCAAGCAGCACATAATGTAAACCTTTCCCAGCCTGAGTGTTCATTCACAAACTGATGTGCACCTTAGATTACTTTTATGAAGTCAGCAAGTGGGACTCTTCTGATGCCAAACAACCCTTGGTTACAAATTTCAGATTGCATAGCCCATAGGCCAGCAGATTGAGGTGATTCTGCCACTCTACTCTGCTCTGAGGGGACTTCATTTGGAGTGCCCAACTATGGAGCCCCCAACACTAGGAGGACATGGACCTGCTGGAGTGGGTCCAGAGGAAGGCCAAAAAGATGGTCAGAGGATTGGAGCACCTTTCCTACAAGGACAGGACGAGAGACTTGGGGTTGTTCAGCCTGGAGAAAAGAAGGCTCTGGGGAGACTTTATAGCTGCATTTCAATATCTGAAGGGGATCTAAAGGAAGGCTAGGGAAGCACTGTTTAGAAGGACTTGTAGCAAAAGGATGAAGGAAATGGTTTGGAACTGGAGCATGGCAGATTGAGGTTGGACATAGGGAGGAAGTTCATTACAATAAAAATAGTGAAATACTGGAACAGCTTGCCCAGAGATGTGGTTAAGGCCTTATCCCTGGAGACATTCAAGGTCAAACTTGATGGGGCCCTGAGCAACCTGATCTAGTTGAAGATGTCCCTGCTTTTGCAGGGGGCATGGACAAGAGGACCTTTAAAGGTCCCGTCCAACTTGATGCATTCTGTGACTCTGTGAGATGTAAGATGTTCAGTAATGATTTAGTTTGAGAATCAAGTCTCTGGATTTGGCCTGTTGAAAATCCTTGTCACTGAGTTCAGCTGTCTCCTTCAGAGGGAGATGATAATTATTACCACTGAAGAGAGCAAAATGTCTTTAATATGCAAACTACCTATTTATTTTTACCTAAGTATTCCCAGGAATTTGTGTCAGCAAATCAACTAAATGAAACATGTACATAGAATATATTTGGAATAGCTATTTCAGAAAGCTGTGTTACTGATGGTAAACAGGTTTTGTGAGAGATTCTATGATGTGTTTCCTCTTTCTGCTTTGTAAGTTCAGATTCAAAGTTGGATACTACTATTTTAATCTCACTGGTTTATGAGCATGTGCTTTCCAGCTACTTTGTGACAGTGCTAGGGCAGCCCAGGGAGGTTGTGGAGTCACCATTACTGGAGGTATCACAGTATCACTAAGGTTGGAAGAGACCTCAATGATCATGGAGTGTTTAGGAAGAGACTGGATGGGGTGCTTGGTGCCATGGTTTAGCTGATTAGATGGTGTTGGAGGATAGGTTGGACTTGATGATCTCGAAGGTCTCTTCCAACCTGGTCTGGTCTGGTCTGGTCTGGTCTGGTCTATTCTATTCTATTCTATTCTATTCTATAGTACTGGGCTATGTGTGTCAGTATTGCGGTGCTCACAGTGAACTGCACATCAAACCCTCACATGGGTCTGTAGTTCAAAAACTGTTAGTGACCCAATTTTTCCAAATAAAATGGCCACCTGACTGAACTGACTCCAGCATAAATAATTCATCTCAGCATTAAGGTAGATTTGAGCAAGCCAGAAACAGAATCCTCTAGCAACTAAAACATTTACAGGATAAAGACTTATCTTCTACTGTATTGCAGAACTGACCTAGTTTGCATGTATTTTTCATAGCAACAACAGACATATCATTAGTCTTGGCTTAAATGATATCAATCATAATTACCATCTGGAAACAGTATCTGCTAAAGTGGGTGAAAGCATTTTAAGACCATTAATAGTGAAAGCATGAAGCTATGCAATAAGCACTGCTTACGGATTTTTCAGCTGCCACATCACAAACAGTATTTTTTGCTTTTAGAATGAGTTTGGTCTGCATTTTGTACATCAGTGACTGGTTCACTTGCCTTGATTGTTTTTCATGAACAGAGATGAGCATAGACAAGAACACATAAGAAATGTACTAGAAAACTCACCACATTTCAAGATATTTAATAACATTACAACAATAAAAAAATAAACACAGGAATAAAACTTGGTAGCCTTGACTCACTAAAGTAGACTGCTGAACACTCCTTTCATTATAATGCACTGCCACAGAATGCTAGGCTCTAAATTAATACACTTTGAAGAAAAGAATACTTTACTGATCTCCAAGCATTTTTGTAGGAAGTCAAAGGACAGCAAAGTAAGCCTATTGGAACAATTATTGCAACAATTTATTGCATGTACAAAACAATTAATGTGAGGGTTCATTATTATTTTTAAATGTAGTATCTCCTAAAAAGATGAATGATGGAACTGCGGGATCAAGAAGGTTGGAAAAGACCTCAAAGATCATCAAGTCCAACCTGTCACCCAACACCTCATGACTACTAAACCATGGCACCAAGTGCCACATCCAATCGCCTCTTTGAACACCTCCACCACCTCCCTGGGCAGCACATTCCAATGGCTAACAACTCTCTCTGTGAAGAATTTTCTTCTCACCTCGAGCCTAAACTTCCCCTGTCACAGCTCGAGACTGTGTCCTCTTGTTCTGGTGCTGGTTGCCTGAGAGAAGAGACCAACCCCCACCTGGCTACAGCCACTCTGCAGGTAGTTGTAGACAGCAATGAAGTCTCCCCTGAGGATGCTAAAGACTTAGGAAAAAATAAACAAGTAAACTAAACCAGATCACTATAGTAGCTTTTCAGTCTTGGTATTGTGTTTTGTAATCTTAGAAATTATGAGTACATAAATATACTGTAAGAATATTGGTGTGCATAAAAATACTCACATAAGCTTATTTTTGTTTGAGTGTGCAGAGTCATCTTTTATCATATGTAAGTACATATTACAGACACATATGAAATACGTATATTTTTAGTGTCATATATAGCCAGCCATAAAAAGATCAAAATGCTGTGGTAGAATAGAATAGAATAGAATAGAATAGAATAGAATAGAATAGAATAGAATAGAATAGAATAGAATAGACCAAACCAGGTTGGAAGAGACCTTGAAAATCATCGCGTCCAACCCTTCAACCCATCCAACCCACCTAAACAACTAACCCATGGCACCAAGCACCCCATCAAGTCTCCTTCTGAACACCTCCAGTGATGGTGACTCCACCACCTCCCCAGGCAGCCCATTCCAATGGGCAATCACTCTCTCTATGTAGAACTTCTTCCTAACATCCAACCTAAACCTCCCCTGGTGCAGCCTGAGACTGTGTCCTCTTGTTCTGGTGCTGCCTGCCTGGGAGAAGAGACCATCATCCTCCTGTCTACAACCTCCCTTCAGGTAGTTGTAGAGAGCAGTCTGAGTCTCCTCTTCTCCAGGCTAAGCAACCCCAGCTCCCTTAGTCTCTCCTCATAGGGCTTGTGTTCCAAAACCCTCACCAACTTTGTTGCCCTTCTCTGGACTCTCTCCAGCAAGTCAACCTCCTTCCTAAACTGAGGGGCCCAGAACTGGACACAGTACTCGAGGTGCAGCCTAACCAGTGCAGTGTACAGGGGCAGAATGACCTCCCTGCTCCTGCTGGCCACACTGTTCTTGATGCAGGCCAGGATGCCATTGGCCCTCTTGGCTGCCTGGGCACACTGCAGGCTCATGTTCAGCCTACCATCTACCAGTAGTAGGTAAAGAAAAAAATATTTTGATTTACTATAAAAGATTTCTGTAACATATACAAAACCCAACTCCAATATGTAATACTTTGGCATTTTAATTGTGAAAGGAAGAAAAGAATAAATTTTGTGTTAAATATACAAAGTGTTTAAATCTCTTGTGGAACCAGTACCCCAGTTTTAAAACATCCTTTGTTCACTTAGTTCACAAAGCTGTGTATTTCAAACAACTTTGATCAAAATATGCAGCAATGATCTTTATCTTGTGTGCAATCCCAGTGACTTGAAGTGAACAGCTGCTGATTGTGTTTTGAGAGATAAAATACTTAAAGGATTGGCTCCTCTGTTGAGTTTGCCACAAGGCAGTCCTGAATTGGGAATACTTAGTATCTTCTGCTAGCTATGATTTTCTTAGCAACATTCTACTTCAAATTTCACATTCAGTGACAGATTTTATCTATAATGCTTCCATTTATTTTAATTTTTTTTTTAATAGATACAATTTTAATGAGTTAAAGACACTTTGAAGAGTTATTTGAAAATTAAATTAGTGCACATTACCAAACATTTTGTAACAATCAGTGAAACAAAGTGTGGTGGTTTGAGCCTTAACTGGGGCTTAAGAGCTCAGATGGGGGCCAGGAGGAGAATGCCTCCCCTGCTCCCCTCTCCTCTTTCCCAATAGAAAGGAAAAAAAAGGGAAGGAGCAAATCCACCAAGAAATAATTTGGAGTAGGCTTGAAAGTAGAGAGGCAAAGAATTTTCTTTGAACAGTACATAAATATATACACATACATACTGTTGTATATACGTATATATATGTGTATATATATATATAGAATAGAATAAACCAGGTTGGAAGAGACCCTCAGGATCACCATGTCCAGCCCATCATCCAACACCACCTAATCAACTAAACCATGCAACCAAACACCCTATCAAGTCTCCTCCTGAACACCTCCAGTGATGGCGACTCCACCACCTCCCCGGGCAGCCCATTCCAATGGGCAATCACTTTCTCTGTGTAGAACTTCCTCCTAACCTCCAGCCTAAACGTCCCCTGATATATATATAAAATATATATGTAACAATAACAGGCAGGGTTCACAAGGGTAGGGAACAAGGATGGTGGGAAAAGAAAGAAATATGACCAGTCCTTTGCGAAGTGTGGAAGCAGCAGGGTGGACCATGTGACAGAGAAGCAGCAAGCCAGCAGCAATTCTCTTTCTTCCCCATGAGGCAGAAAGAAGAGAGTAATGGCTGCAATGTCCTCCTCTTTTTAACCCTGCTGGATGGGTGGGGGGAGTGGAACAGACCAAGTCAGTTTCCCAGGGGGAAAACACCCTCCAGGGAGGGCAAAAGCTCTCACAAGCCCTCCCCCCCTGCTTCCAGGATGGGCATAGCCCACCACAAAAAGAAAATCTAAAAACTGAGTTCTTAGCCACTGATCTAGCTTGCCATGACTAGTGATGCTCATAAATCCAGATCTTCTACTTATTCTTTTTATGCTCCAGTTTAGATAGAGCAATAACCTTTCATTTTTAAACTGTAAAGCAACATGGTAGGCAAGGACAAGAAAGGGAGAAGACAGCAGCAGGTTCAAGTGTCAGTGGATTTCAGAGGAAGTGAGTGAATAACAGATGTGTTAAAATCTCAAAACCTTACAGTCACCAAACAAAATACAATTGTTGCAATATTAGTGGGGAGTTAGGGAGATGACTGAGAACTTATGGTAAAGAAAATGTTGGTAAATGGCAAGCACAAGCCCTATGAGGAGAGGCTGAAGGAGATGGGATTGTTTAGCCTGGAGAAGAGGAGGCTCTCTACAACTACCTGAAGGGTGGTTGTGACCAGTAGGGGGTTGGTCTCTTCTCCCAGGCAACCAGCACCAGAACAAGAGGACACAGTCTCAAGCTGCACCAGGGGAAGTTTAGGCTCGAGGCCATTGGAACATGCTGCCCAGGGAGGTGGTGGAGTCACCATCCCTGGAGATGTTCAAGAGGGGACTGGACGTGGCACTTGGTGCCATGGTTTAGTAGTCATGAGGTCTTGGGTGACAGATTGGACTTGACGATCTTTGAGGTCTTTTGCAACCTTGTTGATTCTGTGATTCTATTTAATTAGAAAGGCCTTTCCAGGCAGAAATTTACCCAAGGAGCACCTCTTTCATTATAGTATATTCTCCAGTAATGATTTAATAATTTAAAAGAGTACCAGCTATTGAAGCAGCAGTAGAATTTCCTACTCAGTTTGCTATAGAAAAACATGACCAATTTTGCTTATAAGAGCTAAAGGAGTAGCAATTTATTTAGCCTGAAGACATACAAAATATTTCTAATTTAAAAATAAAATTAATCCATTCTGCTAATGAATGTTTGCACTGCCAAGAAATCCATTCATGATCATAAACACAACAGGTAGCAACTACTCTTGGGTCAGCATCCTCAGCAGAAGATCCTGTTTCAGCTATTCCAAATTTTCACAGAATCACAGGATATTAGGTGTTGGAAGGGACCTTGAAAGATCATCTAATACAAACCTCTGCCAGAGCAGGTCACACAGCAATACATCTAGATGGTTTTTGAATGTCTCCAGAGAAGGAGACTCAACAACCTCTCTGGGCAGCCTGCTCCACTGCTCTGTAACCCTCACATAAGGAAAAAAAAGAAGTTTTTCCTTATGTTCACTTAGAACCTCCTATGCTTCACTTACAACCATTGCCTCTTGGGCTCCATCCTCCTGACACTCCCCCTTCACATATTTATAAACATCCCTTAGTCTCTTCCTCTCCAAGATAAAGAGACCCAGCTGCCTTAGCCTTTCCTCATATGACAGATGTTCCACTCTCTTCATCATCTTTGTGGCTCTGTGTTGGACTCTTTGAAACAGTTTCCTGTCTTTCTTGAACTGAGGGGCCCAGAACTGGACACAATATTCCAGATGCAGCCTCACCAGGGCAGAGTAGAGGGAGAGCAGAACCTCTCTCAACCAAGTAGCCATATCCCTTCTAATAGACTCCAGAATGCCCTTGGCCTTTCTGGCCACAAGGGCACATTGCTGGCGCATTGTCATCCTGGCTGTCCACCAAGACTGCCCTGTCCTTTTCCCCAGAGCTGCTCTCCAAGAGACCAGCCCCCAGCCTATACTGGTACATGGGGTTGTTCTTTCCCAGTTTTAGTTAAAAGATAACTAAGTGTTTATTTACTCTCTTGATGATGCAGAGGTTCTGGATGAATAAAGTATGTTACAGAAGCTATGGAACAAAGACAGGGAAAGAAACTGAGCATAGAATCTTGGAAGTGGGAAATGTGAGATAGAGAAACTGAAGGCAATGAAACAAAATTAGCAGATGGAGAATAATAGAGATCTAGAAAGATGTTACTATCCTTTTCACTAAAATTGATGCCTCCAGTAAGTAAGGAAACCCCAAAAGAGATCAGTAATCTAATCAGTGGTATGACAAAGGTCAAAAACCAGGTGCAAGACTGAGATATGACTAATTCAAAAGCCAAGCAAAAGGTTGGTCAGTGTGATGAATAGAAAGTGGTCAGTTCTGGCTCTGCTAAGCACTTGGGAACAGCAGCTCCTCCTGAGCTCATGTATAGCTCCCAAAAATTACTTGATATTTCACATTAATCTCTCATGTCTTAGTTTTCCATTTATAAAAAGGAGATAGCAATAACTACTCACTTCACAGGGACATTGTAAAAATAAATGTATTAATGTTCATGAAGCACTTGAATGCTGTAATGATGAGCACCATAAAAAGCTTCTGAGGACATTAATTTTGTCTTCAGAGCAGGTTTTGAATAGTCTGAATTAATGAAGGTGGGAGGCTGTGCACTGAACAATAGGAGATAGAACGTTGTTCGGTAAGTGAGTAGTAATTTTTCTGTGACCTAGTCTAAGAGATCCAATATAAAAAAAAATGAAAGTGATTGTATGACAAATCTGTATTGTAGGACTCTTGCATGCAAGGTGAAATTCAGATTGTATAGATAATGATAAATTCCTCACCTGGAGTTTGGATGTTTGATCTTTCAACTCTAATAATATTCAGGGTAATATTCAACATGTAGGCAGACAGACAGCATATAAGGTTCTGACTTAAAGCATTGTCCTTTATAGAATGGGTAGGTGGGTGGGCTCAAGATTTACATATTTATAGAATCTAGAGGGCATTTTTACATATTTCCATGCTTGACAAGACATAGGGCTGAAACCTAATTAACAGATTTGTTTGGGGTTTTTTATTGTTTAGCAGTATGTGTTTGTATGTGAAGAGATATTACAACATATTTTATGGAAAGGATTTGCTCCTCCTAATGCATATACACCACCTTGCATAAAACCAATTGTGACCGTTTGAGGCTGTGCCCTTAAGAAAGGGAATATGGTGGACGGAAGTTGGTAAATTAAAAGAACAATCTAAACTAATTTCATTGGTAAAGTGGGAGGAAGCACCTTCTGAACTGGGAGTGCAGGAAGGTATCCTGGGCATTCCAGCACTTTATCTTCAGTCTTGCTTCCGCTTCTCCTTCGGGCAGCAGCTTTCTGTGCTGGGCTTTCTGCCAAGGCTTCGGCCTTGAAACCGATAAGCTATAACACCTGTATTAACTGCTTTCCAATTACCACAAACTGCTTCTAACTTTTTTTTTTCTCTCTCTCTCTTTTCTAACCCACTCTGGGGAATAGGGGGAGAGAGGGGGAGAGCGGAGTTGGGGAACCCCCTCAGCAGGGAACCCCCTGCTGAGGGGGACACTCTCATTTCTGTGCTACTTTATTGTATATCTTTGTATATATTGTAAATATTGTAAATTTGTATATATTCCCCTGCATATCCTACATTGCTTTGTAAATATACAGCTCCACTGCTTTGCTAATTCAGCTGTGAGTTTTTTTTTTCCCTTTCCCTTCAATTTTCTTTCCCTTTACTTCACAGGGGGGAGGGAGGAGGCTTTTTGGCCTTACCCTTCCAACCCTACAACACCAATTTCTGACATATGACTTTTGAAACCAGTACATAATAAACTCTGAACTTCTGAGGCCCGATGTGAAGATATAACACGTCTGCCCAAACTCACTGAATCTAAGGCAATCAGTTTGGGTACCTGAGATTATCATCACATGCTGGTCATCAGATGCTTTGGATGTTATCACTGTCACTACTGAGAAATTTTTCTCAGAGCTTCTTCCTGTTGGACATGCTTGTGGGACAGTGGGACATTGTTGTCTGAAGGACATCGAGACACTTGAATGTGTGCAGATAAGGGCAATGAAGCTGGGGAGAGGCCTTGAGCACAAGCCCTATGAGGAGAGGCTGAGGGAGCTGGGGTTGTTTAGCCTGGAGAAGAGGAGGCTCAGGGGAGACCTTATTGCTGTCTACAACTACCTGAAGGGAGGTGGTAGCCATGAAGGGGTTGGTCTCTTCTCCCAGGCAACCAGCACCACAACAAGAGGACACAATCTCAAATTGCACCAGGGGAAGTTTAGGCTTGAGGTGAGGAGAAAGTTCTTCACAAAGAGAGTTGTTAGGCATTGGAATGTGCTGCCCAGGGAGGTGGTGGAGTCACCATCCCTGGAGGTGTTCAAGAGGGGACTGGATGTGGCAACTGGTGCCATGAGTAGCTAGTAGTCATGAGGTGCTGGATGACAGGTTGGACTTGATCATCTTTGAGGTCTTTTCCAACCTTATTGATTCCACGATTCTATGACCACCCCCTAAGTACAGGGTCCTGACAGACTCTTAGCAGGGGGCTGAGGAGGAGGCTGAGGTTTGCTAGAAACTGATAATGATTAGCTGGATGCCCCCAGACATTATCTGGTGCCTCTGGACCCAGAAGTGCTTTTGTTGCTTGGAGAACTTGGCCCTCCAAATAATTAAGAAATTGGCTACAGCCAAACTCTCAAGAGTATAAATGGGCTTCAGCTAAAGACACGGAATTGAGCTCTCCACACAGAAGCAACCTGGCAGTCAGGGACTTCCTCACTCACCTTGGTGACTATATCTGGGTACCAATGGGGAGAGTTTCCTTTTCTGACTATGTGCAGATTTTGCCTCATCTCTCCAAATAGTTTAATTAGTTGCACACCAGTGTTTTCCCAGCTGACATCCGAATCTGTAATTTCATTGTGTCATATGGAGAACAGATAAATTGCGATAAATCCACACTTCTCAGGTGGCTGTGGCCACCTGTTTTGTTGGTGCCTCCACAACAGTGCTCTATAAAATAACAGTGAAATTACCTTGTTCATGACTTTGAAAGCAAAATATCACAAATAAAATGCATAATTACTACATAATTACTACTTCTATGTTGACAACACTTCCCACCTTTGCAGCATTAGATAGTTAAATTGACTTTATCAATGCACTCTGAACATGAGAGAAAATACCAAGAAGAATAAAGGACAGACTGGCCCTGGAACAGCACACTGTTTCAAAGTCATACTGCTGAAGTATTAAATTTATTAATAGGCATCATGGACATTCTAGGAGCCTCAGCTTTTATCACATAGTACATTTTAAGGGTGGATATACTTTTACCATTCTTCTCCTACCCCTAAACTCGATGCATATCGTTCTGATATCTCATACTTCATATGAACTCAGTTGTATAAGTTGTCCTTGTGGAAAACTAGACAAAGGCAACCATTAAATTTGAGGTCATATATAGATTAACTTTAATTCTTTTCTATTTTTTTTCTTGCAAGTTTTTATTAAGCTATATAAAAGGCTTATCTTTATTTCTTTTAATTTCCTTTGTCAGTCTAACTCAGCTTGATTTCTACTGATTCTCAGGTAATCCATATGTTTCACAACCTTCAGGATGTTGTCTTCTTTGATGATTAATCTCCTTCATTCATTTTAGGCTTTTGTTAAACTTGATACATCTGCAGTGTTCTTAACTCAGCTGGAACTCAATTCTTTCCTAGAAGTTTTAACCCTCTGGGTTTCAAAAGCATTACCAAAACTGACTTTTATATTCAGTGCTGCTCCGGAGTAGGTAAGTTTAAATGCCTTGTCCACTTCTCTCTTCTTCCCTCCCAGCCTTGTTCTCCTCCCTTCCCTGTGCTATGTTAAGTATCTGTGCACCTGTATTTATAAATGGAAAAATAACCTGTTAGATGACTTTACTTTTCAACCAGACAAGGAGCCTGATCTGCTTCTCAGGAAAGCCACATATGTGTCAGGATAATTGAGGGAGCACAGTGAGAGCAGAAATGCCATGCAAGAAATTTCAAGTGAAAATAAATCTTCAATTTAAAAAATGATTGAGTACCTCCCATGACAATCTGAAACTCTTAGAATGCTGTGAACTGAGCCATGACATGATAATTGCCAGAAGTCAACCTGAGTTAGAACTTCAAAAGGAAATTTAGAAAGTGTCATCTTGTCTTGACACAGAATTCTACTTCAGCCTTTAAAATTTACCCTATTTACTAATGCTACCCTTGATTATTGTCATGTCTATTTAAATGCCAAGACTAATGGCTCATTAGCATGATAGATTATATTGTAAAAGATAAGTAAGTAGGTTATAGGCAGGGAAAGCCCCAGCCTTCCAGTACTGCAGAGAAATGCTAGAATGAGATGTACTATGCATCTTTAAATGATTGCTGCAATTATGTTCCAAACTGTGTCTTCTTACAAGACTGATTTATACTAACGCTTCCACAGAACACAAAATAAAAGATGTATTATTTAAAAGACATTTTCAGAGTTAAAGACTGAGCAGACCTTAAAACTGAGAATACTTTTTCTGGTGTAAAATCTTAATTTACAATAAATGAACTTGTTAAGATTAATAAATTTTATCTCTGTTTGAATAATTTGAAATAACCATAATTTTGGGGGGGGGGTTTGATTCATATGAGATTGAAGTTATGCCTGTATGCAATTCAAGTTGAATGTGATACCAAATGTTGCTCAGTGAAGCAACCCAGAATTGGTACCCTTTTCTGAAGGTAGTAACTTATAGTGACTATCCAATTTGCACTACAGTGATACATAATCCCTAAATAGGGATCCGATCTCAACTTTCCATGCTGCCTTCATGCTGATTCTACCAATCAAAAGAATAAATGCCTCTGGGCTGCTGCTTTAGAGCTTCCTGACTTTTGGCTCTCACCTTTGTCATAATACTTCTCAGTCTGAGGCAATGTGTGATTTTGCCACAGAGAAGTCAAATGAAGTGAAGGAAGGAGTTAGTTTGTAAGTGAATGTGCAGAATAACCAGCTTCTTGCAGAAGAACAAGAAAAGCCCAGTATTTCTGCCTTACAGAAGATCTCCAGAACTCAGTCCTGCTTAGTGTGATGATCTCATGTTTGTATGTGTGTCACTTGGTTTCTTCAGACTTAATCTTCTGTATTAAGCTATCTGTCACAAGTATTTTACAACTGAAACATCAAGGTGTAGACAGAATTATGGCAAGATCAATACAAACTAGACCAAAATTTGAGTAGCTTTGCTGAGTGCTTTTTGGAAACAAAAAAATTCATAACTTCACACAATGAAAGTCATAAAATTGCATTACTTCATACAACTGTGGCATGTCTGATGCCTGTATTAAAGATGCAGTGTATGCATTTCCCCTGGTATGCTGAAGACTCTCTACTCAAGATACTCAGACTTTGCCTGCGCTAGTACAGTGAGAAGTATCAAGAAATACTCTCCTGCAGTGGACTTTCATCACAAACACTGTATCAACATTAGAAGGTTACATAGGATTCTTTGGTCAGCACCACAGACTTGACCAAGATAATTCTTGTCATGTTCCAGGTGTTAGCAGGAGTGATTAAGGCATATGCCCAAAGAATGTGTTAGAGGTACTCTCTGTGTCTTGGGAGGCAAAAGAGTTCAGAAGTGTGGTAATAGACCTTTCTGTATGATTCATTCTCAGTGTTAGGAAATGTAAAATTTACTAGCATAGACACAGAATCCCTTTTGGAACTGAAAAAAAGTCTGATTCAAGAGAGCAGAGAGAAGAAAAAAGAGAATTTCTCCACTGCCCTCTTCAAGAAAATAAATAATTTGTTTTGGTAGATAGGAAACAACTGAGTCTCCTCTGATTCTTAAGTTATCTAATACAGTTGGTCCTTAAATGATTATAGAATCATAGAATCAATAAGGTTGGAAAAGACCTCAAAGATCCTCAAGTCCAACCTGTCACCCAAGACCTCATGACTACTAAACCATGGCACCAAGTGCCATGTCCAATCCCCTCTTGAACACCTCCAGGGACAGACACTCCACCACCTCCCTGGGCAACCCATTCCAATGGCTAACAGCTCTCTCTATGATGATATAGAAATGAAAAAAACAAACTTACTGCAATTCTCAGACATCCTCAAAAGCAGAATTGAAGGGACACAAATACATAAAGCAGGTCTACCAGAGCTCTTGGCTGGTCTTATGCTATTACAGACAAGTTGTAGACAGGGCAAGGAGGCTATCTCTGAAGACATGTTGCATGCTTTGTATGGAAGAAAAGTTCCACGAGAAAGAGAAAAGTGTGTGGGGTTTTTGTTGTTTTTGCTAAAGCTTTCAGTGTGTATCACTCCTGAATGCAGTTGAAGTCACATAAAGCTTACTGTCTGGCAGTAGACATTAATGGTTGGGAAAACTGAACCATATTTATTTATTTTGCTGTTCTTCACAGAAAGAGTGGAGGTTGGTCCTCAAAACTTTAGCTGACCTCTCAAATGCTGATTTTATTAATTTTTCCAAAATTGTTTTTGGACTTGAATAAAAGATTCACCTCTGTAAAGCAAAATCAGAGGTGTCATCAAAGATTCACCACAGCCAATAGTGTTGAACCAAGATCTATCTTTTGCAACAGGGAAACTTCCTTGAGAACTCCAGGATAAAAGGAGCTGTAATCAGTTCTGCTATTTTTAAGGCACAGAGTTTATTATTCTAAGCTATGCATTCACTTCAAGAAAGAAGGGATAAATAAATAAATGGCAGAAGGCTTAATTAACCCTATTATGTGTCTATCATGATGACACTATAGTACCAAATCCATATAGAGTGTTTCAGCTCTTGCTTTAGAAAGCCTCATGTTTAACAACAGAGTTTAAGCATGAGATTAACCTTGGGTGTGTACATCATCCCATCAACTTCAAAAAGATTATGCAAATACTTTAAGATTAAATACCTTTTAAGACTAGGGCCAAAGCTTTTAGCCACTTGCACCATTGAACTTAGTTGTATAAGCTGACTGTTTCTCTAAACAATGAAGGGAGTACTGCTAAAGGTAAAATTCAAATAACCTGATTTTCCCAAAATGAAATTAAACAAAAATTTGACCCAAGGCTCCTGTTTTTCACCATTTTCATGTGAATAAATAACATGTTTGCATTTAAAATTCTGATTCTCTCAAAGGAAAGAGCTAAATCTGCAGAACAGGAAAGTGAATGTGTGCAAGTGCCTTAAATATTTAAGTATGACTGGTCTGGATAGTCAGGTAGTAAGGTGGATTGAGAACTGGCTGAAGGGAAGAAGTCAGAGTGTTGTGGTCAGTGGGACGGAGTCTAATTGGAGGCCTGTATCTAGAGGAGTGCCTCAGGGGTCAATACTGGGACAAGTGCTATTCAATATATTCATCACTGTGAGGGTGATGGAACACTGGAACAGTCTTCCCAGGGGGGTTGTGGAGTCTCCTGCTCTGGAGATATTCAAAATCCACCTGCATGAGTTCCTGTGTGACCTGCTAGAGGTGATGCTGCTTTGGCAGGGGGGTTGGACTAGATGATCTCTTGAGGTCCCTCCCAGCCCCAAAAATTCTGTGATTGTTTTCTTGGTTTCTCATTCTGATCTCTCACTTCAGCTTGTTCTCTTATTTTATACTATTTAATATTATTTAGCTTTGCATGGTTTTGAAAAAAAAACTTATATTGTAATGTGATCAAACACTTCATTGTATTGCATATTTTAGACTTAACATAAAAAAAAGTAAAGTTTTTCTCATGGGTGTCGCAATGAAACAAATTCTTTACAAATGAATACTAGGAAATCTTGGAGTATACCTAACAAGATGTCTGGGGACTGTGATGGCAAGGAAGAAAACATGGATCATTAAGCTCATTTCTTAAGAGGTGAATTCACTAACAGAATGTCAGAAGTATGCTGCAATGGAATAGGAAGGATGCAGACTGTTTCCCTGTTATGATCATAAGGAGGTTATTAATAGTCAATAGGCAGAACAATTAATAAAAAATATAACTTTATTAATTAAAATACCTTGGAAAACATTATTAAAGCCTATTTACTGGTTTCAGATATTCAGTTGTGGAACAGATCTCTCACCAGCTGGAACATGTAACACTTTAAACAATATGAGAAAAAAATCCAGAAACAAACAACAATTTAAAAAGTAAAGACAAAAGGGAACATAGGCAACACAGCCAGACATTGTCCACAATGGGGGAGAGGGGCAAACTCTAGAAGTCTCTAGGACCATTACTAGATGGTTATAAAAATCAGATTTTGTAATTACTCACTGAATGTGGTACCCTGCAGCACACGTTGGGATTTAAACAAAACCAAAATAGCATCGACCACGTGAAAGCTGCAGGAATACAGTTTCACTTTCTGTTGGTGTCTGCAGCTGGTCACTGCAGCACATACAGGGTTTATCTCCGAAGGCTTCGTAGCTGAAGGCTTTGTAGAAAAGAGGTTGCTGCTGATGCTTGCAGGGCTTGTGGGCTTTGCCTATTTGGAGAGGTTCTTCAGCTGCAGTCTTCGCAGTGGTAGCCATGGCTTCTTCCAATAAAACAAAACTGTCCCAGGGACTCAGCTCTTCCTGGATTTCTTATCTCGGCCTGGTGAGATGCATGCATTCTACTCTAGGGCTTTACAATGCTATGCAGTGAGGGATCTTTGCAGACTTGTCTGGGTAAACTGAAACACAGCCTGGATTCCAAGTGAGCCTTGTGATTTCTCCCAGAGCTTGGACAATGGTAAGGCAAAGCACTGGCTCTTTGGGCTGGTATTTATAGATTTCCCGAGGCAACAATGGCCAGTGACAACAAAGATTGGGAGATAAAAACCTGACACCATAACCATTAGAATGAGTTATCTCCAAACATGGCCAAAGGCACACACACACCTAGCCCACTTGGACTCCAGGGCATGTTCAGACAAGCCTGGGCAATGTGGGCATTTTCCTGAAAAAACAGGAATGGGGCTCCTGCCCCATTGTCTGATTCAGAGCATTCCAAGGCTTTTGTCCCTTCAGGACACTCCCCAGAAAAATATTCATTAGTATGCCTGCATCGTGACTCACTTATTCTGTACATCACTGGATAGGGATGGTAGCTGGAAATAGACATTTAAAGTGCATCTAATCCATACCCTTCTCTCTAGATTAAATGAGAAAATAGATTTAATTGTTAAAAAAAAAAAAAATAGGAACATTATCCAAAGAAGCCAGTGACAACCAGATTAATAAAATTGAGCTTAATAAAAGTGAGTTTTTCCATAAGTGAAAGATGAGGTGTTATCTCCTCCTACCACTTCCCTATTTTCTTTAGCCCAGCCTGTAAATATCACAGAGGTGGTAGGCTTGTGAAAGGTTGAACAAGCCATAGAAAAGCAATTATCGTTTGTGACCTAAGGTAATACAGAGATTGTACTTGAGGCAAAGGTAAGCACAAAATAGATCTACTGTTGTAGACAGAATTGTAGTGCAGTGTTCCAAAGAGAGGCTGTGGAGCCCAGCATAAAAATACGCAGCTGTTGTGCAGTGAAGTAGGTAGATTGAACCAATTTGGAATATCTCTTTGCCCCTACCTCCTTAGAATGTACAGATGCAAAAAGTAGTTAACACTGAGAAAATACTATTGATGTTTAATTTTTCAGTCCTCCCTTTAGAGTACTCAGATTTCTAACAACAGAAATGAGAGGAAATACGAGACCAAATTAAAACCAAACAATGTACGTGTGCTTAGTTCAGTAGTTACTTCATAGAACTCTTACACTTTGTTGTTAAGTTTCATACCTTCAAAAGACTTTTGATGTTATGCAGTTCTTTCAAATGTTGGTTTATTGCTTGTATCACCTATAAGTTTCTTATTGTTGCTTTATTTGGTTGATGCTCTTGCCTGCCACAGGCTGGGGTCAGAGTGGCTGGAGAACAGCCAGGCAGAAAGGGACCTGGGGGTACTTGCTGGCTTGTGTCCAGCTGCTGTCAACCAAGTGCCCAGGTGGCCAAGAAGGCCAATGGCATCCTGGCCTGCATCAAAAATAGTGTGGCCAGCACAACCAGGGAGGTCATTGTGCCCCTGTACTCAGCACTGGTTAGGCCACGCCTTGAGTACTGTGCCCAGTTGGGGCCCCTCAATTTAAGAAGGGCATTGAGACACTTGAACATGTCCAAAGAAGGGCAATGAGGCTGGGGAGAGGTTTGGAGCACAAGCCCTATGAGAAGAGTCTGAGGGAGCTGGGGTTGCTTAGCCAGGAGAGAAGGAGGCTCAAGGGAGACCTTATTGCTGTCTACAACTACCTGAAGGGAGGTTATAGCCAGGTAGGGCTTGGTCTTTTCTCCCAGGCAACTAGTGGCAGAACAAGAGGGCACAGCTGTGCCACGGGAGGATTGGGCTAGATGTTAGGATAAAATTCTTCAATGAGAGTAATTTGCCATTGGAATGGGCTGTTTGGGGAGGTGATGGAGTCACCATTACTGGAGGTGTTTAAGAAGAAACTGGATGAGGCACTTGGTGCCGTGGTTTAGTTGATTAGATGGTGTTGGGTGATACATTGCACTTGATCTCAAAGGTCTTTTCCAACCTGGTTAATTCTATTCTATATACACACCCTTTTTCTTAATGCAGGAAAAACTTGAGCTACAATAACAGTGCTTTCCTTTCCTATTTACACTGTCTGCAGAATCTTTAAAGGTATTTGGGGTTTGAACAACTCTTCCATCAAGCTAGCCACACCTAGAACTACAAAATTCATTACTCTTTTGACAAGCTAAAGGAATTCAATAATTATTCCTCTAATGCACTTACATTTTAATGAACTGATTAGATTCTTGTTAAAAGAACAATGTTTCACATACCAGCTATTCCACAGGATTTTGAAATATAAATGACGTTTGAAGCTGCACCAAAGTGACAGCTTTTCATTTTTTTAACAGCCTGCTATAAACAAACTTCTGCAATGTGACTTGAAACATACATCTTTTTGTGATCAAGAATCCCCATTTGCTTGACATTGTCAGTTTTATATTTAGCCTTTCCCCCCCCCTATTTTTCTACACAAAATTTTATTGAAGATGTGTTGGGTGACAGGTTGGATTTGATGATCTTTGAGGTCTTTTCCAGCCTTATTGATTCTACAGTTCCATGTTTTGAATTCCTGACAAATATTTGCTTTTATTGAAAATTATTTCTTCTTTATATATTTAAATATGGGCCTTTTTATCTTTAATTTTTTCCCCTTACTTTCTTAAAATAGCATAAACCAGCATGACTTAGAGCATGAGAGATCATAGGCAATGCAAAGAAGAGTACTTTTTTGTTTTTAAATCTTCATCATAGTTTCATTCAGGGTTGGAAGGGACCACAAGGATCATCTAGATCCAACCCCCCTGCCATGGGCAGGGACACCCCACACTAGATCAGGCTGGACAGAGCCTCATCCAGCCTGCTCTTAAACACCCCCGGGGACAGGGCCTCGACCACCTCCCTGGACAACCCATTCCAGGGTTTCACCACTCTCATGGTGAAGAACCTCCTCCTCACATCCAGCCTGAATCTCCCCACCTCCAGCTTCATTCCATTCCCCCTAGTCCTATCACTACCTGAGATCCTGACAAGTCCTTCCCCAGCCTTCCTGTAGGCCCCTTTCAGATACTGGAAGGCCACAATTAGGTCACCTCGGAGCCTTCTCTTCTGCAGACTGAACAGCCCCAACTCCTTCAGTCTGTCCTCATAGGAGAGGTGCTCCAGCCCTCTGATCATCCTTGTGGCCCTTCTCTGGACATGTTCCAGCACCTCCACATCCCGCTTGTAATAGGGGCTCCAGAACTGGACACAGTACTCCAGGTGGGGTCTCACCAAGGCTGAGAATCAATATTTGCTATGAGAGTTTATAATTTTGCACAGACATTGAACTGCACATAACTGGTCTTTCTTTGCTTCATAAAAATAACAGAAATACAGGAGGCTATTTCAAATGTTGTATCCCTAAATACGTATGAAAAATGTTATCTTTCTTTTCAAATCCAAAGACAAGATATAAGCATTTCAAAGTCTCATTTTAACTTTTCACACATATGAAAATTGTGTAGTACATACATAAACCTTTATATTTGTAATGCATCACCAATGTTGAACTACTTGATAATAACCACAGCAACTTGGCTTTTGGAACACAATAGAATTAAGCAGGTTGGAAAAGACCAGCACCAGAACAAGGGGACACAGTCTCAAGCTGCGCCAGAGGAAGTTTAGACTCGAGGTGAGGAGGAAATTCTTCACCGAGCGAGTCATTTGTCATTGGAACGGGTTGCCCAGGGAGGTGGTTGACTCATCGTCCCTGGAGGCATCAAGAGGAGATTGGACATGGCACTTGGCGCCATGGTCTAGTCATGGGGTCTGTGTTGATAGGTTGGACTCGATGATCCTTGAGGTCCTTTCCAACCTAAGTTATACTGTGTGATACTGTGACCTTCGAGATCATTGAGTCCAATCTACCACCAAACACCATCTAATCAACTAAACCATGGCACCAAGCACCCCATCCAGCCTCTTTCTAAACACCTCCAGTGATGGGGACTTCACCACATGCAGTTGTGAGTCAGTGCAATATAACTCCTCCACATTTTGTGATATTTTGCATAGGCACATTTCAGCCCATGCTTTTTTTGCTGAAAGACAGTGTCAAAGGCCTTGTCTAATGATCCCAGCTGCTTCCTTTTCAGCTCTGTGCCATTTCTCTCTTTAATTAGAAGAGCTGCTCTTCAAGCTGCCAAGACATAACTATTTTCCCCAGCAGTACAAACCATGCATTCAAGCAAGTCATTGAATTTACTTTTTTTCTTCTTTCTGTGAGAGTAATAAGTGTGTAAGCTCCTGGAATCCAAAGTTTTCAGTGAGAAAGGTGAAACTGAATGTCACTTTGTGTAGCTCTGTAACTAATAATCAGAAATGTCTTAATTTATCCTTGGGATTGTAAATTACTCTTCAAGCTGTTAGAGCCCAGAAAATTGCAGGACAGCAATTACTTTAATTAATTTAGGGCTAGGGCCTTTTCTCACACACATCTTTTTCAATTCTTTACTTTCTCTTACTGAAAATAACTGAACACATGCAACCCTGTTGTAAACAATCAATACTGGAGGTGTTTAGGAAGAGACTGGATGAAGCGCTTGGTGCCATGGTTTAATTGATTAGATGGTGTTGGATGATAGCTTGGACTCGATCTCAAAGGTCTATTCTTACCTGATTATTTCTATTCTACTGTAAGATAACCTAGTTCAACTGCACTGAAATTTGCTAGTACAGTATTTCATCACAACTATGGCATTGAAAGCATTGTTGTATTTATATAATGGCAACATAAGCTAATCTTTTTCTTGTCCATCTCTACCTATACATATAACCAGAGCTCAGTACTAATTAGTGAACGAACATAGTCTAATCAAAAGAACATTCAATTGCATGCTACCTCACTCAGGGCTGTTTTCAGGTAATGAATTTAATTGCAAGAAAAAGTTACTAATAAATGGCATTTTATATATTTCTCAGTCAAAATACCTCAATATGGAAGCTTTCCTCATCTATTTCAGAAGGATTATGATTACACTACAGATAATTTTCTAGATGTGAAGTAAAATGTCTCCAAAAATACTGTGTTTTAAATACCAACTGTCCTTTGTGTTGTAAATATATTCCCTTCAAGCATTTGACAAGCACATTTCCCTTTCTTTAATGAAATAAAGGCTTTTAGTACTCTGGGAACCAGTATAAACTTTATATCATTCAAGATATAGAGATGAGAGCATTATACTCTCAAAGGAAAAGGTATCTGAACTTTCTGGTTGAATTCAAGACAGAATTTTACATAGTTTAAAGATGAAATTACAGTGAAAAAAAAATCATAATTTTAAACTTAATTTAGACTTGACTTCCAAAAACATTTCTCTGATATTAGCTTCCAATAGGCTGCTATGAGTTTACTGTATAGAGCCATCTACTTATACTGTGAGTTGCTGAATGATGCAGATAACGTTTCAATAGGAACACACCAGCCACCCAAGATCGGGGATTTGAAGCAGCATTAAATCAAGAGGAGAAGAGAACATCATGCTACAAAGAAGTTGAACTACAAATGCACATTGAACTTCAAACTTCTTATGTGAAGGGGTTGCTCACAGAGTTCTAAAAGAACTTCAACTAATTTTGACTTTCTGTCTTTTTTACAGAGATTTTCATGTGCTTATATCAGCCTCTTCTCTCTCACAGGTTCTGCAGCATTGTTTGCTGCACTTCATTGCTTCCAGTTCTCATGGCTCCATTAACCTTGCCTGAAAAATTTTCATTACAATTCCCAAGTAAAATCTTAATGAACAGAAATCATATTTAAGCCATTTTAGTACAACAACTTTGATGCCTGTAAAAGCAGATGTCCAAGATAATAATAATTAAAAAATCCATGAAAAATAAACCCATCAACCTCAAGCCCAGCCAGCACCTATGGGTGATACAGGAGGAGTCATCAATCATTGCCCTAACAACCGGGGGGCCACCAGGCCCCCCGGCCTTTGTTGTCACCACCACCATCACCCAGTGTGCACCACAAGGACTCACCAGTGATGAGAGGAGGATCCCTCAGCCCAGATGGGCTCAGCTTAGGGCTCCTGCCTTTCCTGGAGCAGATTAAATAGGGGAGTGGGTGGGGAGGGCCAAGTGGCCACACCTGGGGTGGGAGGAGACTCCAACAGATCCCAGGTGCTCTGGGATTTGAGGGGAAAAGGTGGAGAATGGAGCAGGTGAGGTACTTTAGGGTGTCAGGTAATGATAGAACTAGGGGGAATGGGAAAAAAGAAAAAGTAGAAATGGGTAGATCCAGATTAGATGTTAGGAAGAAATTCTTCACCATGAAGGTGGTGAGACACTGGAACAGTTTGCTCAGGGAGGTGGTAGAAGCCTCATCCCTGGGAGTTTTTAAGGCCAGGCTGGATGTGGCTCTGGGCAACCTGATCTAGTGTGAGGTGTCCCTGCCCATGGCAGGGCATTTGGAACTGGATGATCCTTGAGATCCCCTCCAACCCAAAAAATTTCATGATTCTAAACCAATTTTGTAGTTTGTGCTGGATATTAGGAAGAAATTCTTCCTAGAAAGAGAGATTGGCCTTTGGAATATGCTGCCCAGGGAGGTGGTGGAGTCACCATCCCTGGAAGTGTTTAAAATAAGATTGGATGAGGCACTTGGTGCCATGGTTTAGTTGATTAGATATTGTTGGGTGATAGGCTGGACTTGATGATCGTGAAAGTCTTTTCCAACCTTGTTAATTCTGTGATTCTGTGAACTTTCCACCACCCCAACCCCCTCACCCCCCTTTATGTAAATGGGTTTTATTGGAGGAGATATTATTAGAACTAGAAGTACATGGGGTCACCTGTTAGCTATACTCCTGAAATGGGAACAGAAATCTGAGGGTCAGATCCCTGGAGCTATCTATGTTTACCCATTGTCATATTCTCTAATCAAATGATTTGTTTTGTAATAGTTTTCTTGTCTAAAAGATAAAATGTAGCAGAATTTTCTCAGAGGTGCATTTAAAACTGAAGTCGAATAATACTGTGATAAAACCACTGTTGCTATCTTTAGGGTTTTAAACAGACTGTGCTGTCATGAGGAAAGTTTGACAGGTATTGCTCCCAGCTCAGAAGCAGGTGGATGGTGCTATGCTCATGCTAATAAATACTTTCACAAGATCCACCCCTCAGTTTAGGATAGATGTTGAGTTGCTGGAATGTGTCCAGGGAAGAGCATCCAAGCTGGTGAGGGGTTTGGAGCGCAAGCCCTGTGAGAAGAGGCTGAGGGAGCTGGGGTTGCTTAGCCTGGAGAAGAGGAGGCTCAGGGGAGACCTTACTGCTGTCTACAACAACCTGAAGGGAGGTCATAGACAGGTGAGGCTTGGTCTCTTCTCCCAGGCAACCAGCACCAGAACAAGAGGACACAGTCTCAAGCTGCACCAGGGGAGGTTTAGGCTGGATGTTAGGAAGAATGTCTTCCCAGAAAGTGTAATTTGCCATTGGATTAGGCTGCCCAGGGAGGTGGTGGAGTCACCATCACTGGAGGTATTTAGGAAGAGACTGGATGGGGCACTTGGTGCCATGGTTTAGTTGATTAGATAGTGTTGGATGATAGATTGGACTCGATGATCTCAAAGGTCTTTTCCAGCCTGGTCTGGTCTGGTCTGGTCTGGTCTATTCTATTCTATTCTATTCTATTCTATTCTATTCTATTCTATTCTATAATAGATATGACAGGTCTTCCTTTACCAGGGAGAGGTGGACTAAGGGAGACTCAGATTCCACATTAGCACTCTGATGAGTGCTCCACACCACCAGCTGTGTTAGTAGGCAACTTGTCCTTAGCCCCACTGTTTTCCAGTTGTGGCTATGTGAATGCCTGTCTCATGTTTCCTGGTAATGTTCATTATACAGCAGGATCTGAGCAATTAGGATAGAGTTCTTTTTTTTTCACCCCTGCCTCTTAAGAACCCCTTATGGTAGGATTTACATAGATAAAGCACTTAAAACATGTTAACTGCCTTCCTGTACAGTGCTGAAGGGAGATCAGGCTTCGAAGCCAAATATCTGAAATTCTGGGCCTGTGTTCCCTTGTAGTATGCATGAAAAAGAGCCTGTTATAGTTACACTTGGGATCATGAATTGTTGATAGCTTCTGGAAAATATATGCAGTAAATGATTCAAAAGCTATGACATTTTCAGTTGCCATAAACAACTAAACAACTTCATCTCAGTCTCATAATGTATGAATATATACATGGTATGCATACATCAACATGGACATAAACACACTGTCTCTGTATATATACCTACAAAACTATGCTCACACATACATAGTTATAGGTGAAGACTATCCTCCAGGTATATAGGCAATTTATTCCCCTCTATTCCTAAATTTACAGTCCTTTCTTTCCTGCTCAGGCACTGTGAAAAAATTATACATGTTTCAGGAAAGAAGCGATGAGTGAAATAGATCACTTCGGAGTGTTCAAGTGCATCATTAAAGTATAGCAGTTGGGAACATGTACTATTTTCCCTGATAGTTGGTTGTATTTTAAAAGGAAAAAGTCCACAGAAAACACTCATTCCCACTAAGCACTTTATTTCTTCTGAGATTCTAGTCCAGCAAAGTCAGTTGATAGTGTAACTTCTGTAATATATTCAAATAACTTGGAGACTTACCGAGCTACGCAAAGATCCAAATTCCATGTTAAAAATAAACAAATATATTTGTTACTTACATGCAAACTGAAGAACAGCTTCTCTGCTTAAAATACTGCCAAACATGTTGGTGGTTAAACACTGGTACTGTCCAGAATCTTTAATTTCACTGGGGTTGTTGATGATCAAGCTTCCTTCTATTAAACTGAAGCGATAATCACTTCCAATGTCGATTTCAGTTCCATTTCGAAGCCATCTTAGGAAAAAAATAAAGGAACTACTTGAGCATTTTGTGGCCCAAGGAAGGCATCAAATTTAGCATATAGAACGTGACAGCCCAGTTGTTATGAGGAGGGCAGCTATTCAAAGATGTTCTGTGCAGAAAACTATTGTTTCATCAAAGTTGGAATGGAGAAATTCCACAACGTGTGCTTGACAAAAGCTAAGGTTACCTATAAAACCACAAGTTAAATCAGACCTTCAGCCTCCAAAGAGAAAGTATATTCTTGGTTTTGCTTCCCCCTCCCCCCCCCACCTTTTTCACCCAAAGCCCCACAGTCATCCACAAAGGCTTCTGACCTGAAATCTGCATGGTAGATGAAACCTTTATGTCAAAAATAAGACTTTAACTTTTCCTATAATAATCAAAAGTTTCAAGTCATTAAAGTGTTATACCCAGGTGATTTTAGAGTTAACAGAGCAGATCTCCACATGAGATCAAGGAATCGTTCTTTTGCATTCTTTCAGCATTTTATCTGTCACTCTGGACCCAAGAAACAGAAAAAAACTCATTTAAGTACAGAAAGCAGAGAGCAAGTCATGTGAAGGGAGGTATCTTGATGCATGTATGCTGTTGTGAAACAGGATGCTAACAATGGATAAGTGCAACATAGTATTGGCTGGACAAGGATACACAAATTTCAGAGAAAACTAAGACAGGGGAAATTGGAATCATTAGAATAGAATAGAATAGAATAGAATAGAATAGAATAGAATAGAATAGAATAGAATAGAATAGCATAGCATTAACCAGGTTGGAAAAGATCTTCGAGATCATTGAGTCCAGCCTATCATCCAACACCATCTAATCAACTAACCCATGGCACCAAGCACCCCATCAAGTCTCCTCCTGAACACCTTCAGTGACGGTGACTCCACCACCTCCTTGGGCACCCCATCCAATGGCCAATCACTCTTTCTGTGAAGAATTTCTTCCTAACATCCAGCCTAAACCTCCCCTGGTGCAGGGGAGGTGGCTGGTCAAGGCAACAGCCTGGCAAGCAGCCAAGCAAATAGAAACTAAGTTCAGGTGAGGATTCGGCTGTCTGGGGCACGCTTGAGAAGCCTGAATGGTAAAGCCAGTGCAAGTGAGGATATGGAGGACAAAGCCAGGCTGTAGGAAACATATTCAGAAGTATCACACCTGGGTCAAAACATTGAATAATTCCTAAAGGAATGCTTCTTTTTCTGATGTTTCAGAAGTAACCTGAGTGGCTAAGTAACCTCACACAGAAGCTCACACAACTGCTCCCCCACAACTCCTCAGTGGGATGCAAAGGAAAATTGGAAGAAAAAGGCAAAGCCTCATGGGTTGAGATAAGGAATGTTTAATAGAACAGCAGAAAGAGATATCAACAATCAAGGAGAACAATAGTACTAATGACATAAAATATACAGCAAGTGATACAGAATGTGGCATTGCCTGCAATGTCCCACCCGTCCTGGTCTAGCCCATTCATGTGACTCCTGCCCCTCTGCCACCAAGTCACAGTCACCTGCAACAGCCCTTATATAGCAGGTATGATGTCCGTGTATTCTTGGATAAAGTGACCAGAAGATGGTGAAATTCACAATTCTCAGTGATGTTAGGAGAAGAGACAATAGAACTACTTCCAGAGGGCAGCCTTTGTCTTGTTTAGGAGACTGGTTGTTGGTATCCCTTAGGAGGCAGTCCTGAAGGACAAGGGTGTGCAGGAAAGCTAGACATTCCTCAGGAGGAAAATCATCAAGGCACAGGAACAAGATGTCACCACGCATTGGAAGATGCGTTGGATGGCAGAAGATCAGCCTGGCTAGGCAGAAAGCTTTGGGTAGAACTCAGAAAGAAAAAGAATGTCTACTGGCTATGGAAGGAGGTGAAGGTGACTCAGGAAGGGTACAGGACTCTGGCAAGGATATGTAGGGAGAAAATTAGAAAGGTCAAAGCTCAACTAGAATTCTATCTGGCCAGTGTCATTAAAGAAAATAAAATGAAAAGAGCTCTTGTAAGTATGTTAACAATAAAAGAAGAGCTAGGGAGTAGCTCCACCCACTACTGGATGAAGGAGAGAACCTGGTCACCAAAGACAAGGAAAAAGGCTGAGCTGCTGAATGGTGACTTTGCCTTTAGTATTTGTCAGTGACACCAGTTGCTCCATGATTATTCAGCCCCTGGAACTCGAATACAGAGATGGAGAGCAGAAAGCAGCCCCCACAATCCAGGAAGAAATGATAAATGACCTATTGTACCACTTAGATGTGCGCAAGTCTATGGGACAGGATGGGATCCACCCAAGAGTACTTAAGAGAGCTGGAAGATGTACTCACCAAACCACTCACCATTATTTGTCAACAGTCCTGGCTAACTGGGCAGGTTCCAACTGACTGGAGACCAGTAAATGTGACACCCATCTACAAGAAGGGCTGGAAGGATGATCCAGGGACCTACAGGCCTGTCAGTCTGACTTTGGTGCCAGGAAGGTCATGGAGCAGGTCACCCTGAGTGCCATCACATAGCACTTACAAGACAACCAGGCAATCAGGCCCAGTCAGCATGTGTTTCTATATATAGATATCTATGTCATAATAGTCTAAGGAAAAATATGCAACAGGCAGCGGTTGAAAGGAATGAAATGGTGGACTTGTGAGTGAAAAGATGTCAGATTTGCCTGTCATAATATCCTGTACTGTACAGCTATGCCATTTGATGTATTACTTCTTTATCACTTCCCCTTGAAAGTGGGGTGTTTCATAGCTTTATAGCTGTTTAGGAAAAAATAGATAAATTTTGATCTTGTCAGCTGTTCCAGACAAAAGTCAACAAATGGACAAAAGGAGTCCCTTCACAGGGCTAGATGTGGCTTATTCCAAATAGAAAAAGAATCTGATCAGGAAAGGCATTTCTGTCACAGAACTGCTTCTGTTATGTAGTTTTCCAAAGCACACTGACTGTCAGAGTGACATTGTAATGGCTAATATTCTGGAATGTGAGAAAAAATGTCTAAACCCAAGTATACCTGTATGTGGGAGTGGGATTTCCTCGAGCTTGACAATTCAGAGATACTTTCTTCTCTTCAGAATCAGTAGGAAAAATCACATCATCTGGTTCTTGTACAAACACCGGCCCATAATCAACACTTTCTGTGGAAATAGAAGTGCTATAGTTTAGGGAGTCTGAATAAATGCAAGTGTATAACACCTTTGATAAAGTGAGACTAAAGTACACAAAAATCATTCTTGTTTTTCAGAGGTTTATAACACATAACTCCAGATGCTGTAATAAAAAGCTACAAGTTTGGATCTTTTTGTTTTGTTTTGTTCTTAATAAGTATTACTAAGTTAACAATAAAATACATAGCATGATTTAAGTGTTTAGAATGCCTTAAAATGGCTTTCTCATCAGACTAATTTTGGCCTTTTGTCTAATGAATATCTCGAGAGAGTTAAGCCAGCAAAAGGAATTAATTCTGTTTATAGAGAGCAGGGTAAACAAAAATTCTCCTGCTGCTTGCAGCAGCTTATCCCACAAAACCCAAAACAAACTATAACACATTTTAGCCCTTTATGTCAAAGAGCTACTAAGAAAAATCACTTGCAAAATTAATGGCAGCAACTAGTGGCTACTGTTAAATAATAAATAGCAAAATCTGACATTTCATTTTTCTCCACCGTCTTCTCTCATTTTAGCATGTATCTGTATCTTGATATGAATTTACATTTCTGAACAAAACTAAACAAAGGCAACACACACACACAAAAAAACCCATCCAAAATGGGGTAGACCCATAGAATACATCTAAGATTCCAATTCATCTGTATTGTGAGAAAGGAAGTATGACCTTCAGAAAAGCAAAAGGTTGCAAGTACAGCATTCCTGATCACACAGGTCTGAATAACTAAAATGCTAACTCTGCATTACAGACTGTGGAATTTTAATCAGCTTAGACTTGCTCTAAACTCTTGAACAGTTAAGTCACATAATGATTTTTCAAATTTAGAGCACCAGCCTAGCAGTTTAGTGGTGAGGTGAGATAGGTACATTGCCCTTCTGCTTGCAATGAAACATATCAGAGCGGGTTTTGCTGTCAGTCTCACGCTTTCACATGTTCATATCATAAAAATCATGACTTCATATGTATGACTTCATGTTACATTTATCCTACCAACACTAGATTGAAGTAAGAATTAGCACTTGAAATCTTTGGGGTTTGATCACTGTGTTATAAAGAATCAGAGAATCAATAAAGTTGGAAAAGACCAGAGAGATCATCAAGTCAAACCTATTACAGAATACCCAACACCTCAGGACTAACTAAACCATGGCTTCAAGTGCCATGTCCAATCGCCTCTTGAACGCCTCCAGGGATGGTGACTCCACCACCTCCCTAGGCAGCACATTCTAATGGCCAACAACTCTTTCTGTGAAGAACGTTCTCCTCACCTCAAGACTAAACTTCCCTTGGTACAGCTTTAGACTGTGTCCTCTTGTTCTGCTGCTGGTTGCCTGGGAGAAGAGACCAACATCTGCCTGTCTACAACCACCCTTCAGGTAGTTGTAGAGAGCAATAAGGCCTCTCCTGAGCCTCCTCTTCTCCAGGCTAAACAACCCCAGCTCTGGACATGTTCAAGTGTCTCAATGTCCTTTTTAAATTGAGGAGTCCAGAACTGGACACAGTCCTCAAGGTGTGGCCTAACCAGTGCTGAGTACAGAGGCACAATGACTTCCCTGCTCCTGCTGGGCACACTATTCCTGATGCAGTCCAGGATGCCATTGGCTTTCTTGGACACCTGGGCACGCTGCTGGCTCGTGTTCAGCCAGCTGTCAACCACTACTCACATGTCCCTTTCTGCCTAACCACTCTCCAGCCACTCTGACCCCAGCCTGTAGCACTACATGGGGTTGTTGTGGCCAGTGTGCAGCACCCGGCACTTGGACTGCAATGTTCTACCAACTCCACACAGCTTCAGTAGCATGTTATGGATTCAGTTTTGGGAATGCTAATAGTTTCAGAAAATTTGCATGGAAAGGAAAAGGTGCATAGAACTACAAGTCTTGGTACAGAGAAGAAAGTCTTGAAATCTGAAAAAGGATATGAGACATGGAAATCATGGATTCTAGTTTTGAGATGCAAACTTCCACCTCTTTTTGTTTCTCATTTCTGTAATATAAAACTCTCAAAAGACCACATGAAAACAACCTACACTATTCAAGCTTCCTTTGCAGGGAATATACACTTATTAGCATTTTTTGTCTTTTTACAGGGCTATTAAATTGATAATTTTGAAAATACCTTTATACACAGGTATATATGCTTATATTTCAATAGATTAAAATTTGTCAGTTTGTAAAGACAGCAAATAAATGCAGCAATGATTAATAGTTTCTGCTTTGCATACTTTTCATGTTGATTAGCCCTTTTCATTGGACTGTGTAAAAGAGTGTAGATTTATTTTCTTCACATTTACATAGCTTCCATGTTTAGGTATACAACTTCAGTTGTGTGTATGAGCAGAAGTATCTTTTCTAGGACAGATATCAGTATTATTAAAGAAAAAAATATCCAACCACATTAAATGATTAAATGATTTCTGATACATTATTGAAGCTAAAACAACTTTAGTACCACATTTTGAGCACTGCAGCTGAGGCTACCACAGGGGCAATGGAACCAGGTGGCAAAACTTATTTTAAGAAATGAAAGTGTGAGTACAAAACCATTGTATGATTTGTTTCTTCCCTTTGGTTACCTGGTTCTTACATTACACAAGAGAAATGAAACTAGACACAAATAATCAGAGCTCTCATCAAGCTAGAGCCCACCCAACCCAAGAACTAATTCATGACTGAAAAACTAATTCATGAGTTAAGATTTTGGTGTTATTCCATACAGATTAGTAGGTGTATGGATAGGGAGTATATTCATGAAGATTAATCGTTTTATCCTCTTGACTCTGTAGAGAAAATGTAATGTCACACATCTAGGATTGCTGGAAAGCAAAAAAAAAGATGCAACGCTAGGTAGGTGCTGGAATGGAATGGAATGGAATGGAATGGAATAGAATAGACCAGACCAGGTTGGAAGAGATCTTCAAGATCATCATGTCCAACCCATCATCCAACACCATCTAATCAACTAAAACCATGGCACCAAGTAGCTGTTAAAAGGTGATTCTCCCCCTCTACTCCACTCTAGTGAGAGCCCATCTTGAGTGCTATATCCAGTTCTGGAGACCCTATTGCAGGAAGGATATGGATGTGTTGGAGTGTGTCAAAAGAAGGGCCAAGAGGATGATCAGAGGGCTGGAGCACCTCCCATGGAGACAGACCGAGGGAGTTGTGGCTCTTCAGTCTGGAGAAGAGAAGGCTCCAAGGAGACATTATTGTGGCCTTCCAGTATCTTAAGGGGGCCTCAAGGAAGCTGGGGAGGGACTTTTTAGGGTGTCAGGTAGTGATAGGACTAGGGGGAATGGAACAAAACTGGAAGTGAGTAGATTCAGATTGGATGTTAGGAAGAAGTTCTTCACCATGAGGGCGGTGTGATACTGAAACAGGTTGCCCAGGGAGAGACAGTACAAGCCTTATCAATGGAGGGTTTTAAGGCCAGGCTGGATGTGGCTCTGAACAAACTGATCTAGTGTGAAGTATCCCTGCCCACAGCAGGGGGGCTAGAACTGGGTGATCTTTGTGGTCCCTTCCAACCCTGACAGTTCCATGATTCTATGATTTTCAATAATGATTACTAGTAGTTTTCAACATTTTCATATCAAAGAAGACATTAAGGAATCATAACCTTAATTTATAATTTAAAACACTCATTGCAGTGGTAACTCAATTGAGTTGATATTCAGCATTCAGATAACTGGCTTCTGGTAAATCTATAATCACCATCTGGTATCACAATTAAAAATGTGCCAATACTGTTTAATTTTAATTCTTTAATAATGCCATGTGTTCATCTTTTATACTGCCTGTATTATTTCTGAGGCAGAAATGCTGCCCTCAGAGAATTATACACAGACTAAAACCTGAAGTGCTTGGAGAAAACATATAGCTAATCATCAATATGGGATTTAATCAGACTTCTGAGGAATAGGTGATTCTCATCTATCAATGCTTTTGGAGATTAGAGATTTTAAGTAGGCAGCAATGAAGTTCAACAGCTGAAAAGCAGATATGGATTAAAAATTCACATTTCAATAATTCTGGTGCCATTCCCAGTCTTAGTGAATGATTTGATTCAGGAATTCCAAGCTGTACCTACATTAATAACAGCAGCAAATGCATAGGACAGTTTGACATCATTCTGTTTGAGAATTCCCAGTCTGAAGTGGTTGACCACACAAATTTCACCTGATTATAACTGGGAATGTCTCAATTTCTCCTGGCTGGAGGGCAGCCAGGCAGAAAGGGACCTGGGGGTACTGGTTGACAGCAGCTGAGGGAGGTGGTGCAGTCACCATCCCTGGAGGTGTTCAAAAGGGGATTGGACATGGCACGTGGTACCATGGTTTAGTAGTCATGAGGTCTTGGGTGACAGGTTGGACTTGATGATCTTTGAGGTCTTTTCCGACCTTATTGATTGTATGATTCTCTGATTCTATGAAAGGAGGTATTCCTTCAGGTCTTTTCCCCTCATGTGCCTTACAAACACTTTTTTGGACTGCAAGTAATTCTGGTGGATGGCTTTGCTAATCCATCTGAAGGTGAGCTAGAGAGATCGTCAGACAAACCATTTGTTTTCAGCTGCCATTCTGACGCACTCACAAAATTTGCCAAAATGACATCTGGAAGAAAGTTGATGACACACAACAAAGAAATCATACATGATGATACATGATGATACAAAACACAGAAATCATCAAAATTTTAAACCCACAAGTATTTCCAGGACCTGGAAGACAATGTTTTCCTATTTCTCTTGTTTTTGATTGATCATTAAAGGACTTTGGAATTCATGTGAGGAGTGTCTCCAAAGGGCCAAGAGGATGATCAGAGGACTGGAGCACCAATGGAGAGAGACCAAGAGAGATATGGCTCTTCAGTCTGGAGAAGGCTCCAAGGAGACATTATTGTGGCCTTCCAGTATCTTAAGGGGGCCTACAAGAAAGCTGGTGAGGGACTTTTTAGGGTGTCCGGTAGTGATAGGATGAGGGGGAATGGAACAAAATTAGAAATGGGTAGATTCAGTTTGGATGTCAGGAGGAAATTCTTCCCATGAGGATGGTGAGACACTGAAACAGGTTTCCCAGGGAGGTGGTATAAACCCCATTCTTGGAGATTTTTAAGGCCAGACTGGATGTGGCTGTGAGCAACCTGATGTAGTATGAAGTGTCCCTGCTCACAGCAGGAGGGTCGGAACTAGATGATCTTTCAGGCCCCTTCCAACCCTGACAATTCTGTGATTCTTTAGATTTCCCTTTGTTACCATGAAACCAAACAGTTTAACCTGTTTGATATATTAAAAAATACTGGAGGTGTATCAATCATCACTCCACTTTCAAAGAGAACATATTGCTTTCTTCAACCAAAAACTAGAAATTATCTTTTTTTTTTTTTTTTTTGCTTAAATACTGAAAAAAATAATGTATTAACTTCAGTGTTACTATTGAGTTTACAAGTAGGTTCTATAATATATCTTTTCACTTAACACCTCGAAAAGAAAAGAAAAGAAAAGAAAAGAAAAGAGAAGAAAAGAGAAGAAAAGAGAAGAAAAGAGAAGAAAAGAAAAGAAAAGAAAAGAAAAGAAAAGAAAAGAAAAGAAAAGAAAAGAAAAGAAAAGAAAAGAAAAGAAAAGAAAAGAAAAGAAAAGAAAAGAAAAGAAAAGAAAAGAAAAGAAAAGACAAGACAAGACCAGGTTGGAAGAGACCTTCAAGATCATCATGTCCAACCCATCAACCAATCCAACCCACCTAAACAACTAAACCATGGCACCAAGCACCCCATCAAGTCTCCTTTTGAACACCTCCAATGATGGTGACTCCACCACCTCCCAAGGAAGCCCATTCCAATGGGCAATCACTCTCTCTGTATAAAATTCTGATTATCATTTTTAATATTTCTATAATCTGTACAGATGTGAAATTTATTGTGACTGACTTTACCCTGCCAAAAGAGATACATTTATTTTCTCACAATTTCAGATGTAACTTTTCTGCAGCAGATATGTTTATATCCTTAGGCAAGATAAAACAAGCCTTTTCCTGTGGCTCGAAAATGCTTTCTCTGTTCTGCGGCCTGGAACAAACATATCTCTTCTAAAAGTAGTTTATACTATCTAAGTTCCACAAGATTTTCAGCCAGGAAAATATTTTTAGAGCTTTGCATCTTTAACACAGACAGGTGAATGCTAAATCTAGTCACAGATGTTGTGGAATCAGGAATTCATATTATATAAAAATTAGATTCAGGACTTCAGCATCTTGAGGTTCATTGATTCAAACAGTTTCAATCGTGAACTGGACCCTGTTATTCATTTTCTTCTAAAAGATATGAAAACAAAGATGGAAAGATAAAAAAGAGGTTTTCTTCAAGGTTAAGTTCAATTTTCTTTACTCCAGCATTTCCAAAAGTTTTTAGAACAGTGCAGAAGTGGAAGAGTTGGCAGTTTTATGATACTTCAGGAGTATTTAATGAATAATTCACACTTTCTATGCACGTTTTTTTAGTTGTGACTTTACACATTGATACATAGCTTGAAGAAGACTGTAGTGCCTCAACTGTACGTTTATGCTAAGTAGTTTCATATATTTTAAATTCAGCAGTGAGCTAAAGCAGAGTTCTTTCAATTTGAGCTATCGAGAAACACATGCTGAGTTGAAAGTGCAAATTAAATGGCATGAAGTCAGGATAAGGGAAATTGTATTAGTAGCCATGTTCAGACCTCTCAGCATGTCTACTGGGAAATCAACTGAGAAGTCACTTGAGAACCTGTATACTTAGGCAGCTAAGAAAAGTTGGGTTTTTTTGTCTTAAGGTAAACCTAGCTCCTGAGCAGATGCTATAGACTACATGCTTGAATTGGGCAAGAGAGGCTGGATGTTAGGAAGAAATTCTTCCCAGAAAGAGAGCTTGGCCATTGGAATGGGCTGCCAAGGGAGGTGGTGGAGTCACCATCCCTGGAGGTGTTCAAAAAGGTATTGGACATGGCACTTGGTGCCATAGTTTAGTAGTCATAAGGTCTTCGGTGACAGGTTGGACTTGATGATCATTGAGTTCTTTTCCAACCTTGTTGATTCTAGGATTCTATGATTCTACATTGGTATGCACACAGCAGATTACTCAGAAGTTGGTAGTTTGAAGAAAAAAAAAGTTTTGTAAGACTGGCTATTCATGTTTAATTTACATTACTACCATTCAGGATTAAATCAGAAAAAATCCAAAGAGAAAAAAAAATATAAAAGAGGGATTGACATTTTACTACTAGATGAATTTGTGCTGTAATAGAATTTCAAAACATTATTGTGGTATTTCCATCTACTAAAGCCTGTAGAAAGCTATTCTTTATAGGAATCTTCAAGAAAGAATCACAGAATCACAGAATCATTGAGGCTGGAAAAGACCTCTGAGATCATCAAGTCCAGCCTGTGACTAACACCGCAACATAAGCTAAACCAAGTGCCACATCCAATCTTTTCTTGAAGACCATCAGTGATGGCAGCTCTGCTACCCTCCTGGGCAGTCCATCCCAGTGCCTAATCAGCCTTTCTGTGAGGAAGTGCTTCACAGTATCACAGTATTACTATGGTTGGAAGATACTTCAAAGATCAAGTCCAACCTGTCACCACAGACCTCATGACTAGACCATGGCACCAAGTGCCACGTCCAATCCCCTCTTGAACACCTCCAGGGATGGTGATTCCACCACCTCCCTGGGCAGCCCATTCCAATGACAAATGACTCTCTCGGTGAAAAACTTTCTCCTCACCTCAAGCCTAAACTTCCCCTGGCACAGTTTGAGACTGTGTCCCCTTGTTCTGGTGTTGGTTGCTAGAGAGAAGAGACCAACCCCTTCCTGGCTACAAACACCTTTCAGGTAGTTGTAGAGAGCAATGAGGTCTCCCCTGAGCCTCCTCTTCTCCAGGCTAAACAATCCCAGCTCCCTCAGCCTCTCCTCAATAGGGCTTGTGCTCAAGGCCTCTCCCCATTCTTGTTGTCCTTCTCTGGACATGTTCAAGCGTCTCGATGTCCTTCTTAAACTGAGGGGCCCAGAAGTGGACACAGAACTCAAGGTGCGGCCTAACCAATGCAGAGTACAGGGGCACAATGACTTCCCTGCTCCTGCTGGCCACACTATTCCTAATGCAGGCCAGGATGCCGTTGGCCTTCTTGGCCACCTGGGCACACTGCTGGCTCCCTAACCTAAACCTCCTCGCACCGCTTCATACCATGCAGACTCTATTTTGTTATTGATTGAAGAATCACAGAATCATAGAATCATAGAATCAATAAGGTTGGAAAAGATCTCAAGGATCATCAAGTCCAACCTGTCACCCAAGACCTCATCTTTAAGAAAGGCTGCTTTAATTGGTGACTTTAAGGCTAATTTAATGCATCTAAAGGGAAAGAGGTTCATTTGTAACTCATGATGTTTGATAAAGTTTAAAATTATGTTTGAGAAATACGGCATTAAGCTGCTAAAAATATGGTGATTTTAAACAATGTTTCAAATATTCAGAAAGGGAAACTCTTCTTACCATCATGTTTGAAGGCCTCTGAAAAGTGGTAGGGGTTTGTTGGGGAGTGATAATGTTGGGCAGCTCCTCTCCAGCCTGATGAAGATATACTTCCTGATGAAGGACTGCTTAATCGTGGTCTGGTCTTTGAATTAAATGAGGCTAAAGATGAACTACCAGATTTGATTCTTAAGATAGCAGCATATGAAGTGGGGAGACCAGGAACAGCTTCTGAATACTCTGGAAAGAAAAAAAAAAACAAAAAAGAAAAAGAAGAAGTAAACTCAGAATAAAGATAAAATCTATCACTTTTCAAATTACTATTTAGTTATGCATAAAAAAAAAAGCAGAGAAGGTTTTTTTCTGTGGAAGGAGTGTCACAGTATCACACAGTATCACAATATAACTAAGGTTGGAAGAGACCTCGAGGATCATCAAGTCCAACCTATAAACACAGACCCCATGACTAGACCATGGCACCAAGTGCCACGTCCAATCCCCTCTTGAACACCTCCAGGGACGGTGACTCCACCACCTCCCTAGGCAGCACATTCCAATGATGAACGACTCGTTCAGTGAAGAACTTTCTCCTCACCTCGAGTCTAAACCTCCCCTGGTGCAGCTTGAGATTGTGTCCCCTTGTTCTGGTGCTGGCTGCCTGGGAGAAGAGACCAACCCCCTCCTGGCTACAACCACCTTACAGGTAGCTGTTGTCAGAGACTGGACTCCATAAGGGACTAAACTAGAGTGGTATGGAACCACAGAGCTCTATGACTCCTCTGCAGTTTCAGTACAATATAATATTTAAGTGGTTATTTGGTTATTACATTTCTTACTAATAGTACTGTGAATTTTCAGTGTTTAAAGCTATTTTATCACACTAAATCTGCAACTTCCTTTTTTTTCCCCTTCCCTCCCCCCCACCCTGTAATTAACATTTCAGTGCCTATAAATGAAGAAAAGAGGCCAAGTCTTCGGCCCCTGTATAAGACCAAATATTATAAGAGATTAAAATTAAGATTCTCATATTTTTTTAAAGATAATTAACAATTATTAAAATTAAGATTATTATTACAGTAGATTAAAACCATCACTCAGAGCTAGAGGAACAAAGCAAGGAGAGTTATTAAAATCAGTAGTACTTAAGATACAACAGTCTTAAAGAGGTGAGAAGAGCATTTAAATATATGTTAATACAGATGAGAAAAGGGACTCAGGATACACATCAAGTGCCTGTGATGGAACTGATTTTTTTGGAAGACAGTGGCAGTGGCTGTCAGAGAAAAAAAAGCTTTGTCCTGTCATCTCCACTGATAAATATTTATAAATTGGACATTCTTCACATTGGCATAACATGAACAAAAAATAAATAACTTAGGAGTGTTTAGAAGCTGGAATTCACCAAAAGCCAATGGCCAGTATTTTAGTATTACCATTTTCATCTATGCAAGCTCTAAATATGCAGATTGCATGATGATTTAATTGAAAATGTGGATTTCAACACAAATTTTATAAATCACAGGGAAAATTACATATAAGGAGAACACTGCTTTAAATTGATTTTTATCCTTGTTTCACAAACCAACTACTTTACAGTATCACAGTATCACTGAGGTTGGGAGAGACCTCAAAGATCATCAAGTCCAACTTGTCACTACAGACCTCATGACTAGACCATGGCACCATGGGCAAAGAAGCAGAAAGAAAATGTCAGCTCGGAAAGTATGGTGTCACAGAAATATTCTTGTGTATGTTTCAATACATAAGTAAAGTAATGTAATCCTAACAGTGATACTTACTCTGCTTTACAGGATTCACTGCTGCAGTATTACAATTTTAGTATCATAGTATCATAGTACTAGTGGGGGGTCCTTGTGGTCCCTTCCAACCCTGAATGGTACTATGATACTATGATAGTATCATTCAGGGTTGGAAGGGACCACAAGGATCATCTAGTTCCAACCCCCCTGCCATGGGCAGGGACACCCCACACTAGATCAGCCTGGCCAGAGCCTCAGCCAGCCTGGTCTTAAACACCTCCAGGGACGAGGCCTCGACCACCTCCCTGGACAACCCATTCCGGGGTTTCACCACTCTCATGGTGAAGAACCTCCTCCTCACATCTAGCCTGAATCTCCCCACCTCCAGCTTCCTTCCATTCCCATGATGCACACAGAAAGAGAATAAATACACACTGGAAGGCATTTTAAAACAAAATGCAGACCTACCTGTAGTCCAAACTTTACAACACAGCATATAGCAAACCTTAATAAGATTTCCAAAGGAAGCAGGATTGCAATCACATATATAATGAATGTACTGTTGCTTGAGTATTTTCTGCAGATAAAGGCACTTTTCTGTTTTCAACATAGTATTTTGGCTCTGTGCTATTTGCCCTTTGGCAAAGGACATACATTTGGGGAAACTCTGTGTCAGGACTTTTTCATGACAAATACTTTGTGTGACTGAAATATTATATTATTAGACTGTTGGATGTACTATACTGAATATGTACACCAGTAGCAAAACTCTAATGTCTGAAGATCTTTTAAACTAGGTAGTCTGTTTTTTGGTGACAGAAGGTAGTTCCTTAGATGATGTTCCTGAGTATATCAGCTATTCTAGCTTGAGAAGATTCAAATAATTATTCTCATTTTACTGGGCAAATGATGAAAAGTCTACCTTGATGGGTAGACAGAAAGGCAAGCTAGAGAGTATGAACTAGATAATTGCATCTTTTATGAAGAAAAGGAGATTAACAATCAGAAATTAAATACTAGTACTAGTAATTCTGAATCTTACATAGACTATGTCACATTGCTTCGATGTTCTTATTGCCCTGTATTGTGAGCTTGGAATGTGGATTGAGCATACACACAAAATTCAGCCAGGTCTTGGCTCCTCTAGTGAGACTGACACTTAGCTTTCCTCCTTGCTATGTCTTATAAGGTTGGAAAAGGCCTCCAAGGTCATCAAGTCCAACCTGTCAGCCAACACCTCATGACTAACTAAACCATGGCTTCAAGTGCCACATCCAATCCCCTCTTGAACACCTCCTGGGATGGTGACTCCACCACCTCCCTGGGCAGCCCAATCCAATGGCAAATTCCTCTCTCTGTGAAGAACTTTCTCCTCACCTCCAGCCTAAACTTCCCCTGGCACAGCTTGAAACTGTGTCCCCTTGTTCTGGTACTGGTTGCCTGGGAGAAAAGAACAACCCCCACCTGGCTACAGCCTCCCTTCAAGTAATTGTAGACAGCAATAAGGTCTTTCCTGAGCCTCCTCCAGGCTAAACAACCCCAGCTCCCTCAGCCTCTCCTCATAGGGCTGTGCTCAAGGCCTCTCCCCAGCTTCATTGCCCTTATCTGGACACATTCAAGTGTCTCAATGTCCTTCTTAAATTGAGGGGCCCAGAGCTGGACACAGTCCTCAATGTGTGGCCTAACCAGTGCTGAGTACAGGGTCACAATGACTTCCCTGCTCCTGCTGGCCACACTATTCTCGATTATGATTACATTTTCTTTAACCTAATCAAAAAAAAAAAAAAAAAAGTGTTTGGGATAAAACACTCAAAGGCTTTTCAGCTGCAAGCAAATAGATTAGGAACATACAGGCCCAAAAGGGAAAGATATTATCAACTAGAAACCCGATAGAATAAAATCAGCAGTTTGGTCTAGCCTTCATAGTTCTTTGCACTAAACTACCAGATTCATAGTTATTGTCAATGTGACTCCCAGCATCCAACTAGTTTTCTGACATGTGATTTTGAACAGAAAACTGTGATTTGAATTAATTTTGGTAACTTTTTTACAAATCTGTGTCAACTCATTAAATTATTTATGCGTATTCCATTATTTCCAGCACACGCTGCTCTTCAGCTTTTCTTTGATCAGATTCAACCCAGTCAGGTAAAACAGCACCACAGGTAATAGAGAAACTGTCTTCTACTGAGTGTTGAGGCTTTTTTTTGTTTTGTTTTGTTTTGTTTTGTTTACAAAAAGGAAAAATACAAATTTCAGGATCATTTGAAAGTTTGCTCCTTGAACTTCTAAAATCTATGTCAGCTTAAATTTTAATTCATTTCATGTGCGCCTTGGGAGAACAAAACTGAGTGGGAGAAAGGGGATCTTTTCCCACAAGGCTACAGGCTGGGGTCAGCATGGCTGGAGAGTGGCCAGGCACAAAGGGACCTGGTGGTACTGGTTGATAGTAAGCTGAACAGGAGCCAACAGTGTGCCCAGGTGGCCAAGAAGGCCAATGGCATCCTGGTCTGGATCAGGAATAGTGTGGCCAGCAGGAGCAGGGAGGTCGTTCTCCACCTGTACTCAGCCCTGGTTAGGCCATACCTTGAGTCCTGTGTCCAGTTCTGGGCCCCTCAGTTTAGGAAAGATGTTGACTTGATGGAATGTGTCCAGAGAAGGGCAACAGAGCTGGTGAGGAGTTTGGGGCACAAGCCCTATAAAGAGAGGCTGAGGGAGCTGGGGTTCCTTAGCCTGAAGAAGAGGAAGCTCAGGGGAGACCTTATTGCTGTTCACAACTACCTGAAGGGAGGTTGTAGCCAGGTGGGGGTTGGTGTCTTCTCTCAGGCAACCAGCACCAGAACAAGAGGACACAGTCTCAAGCTGCACCAGGGGAGGTTTAGGCTGGATGTTAGGAAGAAGTTCTTCATAGAAAGACTGATTGGTCATTGGAATGGGCTGCCCAGGGAGGTGGTGGAGTCACCATCACTGGAGGTGTTTAGGAAGAGACTGGATGGGGTGCTTGGTGCCATGGTTTAGTTGATTAGATGGTGTTGGGTGATGGGTTGGACTCGATGATCTCAAAGGTATTTTCCAACCTCTATTCTATTCTATTCTATTCTATTCTATTCTATTCTATTCTATTCTATTCTATTCTATTCTATTCTATTCTATTCCTATTCCTATTCCTATTCCTATTCCTATTCTATTCTATGGATGGCACCTGCTTATACACATTCATTAGGTACAATCCATGGGTGCAAATATAAACCACAAATACTATGTTATCTTACAGATTTCATTCAAAACTGCAATGATGATGCTTTGTAATTTGACCAAACTATATTCTTTCTTTAAACAGCAAAAGATGACAAAGTAAATTCAGACTCCAACCCCAAAACTTCTTTGAAAACTGTGTTTAAAATCTATGGAGTGTGAAATATTCTAATTCTTGGGGTGGTGATTTGTTTTCCTTCATTTCTTTTTTTAAGTGACTCCTGGTCAGTTATTAAGTCATTGACATTTCTCAACTATCTAATGAAAATGTGTTCTATCTTATAATACTTGCAAATGTGACCTTAATTTGTTTATTTTTTTCTAGCTAGCATGTTTAATCAAATGTCACTAAGAACACTAAACCACTTTTTTTCATTGTAAATTTTAATTACATTGTTTCAGTAGAAGCATTCAGTCTTCTAAATTGCATTGCTTCATTCTGTAGACTGGGTTGTATTATTGTTGCTCTTCAGTTTTTAAAGAGAAAGATATTTTCTGTATTTTTCTACATATGTGCACCAGTTTCCTTCTGGACTGCTCGACAATGTATAGCTTGGAAATGACCTGAATCCACGTTGATAAAGTGTCCAACCACAGCATGTCCTTATGAGAACTAGGATTACTACCAAGCCACAGAAAAATATCAATAAATCATACTGATTAATCAAAAAGTGGAAGTCAAGAAGAAATGTGTGCACACTGCACACATGTACATGGTTTACTCCACTTGTCCATGATTTCACCTAACAGATGCTATTATATTCCATTGATTACTCAAAACTACAGGCAATTCAACATAGTTTCATAGTTTCATAGTTTCATAGTTTCATTCAGGGTTGGAAGGGACCACAAGGATCATCTAGTTCCAACCCCACTGCCATGGGCAGGGACACCCCACACTAGATCAGGCTGGACAGAGCCTCATCCAGCCTGGTCTTAAACACCTCCAGGGACGGGGCCTCGACCACCTCCCTGGACAACACATTCCAGGGTCTCACCACTCTCATGGTGAAGAACCTCCTCCTCACATCTAGCCTGAATCTCCCCACCTCCAGCTTCATTCCATTCCCCCTAGTCCTGTCACTACCTGAGATCCTGAGAAGTCCTTCCCCAGCCTTCCTGTAGGCCCCCTTCAGATACATATTCAAGCAATCATCACAACCAAATCAAATTGAACAAAAAGACTGAAATCTTCACTGGAACCTCATTTTAAACATGTAAGCTAATGAGGTTTACAGGTAGTGAAGAGGAACATAGAATCATAGAATCAGTAAGTTTGGAAAAGACCTCAAAGATCATCAAGTTCAACCTGTCACCCAGCACCTCATGAATACTAAACCACGGCACCAAGTGTCACGTCCAATCCCCTCTTGAACACCTCCAGGGATGTTGACTCCACCACCTCCCTGGGCAGCCCATTACAGTGCTTAACAACTCTGTGAAGAACTTTCTCCTCACCTCCAGCCTAAAGTTCCCCTCATGCAGCTTGAGACTTTGTCCTCTTGTTCTGCTGCTGGTTGCCTGGGAGAAGAGACCAACTCCCTCCAGGATACAACCACCCTTCAGGTAGTTGTGATGAACATGTTTAGTAAACAGATACTTTTTCTATAGTCTTTAAAAGCCTATAAAATGGCTGAATGAATGGCTGGGATGTCAACATTTCAACTTATTCAGATGTCCATTGTCTTAGTTCTCCCATCATAAATCAGTTCAGCTTCATTTCTGTTCTTTCTGCTCAAAATGTCCAATTGTTCTGTGGAGAAGTGAAGACCAATCGATTTTAATTGTTTTCCAAATCAGCAGTAGGGGACGATTTAGAAGCTGGAAGTTCTCAAGGAAAATATGCATGTGGTCCTCAACAAACTTTTTCGCTACACATTTGACAGTAAGAGAAAATGAATCTATTTGAGATGGTCTTTCCTTAAGGAAAAAAAACCAACCAAACAAACAAACCAAAGCAAACAAAAAAACTTTGTCAGGACTTTGGCCAAAATAAGTAAACATTCAATCCAAGAATTATTTTGTTGAACTTTTCTGTAGTCTAGTGTTCAAGGATTACATACAATGGTTTGGGTATTCAGCTATGGGAACAAAATGAAAAGGAAATAAAAGAGGGGGGGAAAGGGAAAAAAAGGAAGAAGAAAAGTAATATTTTGTTTACTTTTAAAGGAACAAAGAGAAAGTTCTTTGAAGACTTAAAGCACTGACAGAAAAATAGTATATAATATTTCCAGCAGCTATTACCAAATGAATCAGCGTCTTTGGAATATTATATTGTTAGAGTTAATTTGAATGTCATGAATTTCTATGAGGAATTATTTTGAAACATATAAAGATGCTTTTGTAGAGTTAGTCATTGTTTTCCCTTCCTACTGAAAAAAAAGCAATCTATTTTCCTTCTTAGTTCCACTTTGTACTCATAATACAGCAAATAGATGACTCAATATGCACCCAATTATTCCTACTTTGCATCCAACATGCAACATCCACCAGATCAAGCAAGATATACTTTGAAATACAACATTTTCAAGCTACAGAATGCTTATAACCGCAGTAATACAAGTAATAAAAGTCATAAAATATTCTGATTATGGAAGAAGCTTTATCTAAAGTAATTTTAAACTGAGATTGTCACATTTTTTTCCATCAAAAGAGTTAATATTTTATCTTTCAAAATATGCTAATACAATACACAGATTGCAACTAGTTAGGGTATGTTTCTGCCACAGCATAGAATTCAGTCATGGTGATTATGTTCAGTAAGTGCTTTTTCAAATTCACTGCAGTCATGTAATGAAAAGTGCTTTTCAGATGCAAAAATAAATAAATGTCCTATTTGAAAACTCTTCTCCTTAATTTATTGAAGGAAAATTTAACTCCAAATAAGATCAGCAACACTTTATAATTTCCTGTGTTCCATCTAGCTCAATAACTATTGCTTCTGGTTTGTGTGTAGACGTATTTGACACTACCAGTGTTTGGCATATTTCTGCCTGTTTGTCTAACCAAAGGGTTTAGACCAGTTTTGTCTGAAAAATAACTCTTAGAGCAGCCAGTCTAGATACCTGAGGGCAGCACTACTCTAATGCCACCCAATAAAGAGGATGTAGAAATTAGTTGCTTCTACATGTCATGACCTTTGGCCTGAAGGAGCAGTGCTACTTACTAGCTGTAATTTTTAGGCATATATGAAGCCATTATATATATTATAATGTAATTATGTGTATTATTGTGCATATATGCACAATAAGACTCCTAAGTGGGTTTTGTTTGTCAATTTTTAGGTATACTTCTTCGTCCTACATCTTCAAGTACTTTCCTACAACACATTTCATCTCAAATGTGACATTTATTCTCTATCAGGAAAGTGTGGGGCGTTGCTAACGTGAGATCCGTCGATTAGCCTACACTGCATGCTTTTAATTGAAATCTTAACTTATTTTCCCTGTGGCTGATGATCATCAGAGTGAGCTGTCAATTCTGAATGTGAAGGAAGAACTATGTGCCAGAGGTCAACTATTTCAGCACAAATCAATTAAAGTAATTAGATGGATAGAAACCCTTTTATATAACCCTTCCTTCCTACAACAATATGCATATCTATGTTAGGTGAGCAGCAATGCATAATCCACAGTAAAGGAGAAATTTGTAATTGACATTGCCAGTCTAAATTGCTTGATTAAATTATTAATACCATCATGAAAACTGAAGCAGTCAGAGTCTTAATAATCAGCGTGTGAAGGAAACGACCTGATGATTCTCCTGGCAACAGTTTTGTTTATATTTGTAAAACTATGTTTTTTTAAGAGACAAATAGCTGCTTGGACAGAAAAAACAAAGCCATAATCCAGGAGGTTGCTCACTTTTCAGAAATGGTTTGAAACATCCCACTATTTTATTGGCCAAGCTGTCAGCCCATGGCTTGTATCGGAGCACACTGCGTTGGTTTAGAAACTGGCTGGAGGGCCGAGCCCAGAGAGTGGTGGTGAATGGTGCCACATCCAGCTGGTGGCCACGCACTAGTGGTGTGCCCCAAGGATCAGTGCTGGACCCTGTGCTCTTTAACATCTTTTTTGATGATCTGGATGAGGGCATTGAGTCCATCATCAGTAAATTTGCTGATGACACCAAGCTGGGGGCAGGAGTTGATCTGCTGGAGGGTAGAGAGGCTCTGCAGAGGGACCTCAACAGGCTGGACAGATGGGCAGATTCCAACAGCATGAGATTGAACACATCCAAGTGCCTGGTTCTGCACATTGGCCACAACAACCCCATGCAGAACTACAGCCTGGGGTCAGAGTGGCTGGAGAGTGGCAAAGTAGAGATGAACCTGGGGGTACTGGTTGATGGTAGGCTGAACATGAGCCTGCAGTGTGCCCAGGCAGCCAAGAGGGCCAATGGCATCCTGGTCTGGATCAGGAATAGTGTGGCCAGCAAGAGCAGGGAGGTCATTCTGCCCCTGTACACTGCACTGGTTAGGCCACACCTCGAGTACTGTGTCCAGTTCTGGGCCCCTCAGTTTAGGAAAGATGTTGACTTGCTGGAACACGTCCAGAGAAGGGCAACAAAGTTGGTGAGGGGTTTGGAACACAGCCCTGTGAAGAGAGGCTGAGGGAGCTGGGGTTGCTTAGCCTGGAGAGGAAGAGACTCAGGGGTGACCTTATTGCTCTCTACAACTACCTGAAGGGAGGTTGTAGACTGGCAGAGGTTGGTCTCTTCTCCCAGGCAGCCAGTACCAGAACAAGAGGACACAGTCTCAGGCTGCACCAGGGGAGGTTTAGGTTGGAGGTTAGGAAGAAGTTCTATACAGAGAGAGTGATTGCCCATTGGAATGGGCTGCCTGGGGAGGTGGTGGAGTCGCTGTCATTGGAGGTGTTCAGGAGGAGACTTGATGGAGTGCTTGGTGCCATGGGATAGTTGTTTAGGTGGGCTGGATTGGTTGATGTGTTGGACGCGATGATCTTGAAGGTCTCTTCCAACCTGGTTTATTCTATTTATCTTGAATTAGAAAACAGCAGTTTGTCTGCTGATGCTCAAATACAAGCTCTGGCATTGTATTGAAAGTACCATGTTACTTTAAAAAGCCACTTTTGCTCTTTCTCCTTCATCCTTAAAAAAAAAATAAAAAGCTATTTGCTGCCCATAAACATCTTTATTGCCACCTGACTGTATTCTTCCAAAAGTGCACCTAAAAACTTGAATTTTTGGTGATGTACATCTTGGCCAGCTGGGTAGTTGGTGTGAGTGTTGTTGTTGCCTCATATTTTTTCATGTACTCATCAGACATCTTTGGACTGTTTTAGACAGTAACCTTGCTAGTGAGGACTGTCTCTTTGCTTGCATTTTTACCTGTCAGTAAAATAGGACCTCCTGCAACCACGGATCATAACCCAGCAGAAGCAGCTCTGACTCCATACTGGTGTCCTGTGGTGTTACTGGGTTAGCTACTGTGCTGAAATGGGACCCTGGACCAAAAGCAGGGTGTGCAGAAGCCCTGGAAAGGTCTCACAGGGTTACTCAAGCCCAGCAGGATCCTCAGGGCACTGACAGCAGCCTTTCTTCCCAGCAAGATGTGCCACACACCCTTCGGAGAACTGAGCTCAACAGTGACCTACCACAGTGAGGTTTAGTTTTAGCAGGACATCATGGAGTTATTTGAAGAGACATAGAGCGAGGACAAAGATATGGACTGATACAGGAATGCCTGACAGGCCAGACAGAGAGGGTGAGGGAGCTGGATTCAAGCCACAAACAGAAGCACAATTCAGCCTATAATCTTAGACTCATAGAACCCTTTAGACTGGAAAGTAATTTTAAGATCATCAAGTCCAATCATTAACCCAGCACTGCCAAGCCCACTACTACACCATGTTCCTATGAACCACATCTACATATCTTTTAATGCCTCCAGAGACAGCAACTCAAACACTTCCCTAGACAGCATGTTTCAGTGCTTGATAACCTTTCAGGTGAATAATTTTTTCTTAGGATCCAATCTAAATCTCCTCTGTTGCAACTTGAGGTCATTCCCTCTTGTCCTATCACTTGCCACTTGGGAGAAGAGACCAACACCCACCTCGCTACTAATCACCTTTCAGGTAGTTGAGAGAGCAATAAGGTTTCCCCTGAGCCTCTTTAGATCAAGGCCAAACAACCCCAGTTCCCTTAGCTGCTTCTCATAGGATTTGTTCTCTAGACCTTTCACTAGATTCATTGCCCTTCTTTGGACATGTTCCAGCAACTCAATAGCTTTCTTGTCTTGAGGGACATAAAACTGAGCAAAGTATTCAAGATGTGGCCTCATTAGTGCTGAGTGCAGGGGCATGATCACTTACCTACTCATGCTGGCTGCCCTATTTCTGATACAGGCCAGGGTGCCATTTGCCTTGGCCACCTGAGCACACTGCTGACTTATTTAGCTGGCTGACAACCAACGCTCCCAGGTACTTTTCTGTTGGGCAGTTTTCTAGCCACTCTACCACAACTGTAGCATTGGATGTGGGTTGTGCTAAGATATTTACTATTAAAATGTTAATTTACTGAGAAAATACTGTTATCAGAATGTATAAATAAAAGCTCTGCTACTGCTTCAGACTTACATCACCAGTTAGACCTGGCATAAGCACAAATCACTAGCCAAACAACTTCCAAGCCTTCAAACCTATGTGGATGAAAGAAACTGAAAGCTAAGAAGGAAATGTCCAGAGTATGGAAGCTATGTAAGTCAATGCAAACAGTACAAGAGCAAGAAATTCTAACAGTGCTTAATTAAAATAATTAAATAATCCATTAATTATTTTTTTTCCCAATTAACATTTAGGTTTTGAGAAGGATAATTTTACTTTGGCATAGAAATCTGTGGATAACCTTTGGATTAGTACAGAGACATTTATGATTCATAGCTAAAGCAAATCTTCCTTTAAATTGCAAAGTTAAGGAAAGGTTGCCTAGAATAAGTTTTTCTATTCTCTGTGATACAAATTCTTACACATTATCCATGTTCTGTGTGTTTGTGTCCAGTGGAAGCAGACAGCCTTTCATCCGCTTTAAATTATCTATCTCCTGGTTCAAAGGTTTTTAGTTTGCTTTTTCTTTTAGACAGCTGATGTATTCTTTTCTACCCTTGGGTCTTTCTCTAGTTCTCTGTGGTTTGCTTTAGTCTTTTCTAAATATTTTACAGTACACTGTCCACTTTGTGGTAGGCTTAGGCTATGCCTTTAAAACTTTGTTACAGAATCGAATCGAATAGAATCAAATAGAATAGGATAGAACCGAACCAGGTTGGAAGAGACCTTCAAGATCATCGTGTCCAACCCATCAACCAATCCAACCCACCTAAACTACTAACCCATGGCACCAATACAGATTTAGAGCAGAAAAGCAGAAAAAATATAAATCATAGAATCATAGAATCAATAAGGTTGGAAAAGACTTGAAAGATCATCAAGTCCAACTTGTCACCGTAGAGCTCATGAGTACTAAACCATCACTATTGGGGGTAAAAAGGAAAACCAAAGATGATTCTAAACAATTTTATTGGAGAAATATCTGCCAGAAGACTGCTTGTACCAAAACATTCTGGGGGCTTCTCTTCTCTGCTCGTTTCGCTCGGGAGAGATTAACCTGCTTATACTGACCTTGGCTTCATTATTTTGATTAAGTCATAATACCATAGTATCATTCAGGGTTGTAAGGGACCACAAGGATCATCTAGTTCCAACCCCCCTGCCATGGGCAGGGACACCCCACACTAGATCAGGCTGGACAGAGCCTCATCCAGCCTGAGCTTAAACACCTCCAGGGATGGGGCCTCAACCACCTCCCTGGACAACCTATTCCAGGGCTTCACCACTCTCATGGGGAAGAACCTTCTCCTCACGTCTAGCCTGAATCTCCCCACCTCCAGCTTCATTCCATTCCCCCTAGTCCTATCACTACCTAATCACTACTTTATTTCTCTGCTCCTTTCTCCCTTTTGGACAGGGCTTTGGGGGTGCAGAGGGACAGTTTCCCTGGTCTTCTTGACCAGGGCAGGGTTTCATGTTGTTTGTTAATTGTAAATATATGTAAATATTGTAAAATACTGTAGATTTTGTACATATTCATTGTATTTCATTCTAGGTTGCAGTTTGACCTGAAAATACAGCTTCCATTTGCTTCCAGTTGAGCTGGTCTGGCAAAGTTAATGTTGGGGTGTAAATTTCAACCCACTACACACTTTTGCATGCGTCTTTGAGATCTTTATGTGAATTCACTTTCCCCTAAGAATCCTGTGAATTAATCACTGTATGTATTGTTGGTGCAAAAAGCTGTTGCTAGCAATTAAACAATCCTTACACAAATGGAGTGAAATTTATTCTCATGCTCTGGGCAAATAGACTGGCAAAGCATCTTAAGCATTTTCAGTATTAAAGTTGCCCAGATTGTTAGAGTGATAAGAGTTTGTGTTGCCTTTGAAATGTTCTAAAAATAATAAAAAATCCCAGCCTGATATGATGGCCATTACTTTATTGTCTTCCTGTGTGGAAAAAAGAGTTCCATGAAAAGGTCTCTTACCTTATTTTCCTCAGATGTACTAATAAAGGTGAATGCACAAACCTTCTAAAACATCCAAAACTTGTCCAGTCTTTGCAATGAAATGGAATGCAATGGAATGGAATGGAATGGAATGGAATGGAATGGAATAGAATAGAATAGAATAGAATAGAATAGAATAGAATAGAATAGAATAGAATAGAATAGAATAGAATAGAATAGAATAGACCGAACCAGGTTGGAACAAACTTTTGAGATCATCGAGTCCAACCTACCACCCAACACCATCTAATCAACCAAACCATGGCACCAAGCACCCCATCCAGTCTCTTTCTAAACACCTCCAGTGATGGTGACTCCACCACCTCCCTGGGCAGCACATTCCAATGGACAATCTCTCTTTCCATGAAGATCATCTTTCTAACATCCAGCCTAAACCTCCCCTGGCACAGCTTGAGACTGTGTCCTTTTCTTCTGTCACAGGTTGCCTGGGAGAAGCGACCAACCCCCACCTGGCTACAATCTCTCTTCAGGTAGTTGTAGACAGCAAGAAGGTCTGCTTTGATCCTCCTCTTCTCCAGGCTAAGTAACCCCATCTCCTTCAGCCTCTCCTCATAGGGCTTGTGCTCCAAACCCCTCACCAGCTTGTTGTGTGCACTATGCAGGCACTTACATTCACACAGGACAGATCCATAACAGAAACATATCTGCACACTAATTTCCTAAAGTGAAAATAACTTTGTGTTGCTAAACCTTTGATATTCCACAGTCAAAATTATTTGACAATTAATATCATAATGCAACTCAACAAAATGCCCTGTAACATCATCCCATGTAGTTGTGAGCAGTCACATGCCTACTCTTTTCTTAAAGACCTCAGCAATAATCCCTATTAGGAATTAAGGAGACGAGAAACATGATATGATAATTATAAAGCTAGAACCAAAGTATGATTTCTTAATATTAACATCAACAGCAAGTGTACAGAGAAAATTACATCAGCAAGCACTGCTATTAGAAATTCACTAATAAAATGTACCAATGCATTAGAGCCATCTATGTGGGAAACAAATCATCTGCAAGCACTGGCACTGCAACAGATTTAATAGCTTTACAGTTGGAACCTTCCCAGAAGCTGCATGACAGACAAACTTAATCCCTACAGGTGCATCATGTGAAAAAGCAAAGACAAGGTAAAATACAGCAAAGACACAAAACTCAGCACACTTGATTTGAGAAACCACCACAAAGGACTTTTCTAAGGCAGTCAGAAACAACATTATGTTCCAAAGCAGTTGGGGGTAGTATACAGAATCACAGTATCACAGTATCACTTAGGTTGGAAAGGACCTCGAGGATCATCGAGTCCAACCTATCAACACAGACCCCATGACTAGACCATGGCACCAAGTGCCACGTCCAATCTCCCCTTGAACGCCTCCAGGGTCGATGACTCAACCACCTCCCTGGGCAACCCGTTCCAAAGACGAACGACTCGCTCGGTGAAGAACTTCCTCCTCACCTCAAGTCTAAACCTCCCCTGGCGCAGCTTGAGACTGTGTCCCCTTGTTCTGGTGCTGGTTGCCTGGGAGAAGAGGCCAACCCCCTCCCGGACACAACCACCCCTCAGGTAGGTGTAGAGGGCAATGAGGTCACCCCTGAGCCTCCTCTTCTCCAGGCTAAACAATCCCAGCTCCCTTAGCCTCTCCTCATAGGGCATGTGTTCGAGGCCTCTCCCCAGCCTTGTTGCCCTTCTCTGGACACACTCAAGTGTTTCGATGTCCTTCTTAAACTGAGGGGCCCAGAACTGGACACAGTACTCAAGGTGTGGCCTAACCAAAGCAGAGTACAGGGGCACAATGACCTCCCTGCTCCTGCTGGCCACACTATTCCTAATGCAGGCCAGGATGCTATTGGCCCTCCTGGCCACCTGAGCACACTGCTGGCTCATATTCAGGTGGCTGTCGATCAGCACACCCAGGTCCCTCTCTGTTTGGGAGCTCTCCAGCCACTCCGACCCCAGCCTGTAGCTCTGCATGGGATTGCCGTAGCCAAAGTGCAGCACTCGGCACTTGGACTTGTTGAATGCCATCCCATTGGATTCTGCCCATCTGTCCAGTCGGTCGAGGTCCCTCTGCAGAGCCTTTCTACCCTCTAACTGACTAACATCTGCCCCTAACTTTGTGTCATCTGCAAACTTGCTGATGACTGACTCTACCCCTTCATCCAGATCATCAACAAATATGTTGAAGAGGACAGGACCCAGCACTGATCCCTGGGGGACACCACTGGTGACCGGCCTCCAGCTGGATGTGGCACCGTTCACTACCACTCTCTGGGCCCAGCCCTCCAGCCAGTTCCTAACCCAGCACATAGGCAACAACAAGAAAAGACTTTTAATGTCTTGAACTGTTTTGGTTTTATTGCTGATTTCCATTTTTAAAAGCAGTTGCCGTTTTATAGACATGGAATATAGCAAAAATTTTAAGTAAGGAAGATTTTGAAATCAGTCAGGCCTGTCTAAAATTGTAGATACCTTTCCAGGAGGATTTATAATATTCTTTTTTTCCCAACAATGTAATTTAGTGCTGACATAAGCAAATTAACTATGAACAGCACAGAACAGAAAGATTTATTCTAAGCCATCTAGTTGGTATATAGAAGTTCACTGTAAACACAGTTAGTGTGACTATTGTGAAGCCTGAGGTTATGGCTTTCATTTCAAAAACCTCTCCACAGAAGAAAGATATTGAACCAATAAACCTTGTCATTTCAAGGGAATTTGCATTCTGTGGGTTTTATGTTCCCATCTACAGTTTTGCATTAATACATGATAATGAATGTCAATCATGATAATAGAGAAAATCTCTGCTTACCTGGAATTTCCCTTACTGTGAAATATAAAACCCCTAGAACTGTTATCCAGAGATTTCAGGCAGTGTAGCACAGTCAGACAAGATCTATCAGTCACCAGTAGGCAGCGCGTATTTTGGGATACATTTCCAGGCACATGGCTTCCAGACACAAAATATTTCTAATCAGTTTTGAAAGAGAAAGCTTGAGGCAAAAGGCTAAAATATCTACTAATGAAGCACATGAGAAATTCAACTTTGCAATAACATACCAAAATATCTCACTGCCCATCTCTATTTGTACCCGAAGAAGTTTGGTTTTGTGGACCTCATCTGTCAAGAAAGTTTGCTTTATTAATACTATTTTCAGAGAATCACAGAGTTAACCTGGTTGGAAAAGACCTTTGAGATCACCAAGTCCAACCTATCACCCAACACTATCTAATCAACTAAATCATGGCACTAAGTGCCTCACCCAGTATTATTTTAAACAGGGATGGTGACTCCACCACTTCTCTGGGCAGCCCATTCCAATGGCCAATAACTCTTTCTGTGAGGAATTTCTTCTGAACATCCACTCTAAATCTTCCCTGGCACAGCTTGAGACTGTGACCTCTTGTTCTGTCACAGGTTGCCTAGGAGAAGATACCAACCTACCAACCTCCACCTGACTACAACCTCCCTTCAGGTAGCTGTAGACAGCAATAAGGTCTCCCCTGAGCCTCCTCTTCTCCAGGCTAAACAATCCCAGCAGTAGGTAGCAGTAGACTTTCAGACTGGAGTACACAGAGCTATGATGATGGAGCCTCCACCATATTGCGTATGCTGGTTATCTAGTGCACTGTTCTGACACTTTGACCTCCTAATTCACCAAGAAAAATCCTATGTTTCTATTACGTTCTTCTTGCATGTGTGTAATTTAGAATTGGTGTTTTCTGCTAAACAGATTTCACTCTTGAGACTTTTGAATGTTTATACAGCCCATAGGTAAACTTCAGAATTTCCACCATCATTGTGTATTCAGACTGAAAAGTTTTGCAAACTCCCCTATAGCAAAATTTTAAGCCAAAAGATGAAACAATGTTTTAATGTACTGTGCTGGTTTGTGTCAACCACACATACCCTTCCTCCTAGACAATACTTTTGAAATTTTGCTTGTGTGAAAGAAGTTTACATATTTGACAGTTATATTGTTTGATTCCTAAACTGTGCAAGTTGCTGGCCTTCCTATTCTAAGGGAAATACCATAAAGGCAGATCTGGAAGCATTAAGGTACATTTTTGGCTTGATTTATTTTATATAAATTTCCTGTTCCTCCCATACAAATGAATAGAATAGAATAGAATAGAATAGAATAGAATAGAATAGAATAGAATAGAATAGAATAGAATAGAATAGAATAGACCAGGTTGGAAGAGACCTTCGAGATCATCGTGTCCAACCCATCAACCAACACCATCTAATCAACTAAACCATGGCACCAAGCACCCCATCAAGTCTCCTCCTAAACACCTCCAGTGATGGTGACTCCACCACCTCCCCGGGCAGCACATTTTAATAGGCAATCACTCTATGAAAAATTTCTTCCTAACATCCAGTCTACACCTCCCCTGGCTAATAAAGTGAAACCAGGGAAGTTAAAGGAATCACAGCATACTGCTGATAGTCCCATTTGTAATTATATTATCATTGGTAATAACAGAAAAACAAAACACACACAAACAACAACCCCCCCCCCAAAAAAAAAAAAAAGACCAAACCACAACAATCCCCCCCCAAAACCCAACAAAAACCTCACACACACAAAAACTCAAAACAAACACAAACAAACCAAAAAAACCACCACAAAACCCTCCACACACACACACACACACACACACAAAACTCCAATGCCACAGTCATCAGCATAATATTCCTGGAGCTACTAAAGGATAATATAGACAAGATTGCACCCAGGTTAAAAATAGAGATGAGATGAAGAATTTTCTAAACATTATCAAAACTCTACACAGGAGGAACACTGCATGGTACTTGGCGCAACAAACACAAGCTTTTGCAGAATCAGAGCTGCCCATTATGATATCATAGTATCATAGTATCAATCAGGGTTGGAAGGGACCACAAGGATCGTCTAGTTCCAACCCCCCTGCCATGGGCAGGGACACCCCACACTAGATCAGGCTGGCCAGAGCACTCAAACACAGGATAAAAACCAAAACAAAACAAATATCAGTTGCTGCTATTACTTTAACCTCTATAAAGAGATAGTTGAGACTGAAAAAATAGCACCAGCTCTCTTGTGCTTACTCATTCAGAACATTACTTGACCTTTGAGTTAAAACCTTGCTCTAGGAGAGTTGGCAAACCTTTGCAATCTGAATACACAGAGCGATGGTGACAATTCTGAAATTTACCTGTGGGCTGTGTAAATGTTCAAAGGTCTCAAAACAGAAATCTCTGTGAAGGAGACAATACCAATCCTCCAATATAAAGATTGCAAAGAGAGATCTCTTACTTAAGTACTCAGCTGTATTTATAGTAGGATTTTCCATCAGTTGTTTTAAGCGATTCTACCCACGCCAAGTTATTCACACAGTTACACTGAGCTGTAGTCACAACGCTACTGAAGTTGATAAGAGAGCACAAATGACCATAACTATCTCTGGGAACTTATTTATGTAGAGACTATAAAATGAAAGTTTGTTCCCCTCCTCATTTCTTGCCCAGCTATCTCCATTCTCCAAACCTAACAATTGTCTGCAGAGCATTTGGAACTAGATTATCTTTAAAAGAAGGTCCCACCCAGCCCAACTCATTCTAGGATTCTAGAAGCAGAGGACAGGCAAAAAAGATTCAACAATTTCTCATCAGATAGATTCTGAAGAAGCATTGCACATAACACTAGAATGAAGCTGGAGGTGGGGAGATTCAAACTGGATGTGAGGAAGAAATTCTTCACCGTGAGAGTGGTTAAGCCCTGGAATGGGTTGTCCAGGGAGGTGGTTGAGGCCTCATCCCTGGAGGTGTTTAAGACCAGGCTGGATGAGGCTCTGGCATCTGGTTTAGGAAGTTTTGTGTTTGTCAGTAGTGCCAGCATTCATGAAGAATAACAACTCAATAGGTCTTTCATTTCCTCTGGAATGTTTCAGCACATTTCAGCAACTCTTAGTGGTGGATCACACATTGATCATCGACACTTCAAATGCAATTGCGGCCCCGGGTTCCTCCCAGGCTATGCCTGTCTGAGTGTCACTCTTTGGTCTCTTCTCCTAGACAACCAGCACCACAACAAGAGGATACAGTCTCAAGCTGAGCCAGGGGAAGTTTAGGCTGGAGGTGAGGAGAAAGTTCTTCCCAGAAAGAGTAATTTGCCATTTGATTGGGCTGCCCAGGGAGGTGGTGGAGTCACCACCCCTGGAGGTGTTCAAGAGGGGATTGGACATGGCACTTGGTGCCATGGTTTAGTTAGTCATGAGGTGTTGGGTGACAGGTTGGACTTGATGATCTTTGAGTTCTCTTCCAACCTTATTGATTCTATGATGTAAAGAGAATGTTAAGAACTTGCTATGGCAATAAAGGTTCAAGCATGAAAAGATAAAATTTAAATAAAAGTCTGAAGTAAATATCCCTTGAAACTTTCCCTTTCAAAGTATGAATCGTAGACAGAGCTCTCACCATGAAAGGGGGTAAAAGGAAATACACTGTAAATAAGCAAATATTAATCTAAATGACTATATCTTTGTGATTGTGATATTATGCACACATATTAATAACTTACATATAATTTTGTGACAGCATGTCACAACAGGGAAAATAGCATCTACCTGCTAAATATAACCAAACCTTCCTTTTTCATTCTGTATATAACTGGAATCACTTTGTCCTTCTCATCCCACTGTAGAAAACAGAATTTTGTTCAATTTCTCCATTCCCAAATAAACACATCTTATTCCTTATGCCCACATAAGACCATTTTCACATCATAGTTGCACTTCAGCCCAACAGTTTTTGAACCAAGTAACATAAAAGTTGAAAAATAAAAGAACAGTCTGCAGAAGAGAAGGCTCCGAGGTGACCTAATTGTGGCCTTCCAGTATCTGAAGGGGGCCTACAGGAAGGCTGGGGAGGGACTTCTCAGGATCTCAGGTAGTGATAGGACTAGGGGGAATGGAATGAAGCTGGAGGTGGGGAGATTCAGGCTGGGTGTGAGGAGGAGGTTCTTCACGATGAGAGTGGTGAAGCCCTGGAATGGGTTGTCCAGGGAGGTGGTCGAGGCCCCGTCCCTGGGGGTGTTTAAGAGCAGGCTGGATGAGGCTCTGTCCAGCCTGATCTAGTGTGGGGTGTCCCTGCCCATGGCAGGGGGGTTGGAACTAGATGATCCTTGTGGTCCCTTCCAACCCTGAATGAAACTATGAAACTATGAAACTATGAAACATTAAGACTGCATTTGTATGTTTTTGAGCACAAGATTTTTACAGTCCTGGTGAAAAAAAGAAAGGAAGTAATTTATTCCCTTAGCTTCCAAAATCAGAACCAGAGACACCTTATGACTCATTCACTTCTGCAGTATAAAGTCAAACAAATAGTACTGAACTCACTACAGGCAGTTTTAACTATCTCAAGTACTTGAACTATACAAAAATAACTGAGATATTTATTGCATGGTAGGACTGTTTCACTAGTGCAATCGTGAGAGCTTGATGTCACATAATCTTAGCATGTTTTGCGTTGCAAGGGTCCTTAAAGATCATATAGTTTCACCCCCCTGCCATGAGGAGTGACACCTTCCACTAGACCATGTTGCTTAAAGCCCCATCTAACCTGGCCTCAGAATTAATAGAAACTATTTTTTTTTCTCTTGGACACCTAGCAGTTTTGTGGGTTTAATGTGTCATTTGTCTGATGAAATATTAGATTTCACGATACTATTGAAACAATTCCAAGTGGGTTTTGTTTCAGCAGGACAAAAGTCGACCTTTCTGTAGCTGGCAGTAATCCCAACGTGCAAACTGAAAATAGCCTTTATAATTAGAAGGCCAAGTCACAGTGTTTGCTGATGCAAATGTAAATCCTCTCAAAAGTCAGTGGAACAAAGTCTGATTGTTGCTGAGCAATCTCTGCTGCAGGTTTTTGGGGTGAGTTGACCCTTTGCTATGACAAGGTGCAGCGGTCTTCACTTACATTAGTGTCTTATGGTCTTCTACCGTCTTAATGTCTGTGGCTCATTCAATATTTAACATCTTGAAATTAATAAAGAGAATTAAAGCTGTCAAAGACTTTTAAAGGACTGTAGGACATGACCTGCTACTGCTGTTTACACATTTGCAGGCACCCAATCGTTCCATATGTCATCAAGATATTTGCATGCAACTTAATATAGAACATAATTTATAAGTGTTCAGACCAAGGGAAATATTGATTGCACTCTGGCCTGTCTTTCTCTATAATTTCCATGAAAGATCTTCCTTGAGTGAGTCCTACTTGATCTCCTGAGCATCATTCAGAACAATTCCAAAAAATACTGAATAGTTTTCATTGACTATATCTTGCTGTTCAACTTCCACATATTTCTACAGTTTCAGCTCCAAACAATTAATCTTCATTATGAATATATCTAGGAAATCAAGGTGGCCATCCAGAGCTGCAAAATATTCCAATGTACCTGTGTACAGATAGCATGAAAGCATGATTTTATGCTTCACAACAAGGATGTTTAATTTATTATACCCAAATAAAGAAGTTTTGTAGACAATAAATTATTTTTTTAAACATAAACTTGTTCTAAAGATTGATTATTTTTTTTTTTCATATTTACATTTGGAATATAGGAGGAAGGCAGAGATACCAGTTAAAATATTATATAGGCATGTGCAATTGTGAGAAAGTAGGATAGACCTGCAATCTGGAATTTAGGATAGGATAGGATAGGATAGGATAGGATAGGATAGGATAGGATAGGATGAAATAGAATGGAATAGAATGGAATAAACAAGGTTGGAAGAGACCTTCAAGGTCATCGCGTCCAACCTATCATCCAACAGCATCTAATCAACTAAACCATGGCACCAAGCACCTCCAGTGATGGCGACTCCACCACCTCCCCAGGCAGCCCATTCCAATGGTCAATCATTCTCTCTGTGTAGAATTTCTTCCTAACATCCAGCCTAAACCTCCCCTGGCGCAGCTTGAGACTGTGTTTTGTTTTGTTTCATTTACTTCCTTTCTTTTGGTTTGTTTTTGTTTTCAAATTAATATATTCTTTGACTCAACAAGGCTATCAGAATGTATTTACAGTGTTCTTAATACAAGTGCAAGTCATTCCTATGTATAGAAGACAGGGTGAAATAAAGTGAATGCAGTGCTTGAGGCAAGAATCCGAAGCACTGGCTAATGCTTTGGTTTTGGTTAAGCACTAGGAGCTACTGCATCTGTGTTTTGCACAGCAAAAGGATATACTCTCTGTAGAGAGATGTCAACAGCAGGGAATGGCATCCCCGGGGAGTATGCTGAAAGGCAAACTAAACCAAGAAAAACAGGCAGTCCCCTTGCCTCCATCTTCCTCTTAGTTCCCTTCTGCACCTGTCATGACTCACCACCCTAGCAGTCATTCACATTTAGCAGTGTAATGGGCTGTAAGCTCTGACAATTCTCCAGAAATACTTGAGACTTCGATGATTTACATAAGAAAAGTTTGTTGTTTTATTTTGGTGGGTTTTTTCCTCTCATATTCATTATCTAGGAACTTCATGACTCTGCACATCAGGTTTTTACTACAGCAAGATCAATGCAAAAAGGAAGAAACAGGAAATCAGTCAACCACTATTAAAGCAGAGAAACCTCATTTTGTAGCCACATTTCCCCCCTAAACTAATGGAGCTCTTGTGCAGATAAAACCTGTACACACTTCTCCAGCACAGGCAGGTTACCATCAAAAATTTCCTTCTTTCTATCATTATAATCATAGAATCAATAAGGTTGGAAAAGTCCTCAAAGATCATCAAATCCATCCTATCACTCAAGACCTCATGACTACTAAACCATGGCTTCAAGTGCCACATCCAATCCCTTTTTGAACACCTATTATTGTTCTCTCTAATTTTGAATATTTTACAGCTGAATATGCATACAGTTTTATTTCTGCATATACAGAATGTTTCTGAAAGAACCCAGAATGCTACCCAAAAAAAAAAATGTTCTAATACAATTTATTACACTGGCATGGGTTCTCTGCAACCCATTCTGTTTCTGTGTCTCAGACATAGTGCTTATACCATGATTTGTATGTTTTTTTTGTCTGGACACAAAATTATACACTGCCCTCAGCCTGTGCAGTCTACCCTTCAAGGAGGGAGTATGACGTTTCCAACTGTAATGATTGATAAACTATCTTGATACAAACTAAAGCAAGGACAAATGCAATGAATCAGGCTGAATACTAGTTCATCTGATCCAACTCGTCTCACACTGAATTTGTGTTGTAATTCTTCCTGAAAAAGGAAGGGAAGAAGAGAAGATAGTTCTTGGCTTTGTGTGCCAGCTCAAAATACAAAGCAGTTGTCAGTAGGTTTATGTCATGCGTGGTTTTCAGGTCATGATTCAGGTGGTCTGTCCCCATGTTGGAAATGATTTCTCTTTTATAACCATTTCCTTCATATTAGAAAATCCTATGTCATCTCCAACAAATGTGAAAAAAAAATCTTGTTTCAAAAGTGCTGAATAGAGATTGTCTCTGAAGTGGAACATGATGACAGTTGAGCAGAATAAATTAGGACTAATGTCAAAATATTAGGGCAGGAAGAAAAGGAAACACTGATTCTTTGCATAAGCATAGTCTTGTGGATTGGAAATAGCATACAGAGGTGGGCTACCTAGCATAGTGTACAGTGGTGGGCTACCTAGCATGGTGTACAGAGGTGGGCTACTTAGCATAGTGTACAGTGGTAGGATACCTAGCATGGTGTACAGAGGTGGGCTACCTAGCATGGTGTACAGAGGTGGGCTACCCAGCAGAGACTGGGCTTTAATCCCCAAAAGAAGACATCTCATGCTAATTTGACAAAAGCCTGGCACTTCAGAAGCCCAGTCACAGCTGTTCTGGCTGATTTAGAAGATGAGTCATTTATATATGTGTTTCTTTGTTTTGGCTAGATTCAGAAATGATTTTGGAAGGAAACAGTCAGACACTTAACTGTTCACCATAAGAGCACAGCAAAAGATAGTGTTATTGCAGCTTGTAAATCTTCACCTTTGGGAAATTACACTGTTAGGCTTTCATGGCACAAAATTATTGTTTTCATTAATAACATATTTAATAATAAGCCAACGGACAAACAGAAATTGACATGATTCCTTCTCATGTACTGATTGTATTATCTTCCAAAATGTTATGACCAACACACAGAGGAGAATTTAAGCAGCTTTATGATGACTGATTAATTTTCATTTTGTATAGTTTTGTATCTTATATTTCATTGATCCCAATACAGAAACTCTGAGTGCCTGTTTGTGCAGATGGTCCTCTCTCATCAGTATGACCTCAGATCTCGACAATTTTTCTCTGTTAAGGCACAGAATCATTGAATGTTCTGGGTTGGAAGGGATCTCCAAAGGTCATCTAGTTGCATCCCTTTGCATTAAGCAGGGACATCTTCAACTAGACCAAGTTGCCCAGAGCCCTATTGAGCCTCACCTTGAATACCACCTCCTTGGAGGCCTCAACCACCTCTGTGGGCAACTCAATACAGTGTTTCATCACCCTCACAGTAAAGAACTTGTCTCATTTTGGGGAAAGGAAAAGAAAAAACCCAAAAAACAGCCCAAAAGATTGTATTGAAGTAATGACAAAAGTCATTATCATTAAATATGCACTGAAAAGTTTGGGTAGTTCTTATATTATGTGTTATGCAAATTATGCACCCTGGGGCTGTGCAGATGCATTTATAAAATATCTACTGTTTCCTGTTATTTTATTATGACTGGAATGTAAAAATCTATGGCTATTCTCAGGATTGATCAGTTTATAATGATTTAAGAAGGATCTTGAGACACTTGAACGTGTCCAGAGAAGGGCAACGAGGCAGGGGAGAGGTTTGGAGCACAAGCCCTATGAGGAGAGGCTGAGGGAGCTGGGGTTGCTTAGCCTGGAGAAGAGAAGGCTCAGGGGAGACCTTCTTACTCTCTACAACTACCTGAAGGGAGGCTGTAGCCAGGTGGGGGTTGGTCTCGTCTCCCAGGCAAGCAGCACCAGAACAAGAGGACACAGTCTCAAGCTGCGCCAGGGGAAGTTTAGGCTTGAGGTGAGGAATGTGCTGCCCAGGGAGGTGGTCGAGTCAATGTCCCTGGAGGTGTTCAAGAGGGGACTGGATATGGCACTTGAAGCCACGGTTTAGTTAGTCATGAGGCATTGGGTGATAGGTTGGACTTGATGATCTCTGAGGCCTTTTGCAACCTTATTGATTCTATGATTCTATGATAATCTCACTGCTTACTTGTGAGAGAAAATTGATTTCTAAAAGTCTAGAACATCTCATTAAAACTCTGTGTAAAATAAGTTCATTTGCTGCTGTCAGGTGTGATTAAGTGATGAGTAGTGTAGATATTGCTGAAGGAATGCAATTCAGAAAGCACCTAATTCTCATGATCTTCAAACCACCTCTTTGCAAGTAACCAACCTATCTGGATTTTTAGTGCTAATAAAAAACTGGAGAAGAAAAGTGAGAATATGATTAAACCTGAGTATATACAGTATGTGAGACCCAGTGTATAAGACCCAAACATTTTTTTTCAGCTCCTGTCAACTGCAAAACAAAGACAGTAATTTTGTATTTCCAAGTATGTAACAGCAGCAAGTATGCTTTTAAGTTCTATAATTTTTATAAGCTTTCTTTGTTTGAAATCCTTCTTTTTTTCCAAAGCAGACTTGCTATGAGAAATCATTTATTATAAGGCTAATGTCATCCTAATTATGTAAAAGGTTATGCTGCTTACAACTCAAATATTTATTCAGATGCTTATTACCAGTACTTATGGCTATCAATAACCTACCAGCTAACATTTTATTCAGTCAACAAATATTCCTCTAGTAATTTTAAGTATGTGTGTATGGAAGGTGTTTATTTTTCAAAGTTACCCCTATAGCTGGCCTTCAATTTTTCAATACCTTTTTTAATTGAATAACTGAGTATTTTATTGAATAATTCAAGTATGGATGTCATATTAAATTAGTGCCTCTGTGTGCTGCAGTCTGTTAACATTATGCATGAAATAGCATTTCTGATTTACAAACGATATGGACATGCTGGAAGGTGTCCAGAGAAAGGCCACGAGGATGATTAGAAGGCTGGAGCACCTCTCCTATGAGGACAGGCTGAGGGCATTGGGGCTATTCTGTATGGAGAAAAGAAGGCTCCGAGGAGACCTAATTGTGGCCTTCCAGTATCTTAAGGGGGCCTACAAGAAAACTGGGGAGGAACTTTTTAGGGTGTCAGGTAATGATAGGACTAGGGTGAATACAGCAAAAATAGAAATGGGTAGATTGAGATTGGACGTTAGGAAGTTCTTCCCCATAAGGGTGGTGAGACACTGGAACAGGTTGCCCAGGGAGGTGGTAGAAGCCCCATCCCCAGAGGATTTTAAGACAAGGCTGGATGTGGGTCTGAGCAGCATGATCTAGTGTGAGGTGTCCCTATCCATGGCAGGGGCCTGGAACTAGATGATTCTTGAAGTCCTTTCTGAACCTAACAATTCCATCATTCTACGACTCTAAGATTCAAAGACACAATAACCTGGAAAGCTTAAAAAATAAAAGAGGGTTAACTCCAAACACACCAATGTCTTATCTAAGCATGCAAAAGTCCTCAAAGTTGGACAAACCTTACTAGCATAATTTCTGAGATGATCTTCTTTCATAAATAGTCTTTGAAGCATTCATGTATCTTACAATATTCAATGACTTGAATATCCAAGGACTTGACAAAGACCAGAGGCTACTACTTGTGAGAAATAACCATATTTCCAGTGGCTATTGTTTGAAAAGCTTGAGGAAGCAGAAAACCTAATACTACTCCAACAACTAAGCAAGAAGCAACAAATCTACTAGTAAGCAATAAAATCTGTTTGAAAGCTACTAAGATTATTCACGCTACATTAAAGTCTTCTCTGATTTTCCTTTTTGGGGGGGGGGCAAAAGATGCTAGCTCACTATTACTGAGTTTAGACAAGAAACAGCATAAAAAGTCTGCAACTTCACTTCACTGGAGGAAGTAAAAAGAAGAAAGTGCAGTAAGTCTGAGAGTGTATTACAGTTTTCTTTAAGAATTAGCCACTGCTACTGTAAAAATATTGTCCTTAGCATCCTAGCTTTGCCCTGTAGAAATTTTCATGGCTTTTTCCCCCAGTTTTTAGCACCAATGGTGTCTGTAAAGAAGTGTTTAAATGCACTCAATGATCATCACTGAGTATTGAAATAATGACTAGGTTTTATGGCTAATTCTAGATACATTAGTCCCTCCCTGCTTCAGCTTCATTAACTGTAATATTTGAATAATCTTAAAACTGCTCACAAGAAAATGTGTTAACCTCCATTAATCTCCAAGGGAAAACAAATAGAATGGGTCTTCCACATTGAGAGTAAATGTGTGCTTAATCCTGACGTCAAATATCACCAACAGACCAATGGAGCTTAGTCCATTTTGGGCTGCGCTGAGATGAGTTTAAACACTGAGGGAGATAAAATGTTTTGATTTTAATTATGAATACAGCTACTTCTCCATTTGCAGCTTCACAAATCATTTTTTTCTATATGGTAAACTCTCAGGTCACACTAAGTAAGGTTGTAAGGGTGCCATCCATATCAAAAATAGGGGGTTTTATTAATGTTATTTTGACCCACTGTGGGCCTTCCATAGATACCAGAGTTGCATGGGGCTTCTTCTTGCGGCAGTTTTAGGCTATGCCTTTAATAGCCATCTGCAGATTTTGAGCAGAAAAAATAGAGAAATATAAATAATTCACTATTGGGTGTAAAAAGGGAAAAAAAACGATTGTTCTAAACAAATTTCACTGGACACAATAGCTGGTATAGAAGCAAGTGTTCTATAAACGTTTCACATTTTAGCTTACATCCCCATTCTTATTATTCTCTAGCTGCTTGGCTGTTCTGCTTGGCTGGAGAGGACCTAATGGCTTCTGGCTGACCTTGCAGATAAGACTAACATTGCTCTGAATGGTTCCTTTTTTTCTTCTATTACAGGGGGAAGAAGAGGGGTTTGGGGAGAGTGGAGCAGCTCCCCTGCTCTCTGGGATCCAGAGGGAGTCCAGGGAGGTATCCATGCTATTTTCGGATTCATAGAATCATAGAATCAATAAGGTTGGAAAAGACTCAAAGATCATCAAGTCCAGCCTGTCACCACAGACCTCATGACTAACTAAACCATGACACCAAGTGCCATGGCCAATCCCCTCTTGAACACCTCCAGGGATGGTGATTCCACCACCTCCCTGGGCAGCACATTCCAATGGCTAACAACTCTCTGTGAAGAATTTTCTCCTCACCTCGAGCCTAAAGTTCGCCTGGTGCAGCTTAAGACTGTGTCCTCTTGTGGTGCTGGTTGCCTGGGAGAAGAGACCAGCCCCCACTTGTCTACAACCTCCTTGCAGGTAGTTGTAGACAGCAGTAAGATCTCCTCTGAGCCTTCTCTTCTCCAGGCTAAACAATCCCAGCTCCTTCAGCCTCTCCTCACAGGGCTGTGCTCAAGGCCTCCCCCCAGTCTCATTGCCCTTCTCTGGACACGTTGAAGAGTCTCAATGTCCTTCTTAAATTGAAGGGCCCAGAACTGGACACAGAAGTCAAAGTGAGGCCTAACCAGTGCTGAGTACAGGGCCTGCTTATAAATACCTGTATAATATTGTAAACACTGTATATGTTGTACATATTCATTGCATTCCATTGTAGAGTGTAGGTTTTGCTTTGTAAATACAGCCTCCATTTGCTTTCCAACTGAGTAGGTCATGCCTAGTTAATGTAATGGGAAATTCCAACCCACTCCACTTGTGAAAGTATGTTTACTTTCATTGCCTCATCTTTAAAGCTGTGATCAGTGAAATTACTATAAGCATTAGAATAACTTACAGCCCATTGAAGAATCCTAGTCCTATACAGAGCTGTTTTCACAAAGAAAATGTAGAACTCTGATCTGGTAAACTATAGTCATGTTCAGCCATCTGTCCCTGTGGTGCTGAGTTTGAGGGTCCAAATATGACCATTAAAATTAAAATTTTGGGAGTTCAGGCGATGATAATTTATATCCTTAGACCTCCTCAAGCAGGTGTGCAGCCTGCTGTTGAAGTTAATTGCCAGACATTATCAGCAAGACTGGCAAATAGCCACTTCTCTAATTTTTTTCCTCCTAGTGTAGGCTGATAATACCCTTCCTTTCCATTTCAGTCTTCCATTTCTATATCTTCCAGATGTCACCTTCAAATTAATCACCTTAAGATAACAGTAACTCTGGATAATTACCAGATAAACAAGGATTTATAAACACCATATTGGGCAAAATAAACAACCCTACAGTACTCTTAAAACATATACTTTCATAGAATCATAAAATCATAGAATCAATAAGGTTGGAAGAGACCTCAAAGATCACCAAGTCCAACCTGTCACCCAAGACCTCATGACTACTAAACCATGGCACCAAGTGCAAAACTACCTGGCAAGACTAATATAATGCTACATAATTTTGACAGCTCCTGAAAGACCAAGAAATATCTAAACAGAAGGAGTTGTGGTCAACAGCTCAATGTCCTAATGGAGACCAGTGACAAGTGGCATCCCTCAAGGGTCGTTGCTGGGACCAGTGTTATTTAACACCTTTGTCAGTAATAAGGACATTGGAATTGAGTGCACCATCAGCAGGTTTCTGGATGATACCAAGCTGTGTGGTCCATCTGACATGCTGGAGGGAAAGGATGCCATCCAGAGGGACTTGGGACAGGCTGGAGAGATGGGCTCAAGCCATCCTCATGAAGTTCAACAAGGCCAGGTGTAAGGCCATTGGAACGGGCTGCCCAGGAAGGTGGTGGAGTCACCATCCCTAGAGGTGTTCAAGAGGGGATTGGATGTGGCACTTGGTGCCATGATTTAGTAGATCTTGGGTGACAGGTTGGACTTGATGATCTTGGAGGTCTTTTCCAACCTTATTGATTCTATGATTCTATTAATGTAGCCTCTGGAGCATCTTAATTTCCAGATGCACGTAATTCAAAGACCAATATAAGGAATCGTTCTTAGTAGAGACTGTAACTGAGAGAGAAAAGATGCCAACTTTTCTGTTAGCAGAAACAATAGAAGTCTGAGAAGCTTGAGTGCAACAAGGATGTCATTGGGTGGCATGGGAATGGATGACGTATATGTGCCTTTAGTCCTGTTAAAGCTTGCTGAATTTATTATTCTTGCATATCTCCCTAACACATTTAGGTCATATTGGGTTAAATACAGACACACTTCTACATGATTTAACAATCATGTATTAAATTGAGTCATGTAATTCTGTGTCTGCAGGCTCTCTTGTTCTGTTGGTGTGCATAATTGCAAGACTAACATCTATATTTAATGGTGTCAGAAGGATGGTCTGAGGTTAGAGCTGCTCCAGAAACAGCAAGACCATACATTAAATTGCTTGTGGGTTTTGCTTTTTTAAATGAGGACCTGTGGTAGCTTTAGGCTATGCCTTTAGAATTTTTCACAGATCTTGAACAGAAAGTGGCAAAATGTAAATAAATCATTATTTGGTGTAAAAAGAAAAATAATGGTAGTTCTAAACAATCCCATTGGAAGAGATAAAGGGCTTAAACTGGTTGTACAAAACAATCTTTCTCTCCTCACTTCCTCAGGCTGGGAGATACCAGCTGGCTTCTGCTTGAACTTGGCTGCATATTTTGGCTAAGTTCTAACTTCTCACTGCTCTTTCACTTGTCCCTTTTGTGTACAAGAGGGTAAGAGGGGACAGGGAGGGAGAAGATATTACCTCCTTCTGGTCCTTGTGCTGTTCATTAATTGTAAATACCTGTAAATGTTGTAAATCCTGTATATTTTGTACATATTAATTGCATTTCATTGTAGATTGTGGTTTTGCTTGTGAATACAGCTTTCGTTTGCATCCAACTGAGCTGGTCTGGCAAATTTAATGTTGGGGGGGAAATTTTCTAACTCACCACAAGGACTATTCTATTAGTCTATTATCTGAACTTTCTGCCTTTACATTTTCAAAGTGAAGAGGAAAAATAATCATGTTTTGGGCTTTTTCTTTAATTCTTCTGCAGACCTAGAGGGTGGAGAGCAGCTCTGTAGTAAAAACCCTTGGGTAAGCATGAGCCCTCACTGTACCCTGGCAGGAAAGAGGCCAAAAGCATCATGGATTGTAATAAAAGGGCAGACCGTGGGGACGTGGTGAAGTGGTTTTCTGCTCTTCTCACCACTTCTGAGAACTCATCCAGGTACCTTTTCCAATTTTGGGCTCTCCACAAGACAGACAGCAACCAACTGGAGGGATAACAGGAAGGCCACTGAGATGATGGTTGATGGAGCACTTTCCCTGTGAAGGGAGCCTAAGGCAGTTGGTCTTATTTAGTGTGGAGCAGAGAAAGTTTTGGGTAGATATAACAGCAGTGCCAGTACCTAGAGGAGGTCCTTGAGGATGTGGTACCAGGCTTTTCACAATGCTACTGGGTAGGAGAATGAGACACAGTGGACATAAATTGGTAAAGACTGAAATTGAGACTGGATATAGGGAGAAGCTTTTTCCTAAATGAGGAAGATCTAGCAGTGACAAAGGTTACTTAGAAATGCTGTGCAATCTCTGTTCTTGGAGATTGTCAAGACCTGGCTGAGTGAAATGTCCTGAGTAATCTGGCTTGTCTCAAAAGCAGGACATGTGAGCAAGAGGTTGGACTAGACACCTTCTGAAATCCCATACTGTGAATCTGTGGTGATATTTAATTCTTTGTTATTTTCATCATCAATCATGATTTTAACCAGGTCAGTACCATACCTTCTTATTTTCACCTACATTTACAACAACTAATGAAATTACGGAAGGATATTCCTTAAGCAGCGATTAAATCTCTTTTTCAAATCATCAAATTGATTAAGGATGTTGAATAAAATAATTATCCTACCTTGTACAGGGATTTTGGGTAATGATTTTTAATTTTTGTAATAGAGTTAGTTATTTTTGTTGGCATGTCCATAACTGACCTTCCCTGAGGTCAGAAGGCAATTGTTTCATAGAATCACAGAATCACCAAGGTTGGAAGAGACCTCAAAGATCATCAAGTCCAACCTGTCACCCAACACCTCATGACTAAACCATGGCACCATGTGCCACTTCCAATCCCCTCTTGAACACCTCCAGGGAGGGTGACTAAACTTTCTCCTCACCTCCAGCCTAAACTTCCCCTGGTGTAGCTTGAGACTGTGCCCTCTTGTTCTGCTCCTTGTTGCCTGGGAGAAGAGACCACCCCCCTCCTGGCTACAACCACCCTTCAGGTAGCTGTAGACAGCAATAAGGTCTCCCCTGAGCCTCCTCTTCTCCAGGCTAAACAATCCCAGCTCCTTCAGCCTCTCCTCGTAGAGCTTGTGTTCAAGGAAAGAAGATCAAGTATAAAATCGGTTATGTTAAGACAACAACTTATAAACACAGTGGTCTGGATTAATTGCATTGGAATATTCCTATTGTTATTTTTTTTCCTCACCTAAAGCACAACATTTAAAACTGTATGTAGCAGACATTACTGGCACTAACGATGGCCACGTGTCTTCTGCTGCTGCAGAAGGAAAAGATAACAGAGTACTAGGACAAGCAGGTGGGCAGAACAAAAATACAGGTGCACACTTTGTCACCTCAGCTTCTATTAAAATAACATAGAATTGGATATTTTAACCCCAGGACACAATAACAACTGGCGCAGCAGATCAACAGCGGGAATGATGCAGGTGTGTGTTCTGTGGACTCAGCTTTTTGCATCATGTTAGTGGTTAGCTGGCTGACACAGAAAGGACAACAGATAACATGATTACAGAAACATTTCCTTAACTTTTATTATGTGATGATGTAAAGGAAAGCACACAACTGATGGCATGATTTAATAGTTTTTAGGAAGGCAGCATTTTGGGGCTGAAGAGAAGCAAATGCTACCCATGAATGTGATGAATTTTCTGTCTTTCTGATTCAGTTTCAACTCCAGAAATTGTTCCTCCTATTTGGTGAGACAGCCTAAACATGAGGTCCCTCTTGCTGATTCTCTCAGTGGCCAAATTTGAGAATTCTTGAGACAGAGGACAACAATACAATAGAGCTTCATGATAACAGCATCAATGTGGAAATGCAGTTTAGGTTCTTTTGAACAGTGTGTTAAATACAAAGATTTTGTAGAATAGAACAGAATAGAATAGATTAGAATAGAATAGAATAGAATAGAATAGAATAGAATAGAATAGAATAGAATAGAATAGAATAGAATAGAATAGAATAGAATAGAATAGAATAGAATAGAATAGAATAGAATAGGAGTTAACCAGGTTGGAAAAGACCTTTGAGATCATTGAGTGTAACCAAGTTTCTCACATTTAAGCAATTCTGAAATGATGCTTTCTCATATTCACATAATGATCTTCATCAAAATTAGTGGTTTAAGAGGAAAATTTAGCACTCCTTTATCTTCCCTGCCTGATGATCTGCCTATAAGCCATTTTGTCTGTTTAGATCTGAGTCGTAGTTTCTTGTGGCAATGCCAGCGACGAGCAGTGTCAGCAATCTGGCAGTGCAGGCCTGGAGCCTGACATGGTGGTAGGCCATGCTCAGCATAAGTGCAGAGCCAGCTAGCAGTGTAGCAAAACAGTGCTGTGCCTGCAGCATGTAACTAAACCAGGACACTGGTAGCTATAAACACAGAAAGTTAGCTTGGGACAACAGGACATGCACCTGCATCAACAACCTCGCGTGTCATTAGTAGTTGGACCAATAATCTATAATAGTGTGATGTGTGGTCACTCATAGGGAACCAATGAAGCTATACCAATGGGGCTCTCCAGAATAAACCTTTATTCAGAATAAACCAACCAGGTTGGAAGAGACCTTCAAGATCATTGCGTCCAACCCATCAACCAATCCAACCCACCCAAGCAGCTAACCCATGGCACCAAGTACCCCATCAAGTCTCCTCCTGAACACCTCCAATGATGGCGACTCCACCACCTCCCTGGGCAGCCCATTCCAATGGGCAATCACTCTCTCTGTATAGAACTTCTTCCTAACATCCAACCTGAACCTCCCCTGGTGCAGCCTGAGACTGTGTCCTCTTGTTCTGGTACTGGCTGCCTGGGAGAAGAGACCATCATCCGCCTGTCTACAACCTCCCTTCAGGTAGTTATAGAGAGTGATAAGGTCACCTCTGAGTCTCCTCTTCTCCAGGCTGAGCACCCCCAGCTCCCTCAGTCTTTCCTCATAGGGCTTGTGTTCCAAACCCCTCACCGAGTTTATATAAGTTGTAGAAGCTCCCTTGATAGGCAATTCTACCTTTCCTTTGCCTTCTTCTTCTTTGCTTTACTTTACTGTGCTATAATCTCACCATAGGCCTGCACCATCGGCCTGCAACACTGGAACAATAAAGGAACAATACTCGATCATATTGGTCAGCTGTATTGACTCTAATCTCAGTCCCATTAGTTCTGAGCACGCTGCAAGTGGTTTTGGGGTCTTAACCTACAATTCTTTCTGCTGGCTTGTTGTGAACCTTCAGCATGCTTTAGCACACTGAATAGTCTCTATCTCCATCTAAAGCACAATAATCTTTATTTTGAAAGTCAATGTAAAACTGTTCCCTGAAAGTAGTTTACAAGGCATTCAGAAGATGCTATGGGTAAAAACATTTTGCTGCTGAAGAAACAGTTTTTGAATTGATCCTTTTCATTTCAAAGATTTTCCACAAGCAATAGTATCCTCACTTATGTATGACTGCTTGCTTGTAAATAGCACATATTTAGAATTACAATTATTCTACAGCGTGTTTAGTTTGGTTAAGATGCCTTATATGTAATTTGAAGCAAATGAATGTAATAAATTGAAGCAAGTGCTAGAAGTCTTCACATTTTTCATGCAAATTAAGGCAGTCAGTGCATGAAAAGACCTTTAATAATTAAAACTCTTAAAACTTAAAACTTTAAAACACTTTGTTTCCCTGCTTCCAACAGTGCTTAACATTGAATTGATACTAATAACATAGTTTATCATGCTCTGCACGTAGAGTCATGTCAAATCAGAGGCTTTCCATGATCATCTCTAAGTAACCAAAAAGCTAGAAAATATTCCAGCAGGCAACAAAATTACCTTTCTGTGCAATTAAATACTGTCACTAAAGACAGTTAATAATAAGAATGTGTTTAATCACAGTATCAGTCTAGCTCTATGCACATCTCGCTGTATCTACCTAACTAGTTGCTGGTGGTCAGTTACTTTGTTGAGATCTGTTCAGTCTGAAGACTAACAGAGATCAAAGACCCAACTCTTAACATCATCATGGATTATTTAATTTTTTAGAATTCCAAACAGTAATAAGATAATAAATTGATTAACATAGTATGGATAAATGGGGAGAGCTGATTAGCTGGCTGGGAAGGGCATAAAATTTAGGAAAGATGTTGAGTTGCTGGACATGGGCAACAAAGATGGTGAGGGGTTTGGAACACAAGCCCTATGAGGAGAGGCTGAGGGAGCTGGGGTTGCTTAGCCTGGAGAAGAGGAGGCTCAGGGGAGACCTTATTGCTCTCTAAAGCTACGTGAAGGGAAGTTGCAGCTAGGTGGGGGTTGGTCTCTTCTCCCAGGCAACCAGCACCAGAACAAGAGGACACAGTCTCAAGCTGCACCAGGGGAGGTTTAGGCTGGATGTTAGGAAGGAGGTTGTAAGCCAGGTGGGTATTGGTCTCTTCTCCCAGGCAACCAGCAACAGAAGAGGACATAGTCTCAAGCTATGCCAGGGCAAGTTAGGCTTGAGGTGAGGAGAGAGTTCTTCATAGAAAAAAGTGATTGGCCATTGGAATGTGCTGCCTGGGGACATGGTGGAGTCACCATCACTGGAGGTGTTTAGGAAGAGACTGGATGGGGCACTTGGTGCCATCGTTTAGTTGATTAGATAGTGTTGGATGATAAGTTGGACTTGATAATCTCAAAGGTCTTTTCCAACCTGGTCTGGTCTATTCTATTCTATTCTATTCTATTCTATTCTATTCTATTCTATTCTGAATACATTTCATATTAATATATAGAAGTTATAAAGTTGTGGTTTCACTTACCTATGACCAGATCTGAAGACCCTGCATAGTTACCATCCTCTATTTCATTAGACAGTTAGTCTGCTTTTCTGCTGACTATGTTTTTGGGTGGGTTTTTTTGAGAATTCTTTGTAGAAGTTATTCCTTCTGAGTCTGCAAAATTCCCACCACAACTGGCTTCTAGACACTGCTATATTATTGACAAACAAATACAATATTATAGCCTCCCTGATATTTCACATCAGTGAATGCATAGAGTTGCATGGCTTTTGCTGGTTTTTCACTTTCCTTATTTGTTTTGCCTAAGAGAAATTAAATGCTCAAAGCATCACTTCTCTAGGGGATTAATGTATTTCTTAAGGTAAAGCTTTTGACCTCAGGACGTCAGGACTTATAGTGTATTTATTGTTTTCATTTGTGTGTCTCTAGAAGGTGTTCAGCAGTTACACAGTTGTATGGTGTCTATTTTGTCTTGATGGATTTTGCCCCTTTCAGTGATATGCTTTGAAACATTAACAGCAACTTGTCACCAATAAGATGGTGTTGCATAAGATAAGCAACAATAAATCCCACCAACTCCCTCAGACTGTGATGGTCTCGTAATGTAAAAGCAAGATGGTTCAGGAAAGTTTTAAAATGGGCTACTAATGTTATACAGAATTCAATATATTAGGGAGTACAGATAATGAAATAGAACTGGGGAAATTTATCAGTCATGCTTTTAATATATCACAGAATCACTGAATTGCCTGATTGCAAAAGACCTTAAGATCACTGAGTCCAACCATAACCCAACATCTCCCTGTACACAACTGTTATACCACGTCTCTAAACTCCTCATCCAAAACATGTTTGAAACACCTCCAGGGATGGTGACTCCACCATTTCCCTGTTCCAATGTCTGATGACCTTTTCAGAGAAACATTTTTCCCTAGCATTTAAACTGCAGCTCCCCTGGTAGAACTCAGGGCCATTTCCTCTTGCCCTGTGGCTTATTACCTGGGAGGCAATGCTGGCCCCCTCTTCACTACAACCTCCTTCCAGGTAGTTACAGAGAGCAATGACTTCTTCCCTCAGCTTTCTCTTCTCCAGGCTGAACAATCCCTGCTTCCCCAGTCACTTCTCACAGGACTTGTGCTCAAGACACCTCACCAGCCTCGTTGCCCTGGTGATATTTGCATAAAGCTAGACAGATATTTTGAATAAATACATTCTTAATCTAAACTGCTTTTAGTGACAGGATTTAATTTCACATAAAGGTGATTTTTCTTTTCCTTTTTTTTTTCTTTTGACTAGGGTATATGGAATGAATAAGATTTCTTTGTGTCCATCATTTCTGTCTATTTAAACTGTACTCCTGAAGTTATGTTGTTGAATACATACATAATCATCACCTGGCACTAAATTTTTAAACATGCTTTTTTCCCACTCTGCTGCAATAATCTCATTCTTGCCTGTGTAATTGTAAGCCCTAAAACTGAATTTATCTGGTACCAATGAGGGAGGAGGACTCTTTGTGGCCTGTAGAGCCCTGACTCATTTTCCTGCATAATATTGGCCTGTTCAAGCTTAATGGGAGGGATGCATGGTGGGGAGAAAAGGAGCACTGAAGTTTGTATGGGGGCAGAATGACTGATGAGGGAAATCATTCTGTCCCTGTACTCCACACTGATAAGGCCACATCTTGAGTACTGTGTCCAGATCTGGGCCCCTCAATTTTAGAAGGATATTGAGACACTTGAAGGTGTCCAGAGAAGGGCAACAAAGCTGGGGAGAGGTCTGGAGCACAGTCCTATGAGGAGAGGCTGAGGGAGCTGGGGATGTTCAGCCTGGAGAAGAGGAGGCTCAGGGGAGATCTGAAAAGAGGTTGTAGCCAGGTGGATATTGGTCTCTTCTCCCAGGCAACCAGCAACAGAACAAGAGGACATAGTCACAAGCTGTGCCAGGGCAAGTTAGGCTCGAGGTGAGGAGAGAGTTCTTCACAGAAAGAGTGATTGGCCATTGGAATGTGCTGCCCAGGGAAGTGGTGGAGTCCACATCCCTGGAGGTGTTCAAGGGGGGGCTGGATGTGGCACTTGGAGCCATGGTTTAGTTGTCATGAGGTGTTAGGTATTAGGTGATAGGTTGGGCTTGATGATCTCTGAGGTCTTTTCCAACCTGCTTGATTCTATGATAATTATTGAGTAACTGATAGACTCAAGGACAACTGGAAGCTCTGAAAGCAGAAGCATTCTGACTACATTGTCTGTCAGCCTGTATATACACTTAAATGAGAGAAAGACTTTTAAATGATAGTAGTGCATAACTATGATATTTTGAAGAGTCTACTTATTCAGCCTACATCTTTTATGTAAAATTATGACCATATGGTCCTTAACAAAACTTCAGATTGCACTTGGAACCCCTCTCCTTCACTGCCTTCCTCCCTCCTTCAAGCACTGAAATTCCATGAAGCACACACCAACACTAAAAGGTCAGTGAAGATGCCACTGAAATGTAGCTGCTCTAAAACACAATTTTTGCTCATTAAAAGGACTGAGTAATCAGGCTGTAAATCACCAGGATGACAGTTTCATCTGTCAAGAATCTGTGAGCACTGAGCAAAGGCTTTTTAGGCATTCACCCAACAGATAGCCTGGAAAGTTGTGAAAGGGCAGGGTCTGCACCCATCAATCCCCCCAGTCAGTTTAGAGCTGCTCCTACCAGACAGCTATGACACAAATGCTGCTTGCCTGAATGCAGATAGACCTTGATGCACTCCTGTGGGAATGAGGAGTTAGATTAAAGAGCAGTGCATTAGGAAAATAATAAGCATGCAAATCTCTTGTACTTCCTTTAAGTAAAGCAACATCACATTTAGCAATTCTGTGCAAAGCCTATTTGCTTGCAGCTGTACACTTTTAACTCTTGTGATGACTAGTTAAACCAAAAACCGCCTTGTAGCTGAAGTTCTGAGGAAGAAAGCGTTCTTTGTCTTTACTGCAAATCCCAGGCATGAGTGCAGCAATTGCAGAGAGGACTACAGGGAGTTAAACAGAAGTTCTGCCTTTTAAAACTATGGGGCATGAAGTGTAGTATCAGTTGCTTTTACAGACTTCAGAGACTCGAAACTCCAAGATTTAGTGTCTGGATCCTTTGTTAATAGTCTACTGATTGGATGGAAAGCATCTTCTCTTAGAATGCAATTAGTGAAATGACAATGCTAAAGCAATTTCTAGGCCAACTGAGCTTATGGAGTTACTCTAGATTTAAAAAGTTCCACTGTAAAATGGAATTTAGCCCATAATGTATGACTAATGGCATGAACCTAAATTAATGCAGGTTTTCTCACTTAGGCTTTTACTTGAAATGATAAAAAATGAATAAAGTTTTTATAATGATATTCTTCTATCAATTCCTCCAGAATATATCATATACCAAGTTCTATCTTTATTACATTCTGTGCCCTATAGATTTTTGAGTATATCAGAACAAAGAAAAGGATCCAAGAAAAAAAAAATCACTTCCCATAAAAAAAGAAATGTAAACTAGTTTTGAATGCACATCATGCTTTTTCATCTTTGACAGCAGCAGTATTTCAGGAGATAACAGATATGAGGTATTTATGGCAGGTGCATTACTACTTAGAAACTAATCTCACACACATGGCTGTTAACGTGAAATATGGATTTTAATAATCCAGCTTGGTGAGATATGTGAGCCTGCCTGGTGGGGATGTGATTAGCCAGTCTGCAAGATTAATTGAGATACACAGTGCAAGATTACATTTAGTGAACTCCAAGTCAGTCTGATTATGCAAGAGATCACTTAGTTAAGGCTGTATCTTTATGGATATAAAAACAGATAAATCACAAACTCTACAGTGACAGAAGAGTCAGACTGGAGACTATTTAAGTCAGTGAGCCCAGTGAACAGATCAGTGAAGTCAAACACTTGGATATTTTGAAAACAGGAGAAAGAAACCACCGAGAGACAAAGAAACAAACAAAAATCCATACAGTTCAAGCAGAGGAAAAAAAAAACCTACATGCAATGAGATTTAAAATGTCTGCCATCACCATTATTTTAAACTGGGGGGATGGTATTAAATCCACATTTTTGTTTTAACATGGCAATAATAATTTGGGAGAGCAGCTTTTTTAAATGGCATTTTTTTGTTTTTGTTTTTTTTAGTTTACAGCAGAGTCTGAAATTGCATTAAGATCAGAACCACACAAGATACCAGCTTGAAGGATTAGAGTACTTCAGAATGGCACTAAGAGGAAAACTAAGTAGTTTTAATCCAGTACTATTATTTTTCCATAATGAGTGTATCTTCCAACCCATCACATTGCTGAACAAATCCATTTGTAACACAAGAGCCAAAAGTAGTGTGCTACTTATAGAAACCAGTGGTGCCTGCACTCAGTGACGTTCTGCACAGGCTATGAGTAACTCAGATAATTTACCTGCTCTCTCTCTCTGCCTCAGTTCTCCTGTCTGTGAACTCATTAGTAGCCGACAGAGATACTGAAGGATGTTCTGATACTACTGATGTACTTTTAAAGCCATATCAGTACCAAATGTGGAGAGTGCTTTCAGAGAAAACCCAGTGTTACACCTGGTAGTAACTTCACAGAACTGAAATCCTGAATGAAACACAATCCATCATTCATGTTAAAGTGGAGATTTTCTTTACGTGATGCTAATTCTTCTAATTTTGCCATGGGCTGCTACCTGCTAAACTAGTAAGTAACCAGATAGTTTTGCTCATTTTCTGAAATCACATCTGAATTAGAGATGAAGCAAGCAAACACAATAAGAAATGGCAGAATAGGGCACTGTGAGTTGAATTTAATTTGTTTACTGAAATGGGTATGTTCTAGCTTAAATTATTAATGGAAATACTTTGCACTTACATGCAGATGCAGCTTATATGCAGCTTATACATAAAAATACTCAGCTTTATCAGATTTGAACATCAGTCACTACCTTTGCTTCTAAGTTTTTTTCTGAATAAGAAAATACTTATGTATATAAATAGAGCAGAGCAGAGCAGAGCAGAGCGGAATGGAATGGAATGGAATGGAATGGAATGGAATGGAATGGAATGGAATGGAATGGAATGGAATGGAATGGAATGGAGTGGGATGGAATGGAATGGAGTGGAATAGAATAGAATAGAATAGAATAGAATAGAATAGAATAGAATAGAATAGAATAGAATAGACCAGACCAGGTTGGAAAATACCTTTGAGATCACTGATTCCAACCTATCATCCAACACCATCTAATCAACTAAACCATGGCACCAAATGCCCCATCCAGTCTCTTCCTAAACACCTCCAGTGATCATGACTCCACCACCTCCCTGGGCAGCCCATTCCAATGGTCAATCACTTTTTCTGTGAAGAACTTCTTCCTAACATCCAGTCTAAACTTCCCCTGGCACAGCTTGAGACTGTGTTCTCTTGTTCTGGTGCTGGTTGCCTGGGAGAAGAGACCAACCCCCACCTGGCTACAACCTCCCTTCAGGTAGTTGTAGAGAGTATGACGGTCTCCCCTGAGCCTCCTCTTCTCCAGGCTAAGCAACCCCAGCTCCCTCAGCCTCTCCTCACGGGGCTTGTGTTCCAAACCCCTCACCAGCTTTGTTGCCCTTCTCTGGACATATTCCAGCAACTCAACATCTTTCATAAACTGTACACTTCCCAAGGAAACACTACAGCACCAACACACAGGGTCAGCAGCCACTGAACGATCACTGCATAGACACTTTTACTCCAGTTCACCAGCCCCATTGTGCTGACATTGCATTTAACAGCCCTTTAAGGCATGACAGTTTGATATTCAGTGCTACAGCATAGATCCCAGTACTTCTTTATTGGTTTTGGTCTCCTCAATCTATGTCCCCTGAAGGATACTTTCTCCTCACTTAAATGATTTGGACAGTAGATAAGTTAACATAAGCAAAGCAGAAGTGCTGTCCACAGATTGTGCTGGGCAGAGGATGAAGAAGAATGATCAAATTTCAGATCTTAAATTTGATTTCTAGCAGATGAACCTCCACCAGGAGTAAAAAGGAAAACACTGAAGGACCAGGAGACACCTTAACACCAACACAGTCTCAAGCAGCACCAAGGGAGGTTTAGGCTGAATGTTAGGAAGAAGTTCTTCCCAGAAAGAGTGATTGGCCATTGGAATGGGCTGCCCAGGAAGGTGGTGGAGTCACCGTCACTGGAGGTGTCTAAGAGGAGACCAGATGAGGCACTTGGTGCCATGGTTTCATTGATTAGATGGTGTTGGGTGATAGATTGGACTCGATGATCTCGAAGGTCTTCTTCCAACCTGGTCTATTCTATTCTATTCTATTCTATTCTATTCTATTCTATTCTATTCTATTCTATTCTATTCTATTCTATTCTATTCTATTCTATTCTATTCTATTCTATTCCATTCCATTCCATTCCATTCCATTCCATTCCATTCCATTCCATTCCATTCCATTCATCTTGGTCAAACAGCAACAGACTATTTCAGTTTTCTTAAAGTTTTAATATTCTCACCATATTGTCATGAAATCATAGAACACATTAAGTTAGAAGGGATCCTTAAAGATCATCACGTCCAGCTCTGAGTCCTTCAAGGATTCCATTACCACTCTAGATCTTACAGCAAAAACTTTTATTATTTGTGTGATGCACAGAAAGTTGCACTGTTCAGACAAAAATAAAGCCTGGCAGACTATTAGTAATGGATATTATCCTTGGGGTTTGATGCAACCGAATTTGAAAAGATTTTCAAATGAAAATTCATAAATATTCTGAAGCATGACATATTCTCCACAAGGCTTTTGCTTATTAATATTTTTCCATGTATAACAAGTGTAAATCTTGTCTGGTTTAGTGGTCTATAACAAAATCACTATCTTTCAGGTTATCTGAATGTAGAAACAGTTTACAAAGTAAAAACAGGCCTAAGCTAACATAACTTCTGTGTGATTTTCATAGTGAAGGTGATGTGCTGAAGTAACATCTGTGAGAGCATGGTGGGACTACCTTTACACTTACAGCTTGTGAGAGTGCTGATATAAGAACTTTGCACAAACTAATAATAAAAAATGATGAAACCATGGCAAAGATGAAAGTGTGTAGTTTATTTCCCTCGTCCCATCACTTTCAAGTGGTATATGAGTACAAGTTCCAGGGTAAAAGTGATATTTAATGACAGGAAAAAAGTCCTGTCAACTATAAAGTATGCCAGAATAGAGCACAAGCCCTATGAGGAGAGGCTGAGGGAGCTGGGGTTGCTTAGCCTGGAAAGGAGGAGACTCAGGGGTGACCTTATTGTTGTCTACAACTCCCTGAAGGGAGGTTGCAGCCAGGTGGGGGTTGGTCTCTTCTCCCAGGCAACCAGCACCAGAACAAGAGGACACAGTCTCAAGCTGCACCAGGGGAGCTTCAGGCTGGATGCTAGGAATAAGTTTTACACAGAGTGATTGCCCATTGGAATAGGCTGCACAGGGAGGTGGTGGAGTCACCATCACTGGAGGTGTTTAGGAAAAGACTAGATGGGGTGCTTGGTGCCATGGTTTAGTTGATTAAATGGTGTTGGGTGATAGGTTGGACTTGATGACCTCGAAGGTCTCTTCCAAACTGGTTAATTCTATTCTATTCTATTCTATTCTATTCTATTCTATTCTATTCTATTCTATTCTATTCTATTCTATTCTATTCTATTCTATTCTATTTTCACAAGAACATACATGAAAACACAGAGATTTATTGTAAATTCTAGAGAAAACATGCTGGAAACAATTAAGGCAATTGTATTAAATAAAGAAGATATTTCAGGTTTCATTACTTTAGGTTTTTAAAGCTTAAGTGGATGCTTCAAGATATTTTTGTTTCAATACCCTAAGCATTCTTTATAGTCCACTGACAGAAACTATGAACAAGGTACACGGAGTTCCTAATTCAAGTACATCTAAGTGCAAGCTAAATGATTAATTACATGACAAAGATGAATCTACACAATTATTAAATGCATCTGGTTTTTGAACCAAAAAACCTGTGACATTAGAAAAGGAAGAAATTATTCATTCTATCAATAATAAAAGGGGAAGGCTAAGTATGATTTGCCCTTTATTAGTTTTGTTGTGTTTTCTTGCTAGAAAGAATTTGATTTGTTTTCATCTTATATGGAGATGCTTTCTGTTTCTGCTTGGCCATTTGATTTTTACATTATGCTTAAAAATATCACTCAAAGAGAATATAATTAGTTTATCTTTCATTTAACAAAGAAGAAAAATCACATGTTTGACCTGTCCCTGTAGTTTGATTTAAATTTTAGACTTGAGAATTAACTACATTCAGTGCTTGAGAAATCAAAGAATTCTGTTTTCTTTAGCAGTTCATTAAAAGGTAGTGTTTTTCCCTCAGAAGATGTAAAAGTGAGAACCCTGATTGCATAGTTTGTAACACAAGAATAATGTTTCTACTAAGCACTTTTTAATGTGCTTTTTTTGTGTCTATGGACATGTTTTGGCAAAGCAATAAATCTATATCAAATAACATTAACACACACACCCACCACATGCAGAGTGCAATCACTTCAAGAGTTTCCAGAACAGCCCTGTGACTTGCATCCTCTATTTAAAACTGTAGAATAGTTACAACTCTTCAGATGGTATTTAAATAGAATAGAATAGAACAGACCAGACCAGACCAGGCTGGAAGATCAAGGTTTCAAGATCAAGACCAGGTTTCAAGATCATCATATCCAACCCATCACCCAACACCACCTAATCAACTAAACCATGGCACCAAGCACCCCATCAAGTCTCCTCCTAAACACCTCCAATGACAGCGACACTACCACCTCCCTGGGCAGCACATTCCAAAGGGCAATCACTCTCTCTATGAAGAATTTCTTCCTAACATCCAGTCTAAACTTCCCCTGGTGCAGCTTGAGACTGTGTCCTCTTGTTCTGCTGCTGCTTGCCTGGGAGAAGAGACCAGCCCCCCCCATCTACAACCTACTTTCAGGTAGTTGTAAAGAGCAATAAGGTCTCCCCTGAGCCTCCTCTTCTCCAGGCTAAGCAATCCCAGCTCCCTCAGCCTCTTCTCATAGGGCATGTGTTCCAAACCACTCACCAACTGTACAACTAGAGATGGAGTTCTGTGTGTGACAGCATGTATAATTTTATTTCTAAGCAGTTTGTTGTTTGATTTTTTTTTTCATATCAGAATTACATAGAAAAGAACTGATACTCTCTGTATATAATTTCTGTAGTAAGGTCTTTCCAGCATGCACATTCGGACACAGTCTCAAGCTGCACCAGGGGAGGTTTAGGCTGGATATTAGGAAGAAGTTCTACGCAGAGAGAGTGATTGCCCATTGGAATGGGCTGCCTGGGGAGGTGGTGGAGTCACCATCATTGGAGGTGTTCAGGAGGAGACTTGACTGGGTGCTTGGTGCCATGGTTTAGTTGTTTAGGTGGGTTGGATTAGTTGATAGGTTGGATGCGATGATCTTGAAGGTCTCTTCCAACCTATTCTATTCTATTCTATTCTATTCTATTCTATTCTATTCTATTCTATTCTATTCTATTCTGCTCTACTCTACTCTACTCTATTAACATCTTCTTTATACTATAAACGTATAACATTCTTTTTTAGAGTTACATCAAAGAAAGATTATGTTTTGCTTGACATGTTTCTGATTACCTTTCAGGTTCTTACTAACCTGGGTTGGTTTTGTTTTGTTTTCATTATTTTATTCTCCTTTCCCCTGTCATTCTTATCTTCCTGTTACTAGTGTTAGTTACTTGCTGCCTCCTGAAATACCTTCTTTTTTATTCATTTGAATGAAAAGGCTACTAAATATTTACAATTTTACAGAGCAAATTGTTCTTTCCTTTCCTATCTAATGAACTGCAGAATTGGAAGGAATTGTTCCTTCTCTTAACACATAGACACATATGGAATTAATCCTCGTTACACTTGCAGTTACTCTATAGTTGTTTTTCATTTTATGCTGTATTCTTATGGATTCTGCCCACATAAATATTTTTATACTTCTTCTGATGTACTAAGCCTATTTCCACATACAGTACACTTTCTTTGTGTGTTTGAGATCAATGAAGAACAGCTCACGGGTGAGTAAGTTATTTTTTTACTGCACATCCTATTATTTCTCTGCAAAAGAGTAATTTTGGTTTTGTGGATTTGCTTTACTACTTCATTCCTGCAGACTTTCTTCCAGTAAGACCTGGACTCTGGATTTATTGAAGGATGTCATAGTGAAAGTTCAGTGTCATTACTTTGTTGCCTTTTTTTTTTAACATAATGATCATGAATTTATCCAGTTTGGCATCATTTTGCCCAAGCTGCCCCCTAAACTCTCACACTCCACAAATTCCTCTCTGTGATTAGAATAGAATAGAATAGAATAGAATAGAATAGAATAGAATAGAATAGAATAGAATAGAATAGAATAGAATAGAATAGAATAGAATAGACCAGGTTGGAAAAGACCTCTGAGATCATCGAGTCCAATCACCCAACACGATCTAATCAATGAAACCATGGCACCAAGTGCCTCATCCGGTCTCCTCTTAGACACCTCCAGTGATGTTGACTCCACCACCTCCCTGAGCAGCCCATTCCAATGGCAAATCACTCTTTCTGGGAAGAACTTCTTCCTAATATTCAGCCTAAACCTCCCTTGGTGCAGCTTGAGACTGTGTCCTCTTCTTCTGGTGCTGGTTGCCTGGGAGAAGAGATCAACTCCCACCTGGCTGCAACCTCCCTTCAGGTAGCTGTAGACAGCAATAAGGTCTCCTCTGAGCCTCCTCTTCTCCAGGCTAAGTAACCCCAGCTCCCTCAGCCTCTCTTCATAGGGCTTGTGCTCCAAACCCCTCATCAGCTTTGTTGCCCTTCTCTGGACACGTTCCAGCAACTCAACTGCAAGGTCTAGAAGCAATTTCCTTCTGACTGCTTTCTTCACAACAAAATTCAGGACGCAACTGAAGGTTTAAAAATATCTTAATTTCTATAATACAATGTCCCTCACTAAGTCTCTTGCTTCTAATGGCTCTACTAACTAGTCACAAAATCCCCTCACCAAACTTCCTGGTAGGTATTTCTAATAAAAGTCCATCATAACTGAATGTTTGCTTATATCTGTGTTGTTGTTGACAGATTCTTTCAACAGCTGTATTTTACTGGGCTCTTTGTAAGTCTCAGAACATCAACATGCATCCTTCACAGGCAGGACAATGTTTCCTCTCTTTTTTTTTTCTCTCTCTCTGTCTCTAGTGAAAATGATCAAACAAAAATGGTATCAATATTACTGCCTTGAGAATGATCACAAAGTCTGTTTAGTGCCAAGAAAATCACAAGTAGGGCTTGTAGCACTAAGACTCTCACCTTCTGCATACTTAACAGAAGAGGCACACACATGCACACACAAATAGCTTCTTCCAAAACATTTGCTGCTTTGTCATGTGTGTGTGTCCACTAGCTGAACTTTCCTTGAAGTGATGAGGATTTTGGAACTTTCTGGAGCGGGTCAAAAGAGGGGAAAGAATTTGAATTAAAAGTAACAAGCTATAGAAAATTATGATACAGCCAGTATTTAATTTGAAATATGCCCGGCTCCTGAGGATTCAATGAATTTATAATACTTGCTTCAGGTGTTTCTTATAGAGCAAAATAATAAGGGAGGAAAGGAAGTGTGGTCTTACATACCAGAGAAAATTTAAAGATTAATAAAAAAATGCCTACATAGATTCAATGCAGGTTTAGATGAAAAACAGAAAGAGTAATAGATTAATAAGGATGTTCTGCACACAAGTGGAACAGGCAAGACTTAGAAATTAAATAGATTTAACTCATGCCTATGTCAAATTTGTGAAACAAATCTACAAAAGGTAAAAGTCAAAGTTACATACAGTACTTATTCTCTGGCTAATGCAACTTTAATAAAGAAGCTTAATTAAATTTAAAAGAGAAAGAAAAATCTACAGGTCAATTCACTGGAGTTTGATTTCCTGCAGCTTACTGATATAGTTTATATAATTTCAGGAATAGAATTGAGTAGAGTATCACAGTATCACAGTATCACCAAGGTTGGAAGAGATCATTGAGTGCAACCTGTCACCTCAGAACTCATGCCTAAACCATGGCAATTCATCCAATGATGAATGACTCTCTCTGTGAAGAACTTTCTCTTCACCTAAAGCCTAAACTTCGCCTGGTGCAGCTTGAGACTGTGTCCCCTTGTTCTGGTGCTGGTTGCTAGAGAGAAGACACCAACCCCTTCCTGGCTACAACCAACTTTCAGGTAGTTGTAGAGAGCAATGAGGTCACCCCTGGGCCTCCACTTCTCCAGGCTAAACAATCCCATCTCCTTCAGCCTCTCCTCATAGGGCTTGTGCTCAAGGCCTCTCACCTGCCTCGTTGCAAGAAGGGAGAGCTGTCCAACAACAGACCAGTCAGCCTCACTTCCATCCCTGGAAAGGTGATGGAGAAGCTGATTCTACAGTCCATGTCTAACCACTTGAACAAAAAAGAGGGTTATCAAGAGAAGTCAGCATGGATTCATTAGGGGAAATAGACTAAGGAGAATAGACTAGGGAGAATAGACAAACCCCCACCTCACTACAGCCCCTCTTTAAGTAGTTGTAGAGAGCAATGAGGTTTCCCCTCAAGTCTCCTCTTCTCTAGACTAAACACTGCCAGTTCCCTCAGCCACTCTTTGTATGACTTATTCTCTATCCTCTTCACTAGCTTTGTTGTCCTTCTTTGGCCAGGCTGGGAAGGGACTTCCCAGGATATCAGGTAGTGAGAGGACTAGGGGGAATGGAATGAAGCTGGAGGTGGGGAGATTCAGGCTGGATGCGAGGAGGAGGTTCTTCACCATGAGAGTGGTGAAGCCCTGGAATGGGTTGTCCAGGCAGGTGCTTGAGGCCCCGTCCCTGGAGGTGTTTAAGACCAGGTTGGATCAGGCTCTGGCCAGCCTGATCTAGTGTGAGGTGTCCCTGCCCATGGCAGGGGGATTGGAACTAGATGATCCTTGTGGTCCCTTCCAACCCTGACTGATACTATGATACTATGATACTGTGATTTCCTAGTGTAATTGTACATCACAGGTACACTGCTGTGGAGGGACATAAAGAAAATCTTTCACAGCGACTTTTCTTAGGCAAACGATAGAGTCTGAATATGGCTGAAGAATGCAACTGCATCCACCCTATTTACTTTCTGTATGTGTACAAATTCACCCATTTTATCTAGTATCTCATTTTGTCTAGTGTCTTCAAGCTTTTTGTCTTACTGTCATTTTCAACTTTATTTCCCTTGCATATTGACTTTCTCCCTGCAGGCAGTGTTCTTGTCTGTTATATTGAAAGATGCATTAGCTGGTACATATATTACCTGACCTAGTTCAGCCCTGAAAATTAGAAGAGAATTCTTCTCTTAAATCTGAAATTTTGAGTTATTTCAAGCAAAGGTTTGGAAAATGTATTTTACCATAAAGCACAGGGACATCAAAGTTAAGAGTTGAAAAGGTGGGGGAAAAAAAAAATGCATCTTTCATTTATCATTGTTTTGTGCTGAAAATATACTGGATGTGATAATAATATTTAGAAAAAGAGAGAAAATTCTTCACAGAACCACAATCAAGATATATGCAAGCAGAGACTTCTTACCATAGAGGGTTGGGTAGGCAAATATCACAGTATCACAGTATCACAGTATCACTTAGGTTGGAAAGGACCTCGAGGATCATCGAGTCCAACCTATCAACACAGACCCCATAACTAGACCATGGCACCAAGTGCCACGTCCAATCTCCCCTTGAACGCCTCCAGGGTCGATGACTCAACCACCTCCCTGGGCAACCCGTTCCAATGACGAATGACTCGCTCGGTGAAGAACTTCCTCCTCACCTCGAGTCTAAACTTCCCCTGGCACAGCTTGAGACTGTGTCCCCTTGTTCTGGTGCTGGTTGCCTGGGAGAAGAGGCCAACCCCTTCCTGGCTACAACCACCCTTCAGGTAGTTGTAGAGGGCAATGAGGTCACCCCTGAGCCTCCTCTTCTCCAGGCTAAACAATCCCAGCTCCCTCAGCCTCTCCTCTTAGGGCTTGTGTTCAAGGCCTCTCCCCAGCCTTGTTGCCCTTCTCTGGACACGTTCAAGTGTTTCGATGTCCTTCTTAAACTGAGGGGCCCAGAACTGGAAATAAGATATGTGCAAACAATTAATGTCCTTAGTGAACACTTTCTGCAAAACAGCTGAAAACATAATGCTGTCAATCAACCCTAGCTTAGATTAATGAGAAAGTTCAGTGTTAAATTCTCATGCAATACTACATATGAAAAGGAAACTAAAAAGCTTTTAACAGGCCTAATGGCACATAATTTGGGAGAGTTTTTTGTTACCATTTTCAGTAAATTATTCAGAGGAATTGAAGTGTATGGCTTTGTTACCAAAATATGGACATCCACCACTTTCATTTCAAGCCCTAGTTTTTTTTTATATCACCTAAATATTTATTTATTTATTTATTTACATGCTGTATTTAGCTAGATTCTTCAAAAGTGCTAGAAGTAGCAGCACCTGAAGAATAACAGAAATATATATATAATATATATATTATAATCTATATATTAAGTATATATAAAATTATATTATATATTTATGTAATGGGTTGGGGCAGACCCCCTCCCCACCACGCGCAAAAAAAATAATGACTCAGACAAACAGATTGCAAAAGTGATGGAAAGTTTAAATAGAACAGTGAGTGCGTGCAGAGAACTAGAGATACAGTGACGAGAGAAAAGAACCCAAAACAGACCCAGAGAAACCCATCCCTACCTGGGGGTACACCCGAGACCCCCAGGGCTCCCTCTTCCCCCTCCCATTGCTAGGCTAGTCTCAGCTGGCCAGATCTGAGACTGCCCATCCCCCCATGGCCTTGGGCCTAGCAAGGCCCAAGGCCAGGAGATCTCTCCCCCATGTTACCGACTGACGGAGGAGGAAGAAAAGAGGAGGTGCCAGACCCCGCCACAAAACTTATAGTGGTGCAAGGGATCATGGTAGGAAATAACCTAATTTCCTGTGTCCACCCACTGGGCTGGACTTCTGGACACAGGAAGCACCCCGTAGCAGAGGGCACCCAGCCCAAACTACGACAATTTATAATATATAAAATATATTACATATAAAATAATTATCTATGTGTTTGTATATATATAATAATTATATACTGCCATTATATATCTAGAGATAGTTTCAAGTAAATGCACCCAGAAATGAGTCCATTGTCAAATGACATGTTTTTTCCATAGCCTGCCATGAGGATCAATCCATTACCTTCCAAGTCCTCCACTTTTTACAAGCTTTATACTGAAAGAGATTTCCCAGTGAGATCCATGCATATCTGAGTGCTATTCATACTGTCATCCACTGTAAATATCTCCAGCAGCCCTATTAACTTTAATGCATTAGCTCTTCTTCTATTTAGTGCAACTTAATGAATGCATTATAATTTTAGTTTAGGACACCATTAGCAGAATAGATTTTCCAAGCTCCTGTAGCTCAGCAGATGTAGCACCATAAATTACTACGCAGCTACATGTTTTTTTATGATGATTGTAAGAAAAAAAAAAAAATTATAAACCCTTTTTTCTTTTCTTTCTTTTTAATTCTCCTACAGACTTGGCATTTGGAAAGGCTACAGGTTTAGTAAAAGCAGCATGTCTGTCTGGTATAATCAGCATATGTTCCACAAGTAAGCAGATTTTAAGCAGAAATGAGGATATAAACCCAATGCCCACAGCATTCTATGAGGTAAGGCAAGAAGACAAGAAACCAGAGAATATACCATCAAATACCAGAATGCTGCTCATGTTTGACAATTTGGATTATTAATTTACATTCTATTCATAACAATTCTTTCCCTTCCCTATTATTTGGAACAATACAACTACCTGAAGGTAGGCTGTAGACAGGTGGGGGTTGGTCTCTTCTCTCAGGCAACCAGCACCAGAACAAGAGGACACAGTCTCAAGCTGCACCAGGGGAGGTTTAGGCTAGATGCTAGGAAGAAATTCTTCACACAAAGAGTGATTTGCCATTGGAATGTGCTGCCCTGGGAGGTGGTGGAGTCACCGTCCCTAGAGGTGTTTAGGAAGAGACTTGATGGGGTATCCAGTGCCATGGTTTAGTTGATTAGATAGTGTTGGATGATAGGTTGAACTCAACAATCTCAAAGGTCTCTTCCAACCTGGTTAATTCTATTCTATTCTATTCTATTCTATTCTATTCTATTCTATTCTATTCTATTCTATTCTATTCTATTCTATATAGCAGAGTGCTACTCATGTTTGACAATTGGGATTATTAATTTACATTCTATTCATAACAGTTCTTTCCCTTCTCTGTTATTTGGAACAATACTAAATAAAATGAACTATATCTTTGAGGGCTTGTTGAAGGCCTCTATGAACCAATGAAGGCATATTTGTGCCATGCATTTCACATCTGTAAAGGTAAAGCAATGAAACAGAGGTGGCTGAGTAGATTGCAGATAAATTTTGATGTATAAAAAGTTTTCTGAATCCATCCCACGCTTGAAGCAATACTTGAACCCCTGGAGAGCAGTTTAAGTAGCTGTAATATGCACTTGGGTAATTCATGGAAATCCTACATGCAAAGAGTTAGTATGACAAAGAAATGATCTTTACTTTGATCTAATTTTAGACTACTAAAAATACTCACCCAGTTCAAGATGCAGATTATGAACCCTACAGACATCAAAACAAATTAAAAGAATAAAAGATACCCAAGAAAGAACCTCACTTCCTAGAGTGAAATACGGTGAGCATTGAATAACTACTTAGTTTAACAACCTGTTCTATATTTAGAAGTACAAATACAAAATCTTGTGACAGATGAAATAAACTCACTTATTTTAGTAGCTATCTTTCTATCAAAATACTCTGCCAAAGTTCATTTGTGAACCTCTTCCCCCTCTTTATAAAACAAACAACAGAAAAACAAAACCAAACTGCTGGTGCAGAACTGAAATATGCAAACTCCTCCGCAAATCCTGGGAGATGTCAGCTCAGTGCACGGCAGGTGAGAGTAGAGAGCCTGCCCACCAATGAACAGATGTGGGACTGTGAACTGTTCAATGCCACATGCATTTCTCTAGAAATCACAGGGGGAGATACAAGGACAGATCAACCTCCTATTCTCAAACAGAAGTCAAAAATCCTACAGAAATCACTACATTCATTTCTGCCTAAATATTCACCTAAGCGATACTGTGATACTGTGAAATCGTGGTCTTTCAGAATAATTGGGCAGAAGTGCAGTAAGATTTTCCTCATCCCAGAAAATCCAGTAACTTGATAATTAAGGCTTTATAAGAACTTACAGGAAACCTAGCTTCAGTTGCATAATCCGTATGACAATCTGAGCCTCAACTTCCCTACTCAAAGACTGAATGTCTTCCAGGATTTCTTCTGCATAAATGCCACTTTGTCTAAGTAATTTTGTATTATCAGGGCCAGAAAAATGAAGAGTAAATAGCTGCAGATGGCCAGTTTTAAGGGAGGGTTGAGGGACTCTCTATACACTATGAAGATGAGTTAATTATTTCCATAAAATAGAAGGTGAGCACAGGAACTAGAGAACCAATCTGCAACAGGGACATAGATTTATTTTTTCCATACCCAACCTGAACACTCCACCTATTGTACTGTGGTTTCTCCACTGATGAATTTGCTATATGCTGTGCCAAGCTGTGATAAGATCATTTTTTTGGTAAGAATAGTAACCTTCATATGCAAATAACGGACTTAAAATTCCACTGTTAATTCAGACTGGATACACTTTTCTAACACTTTCCCTGAACACTGCTTGAAAGAATGAAAGGTGTTGTTCTATACATCTATTAGGAGAGACTGAGGGAGCTGGGGCTGCTTAGCTTGGAAAGCAGGAGACTCAGGGGTGACCTTATTGCTCTCTACAACTACCTGAAGGGAGGTTGTAAACAGGCAGAGGTTGGTCTCTTCTCCCAGGCAGCCAGCACCAGAACAAGAGGACACAGTCTGAGGCTGCACCAGGGGAAGTTCAGGCTGGAGGTCAGGAGGAAGTTTTACACAGAGAGAGTGATTGCCCATTGGAATGGGCTGCCTGGGGAGGTGGTGGAGTCGCCATCACTGGAGGTGTTCAGGAGGAGACTTGACAGGGTGCTTGGTTACATGGGTTAGTTGATTAGGTGGTGTTGGATGATAAGTTGGACGCGAGGACCTTGAAGGTCTCTTCCAACCTGGTCTATTCTATTCTATTCTATTCTATTCTATTCTATTCTATTCTATTCTATTCTATTCTATGTGTGAGCTGTAATTTTAATTATCTTTGGCTCATATTTCTCATTGAACACTGCATGTCAGCAGCTGGAAAATGTTACATGTGACTCCTATAAATAAGGCATACATATTCCTTATTACTTTTAGCGTGATATGCCAAGCTGCATGGAGTAGATTTCCAGGAACAATCTTTCAGGGCAGATAGCTTTGCACTGCATGTCCTTGTCTCTTCTTTGTACAGCAAACAATGATGCTAATGAACATCATCACAGGTGTGCAAAATCAGGGGAAGGCATCTTGAGGTGCTATTTTTAAATGGCATTTTCTCCAGGGAACAGCAGCTTCCAAACATGCCAAACAAGTGAAACTGTATTCTACTTTGTATAAAGGTAAAGCTAAGCAATGCAACATGTATAATCTCTTATAATTTGCTGGCCAAGAGCTTTCCTTTAGTTTAATTTATCTAGCTTTCTCTGTGATTATATATAAGTATACTCCCATGTTCCTGTGGACAATGTGTAGAACCTCTAATTATGGTATCCAATCTACCTTGTTCTGGTAACTAAGGAAAGATGAGAGGAATCTTGAATTCTGTTTGTTTGTTTAATTCCACTGGATTTGGAAACAGAATGGGACAAATTGTCACTTTAGTTCAGTATGCTGTAGGCATAAGTCATAAACATTACATCAAATCTTTTTGCTTACACCTTAAAAATAATGTTTTGGGGGAATGAACAACCTGAAGAGGACACAGTCTCAAGCTGCACCAGGGGAAGTTTAGGCTGGAGGTGAGGAGAAAGTTCTTCACAGAGAGAGTTGTTAGCCGTTGGAATGTGCTGCCCAGGGAGGTGGTGGAGTCACTGTCCCTGGAGATGTTGAAGAGGGGATTGGATACCGCTTGGTGCCATGGTTTAGTAGTCATGAGGTCTTGGTTGACAAGTTGGACTTGATGATCTTTGAGGTCTCTTCCAACCTTATTGATTCTGTGATTCTATTGGGTTTGAATATGTCTTCTGCAAGGACTTTATGTCCTTTAAAAAGTTGTAACCTTTTTTGTCTAAAAAAACGCCAGGATTTTTCCAAATCACACCAGTCCTTGCTCTGTTATTGCCTTTCCATGTTCTGCACTACAGAGACATTTTATCAGGTATCTTAGTGCAGTTCTATCTGCCTGCCTAGCAGTTACGCATGAATTAACAGTCCTGAATTCACACCCTCCTAATTAAGTTTATGTCACAAAGTTCATCCCAGCTTTAGAATTACTTCAGTTTCCCTGCTTTTAACAGTAGTATATGGGTTAGTATGCAACCTTATCTAAACATACATTTACTCTAGATGTGGAAGGAGCAGAAGTGCTTGCTCACTGCTGAACCCATAGGATTGACCTTGAGCATTTACAGAGTCTGAGTCTCAAAATGGCAAAATTACACCCTGTGCTTCCCAGCACCATATCATAAGAGAGAAGGAGCAAGAAAGGAAAGAGGCTGGGTATTCCTCAGCTGGCACCTGAATGGTTAGATGAGCGAGATTTCATGTCGTGGCCAAACTTTTGTCTGTGAAATTAAAACTCAGTGTGATAAAGGGCTAAGGGAGGAAATACCTGTATTTCACATGAATGCAATATTTTTGCATCCCAGAAAGCACAATTTATGAAGCTAATCAACTAATAATAAGAATTTTGGAAGAATACCCAAATCTAACAGAGGACAAGAGACCTAACTCTTTTCCTGGCTTCAGTCAACTTTATTTTTTTCAACAAATCCTGAAAAGCTAAGTTGCTCTATAGCAGAAATTATCAGTAAGAATAACAAGGGAATAAAATGCTGTTAGTGGGTTAATGTTTTCTCAAGAGAAAATTAAGGAATATGCATACACACTTATTTCTACACAGAGTTGGATTAACATGTCTGAGATAATAAGGGTAATTTTATTTGTCAGCACTTGACTTGGACTCCAAAGATGTAGATGGGCTCCCATATGTTACCCATAATACCATCACAGATGTAATTCTAGATTTAGCATGTCTCCTTTTACTACTCTTGGGGTTTTCTTTTGGTGTTTTGTTTTCTTTTGTTTGGGTATTTTATGTGTTTGTGTGTTTGTTTTGTTTGGTTTGGGATGTTGTTTTGTTTGGTTTGGGGTTTTGTTTTTGTTTGTTCTTTGTTGTAGAGAATAGAGAAAGGCAGACATCCTTGTGTCAGCATCCTCCTTCTACATAACATTGCACCCAAAGTTTTCTTTGGGAATATAGGTGTGTTTACCACAAGGATTCACCAGAACCCACTCTCCCTGTATACTAATCTCTTCTCCCAGGCAACCAGCACTAGAACAAGAGGACATAGTCTCAAGCTGTGCCAGGGGAGGTTTAGGCTGGATGTTAGGAAAAAGTTCTTCACAGAAAGAGTGATTGGCCATTGGAATGTGCTGCCCAGGGAGGTGGTGGAGTCACCATCACTGGAGGTGTATAGGAAGATACTGGATGGGGGGCTTGGTGCCATGGTTTAGTTGATTGAATAGTGTTGGGTGTTAGGTTGGACTTGATGATCTCAGAGGTCTTTTCCAACCCGGTCTGGTCTATTCTATTCTATTCTATTCTATTCTATTCTATTCTATTCTATTCTATTCTATTCTATTCTATTCTATTCTATTCCATTCCATTCCATTCCATTCCATTCCATTCCATTCCATTCCATTCCATTCCATTTACATATTCTCTTATGCATTATGCCTATTATTATATATTATCAAATGAAACATTTGTCTATATAAGAGAATTGCATATAACAGAACCTCAAAGTTTTCAAGTTAACTTGAGTCCCCCAAATAAATACATTTAATGAAGAAGCCTCTGTTATTGAATAAATAGTCATTTCTTTAAAGGTGTTTATGAATGCTGTCTGACTCGATGGTGACCTAGCAAACTGCATGACTACTTTCCCTCCAGGGAAGCGGTTCTGCTGAAAGAGACAGAATAACTCAGGCAACAAAAGTGCAGAAGCAACAGAAGAACAAGGTGCTTACAATCAGATGCTGCATTGGGGCCCAAAGTAGCCTGACATAAGCCTTGAGTAATGATTAAATTCAGCCCTTCAGCATGCAGGTGTATCTGTTCTATCATCTAGAGGACATGCAAAGCACTAACACATGCAAAGAAGGAGCTGATGTTACAAGATAATGGTAATGTGCACCTGTGATTTAGAAGGCAAATCAAAGCCTTTGAACAGTGTGCTACATAAATTATTATAAAACCTGTTTGAGTCTGGAAATCAAGAGGCTTGTTATATAGAGAGCACAATAGTTAAGCGCTTATATCTTGGTATCTTACTGAAGATATACATTTAACTACAAAGAAAAACCTTCACACCAAGGTTTATAAAAAACCTCAGATATTCATAATTTATGTCACAATTGTCAAGATAATTTTCCAGCAGCCAAAGAAATGGGGTGGTGTTAACAAACAGCAGCTGATTACTTGCCTTCTCTTTCCCTGAGTTAGTATTTCAGAATTGGAAATGTCTTACCTACTTACAGCAAAGCAAATTACTTGCAGTATTTCATGTTTTTCAGCATTTCATTCTAAGATTAATTACTTTGCAGCCACTGTGCAGAATTTTGGGTTGCCTTTCTTTGTGTGAGAGTGTATTCACACATAAAAAGGAATCGGAGTCTGAAATTGCTTTGATTTTCTGCCTAACACTAAATAACCTGCCTTTTCAATACCAGGCTAAAAGGTCAATATCTAATTTAGGATCCTGTTTCTATAATCCTTGAGACGAGTAGCTCTTGACTTCAGGCAAGATGGCCTTGTGATTTACTGCTGTTTTTTTTTTAATGTGAGAAAAAGCTGAGGAATTTGGCCCAAGCTTAGAAGCAGTTATTGAACTATTTGCTGCAAATTTCTTCAAAACTCTTGGGACAGCTGTGCAACTTTGAAGATTTTCCAGTGGCTGTATTGAGGCATATCAATAGGGGAAAAAAAAAACAAAACAAAACAAAAAAAAATGGATTAATGAATTAATTTGATAATTCTGTTTTAAATTCACTGCTTAAATGTCCACACTTTCAATGCTCTGGGTACACATTTACTAGCTTCATAACAAGAGGACACAGTCTCAAGCTGTGCCAGGGGAGGTTTAGGCTGGATGTTAGGAAGAAGTTCTCCACAGAAAAAGTAATTTGCCATTGGAATGTACTGCCCAGGGAGGTGATGGAGTCACCATCACTGGAGGTGTTTAGGAAGAGACTGGATGGGATGCCTGGTGCCATGGTTTAGTTGATTAGATGGTGTTGCATGATAAGTTGGACTTGATCTCAAAGGTCTTTTCCAACCTGGTCTATTCCATTCCATTCCATTCCATTCCATTCCATTCCATTCCATTCCATTCCATTCCATTCCATTCCATTCCATTCCATTCCATCTCTTTTATGGGCAACCCAACTATCCCTGAACAAATCTGTTCGTGGAAAACATTTTTCCCTTTGGTCAAACAGCCATTTGTTGACATGTGTCCTCCCAGTCTGAAACTGCTCACTCATGCACTTCTATTTACACCTTATACATAAGTTTTGAGCCCACTTCTCTTGACTAGGATCTGCAGCCTATTATGTCTCAGATGTCCCTATACAGAAAGAGTGATTGCCCATTGGAATGGGCTGCCCAAGGAGGTGGTGGAGTTACCGTCATTGGAGGTGTTCAGGAGGAGACTTGATAGGGTGCTTGGTGCCATGGGATAGTTGTTTGGGTGGGTTGGATTGGTTGATGGGTTGGACATGATGATCTTGAAGGTCTCTTCCAACCTGGTTTGGTTTATTCTAAATAAAGATTATTCTAAATATTTTTCTTTGTGAGAGTGGGTACCATTAGATATCACAGAAAAGCCATTACTTATCTGTCCTTTAGTCCTTTCACAGGTGTGAGACCTTCCAGTTGACCACATTTTCAGTGCTATGGGGGCACATGTTTGAAGTTTATTCAGGTAAAATGTACACTTAGCATTATACAACAGAGAAAATTATGCATTTCTTCTTTAGCAGAAGATGGAGAGAAAACAATAAAACTGTATATATCTATATTTCCCCCCCAATTTCTACTTACAGCCTTGAGAATTTGGATTTTCAGTTCACAAACTCCCCTTTACAGAATAATTCTTTTATTTCTTCCTTGTGATTAATAAGCTACACACTCTCTCAGACCACTACAAATACCATGCTGAAGAAATATTTGAAGAATTTAAAATATTTTCTAACTGCCCTACAAAAGGCTAATTTATTATTCCTAATATACAGAAAGCTAATGTTTCTATTTCAATATACAGAGCAGAGCAGAAAAGGAGGACCAAAACTGCAGCAAGAGACTGCTCAGTGGCATTTTAATGGATACAAGCATGCAGTGAACTGAACAGAAGCAAAAGAGCAGTGTTTGCTAGGCATCCTTACACCATTGGCCTTTAGGAAAGAAGGATGCCTTTTTGATCTCTTTGTAACTCTGTCTCTGACTTTGTGTGACCTTTAGAAAAGCACATTATTTGGGTGTGCAGTATCCATAAAAATTAGTAAACTATTGCTTTCCCTGTTCTCTTGAGGTTTGTGAGGCTTAATTAGTGAATTTTATAAATCTCTTCTAGACTCACAAACGCAAAGTACTATAAGGACAAAGTTTTATTGTCACTGTTCCTTTGGGAAATGAGTTTCCTAGAGCTGTAGGAGATAATTAGTCACATTTTACAGGCTGTGCTGCAGCTAAAACCACCATTAATCTAATCTCTTATATAATAAGAAGATACTGGTTCTCAGAAGTTTGGCAAAATCATATGTGGGTTCTGAGTTTCTAACTTGGACTTCTCCTGCTCTTTCACAATGTGAAAACTGTCTTCTATTCAACTGCCTTTATATGTGGAGCGTAAAACCCACAACCAAATTGAACCTGTGAGTACATTTTGCAAACTAGTTAGTTGATGTTTGAAGATACCACCAGCAGGAAATATTAATTATAACATGTATAAAAATATACAACTTTTATTACACCTTTTACAAAAAAATTATGTTGCTATAATTTTGCTCTCCTCTTCTACTAAATATTCATTCACGCATTTTATCCTGATGAGGGAAAACAAGAGGGAGTGATTTGAAATAACCCTCATCCACCTTCTGCGTAATTGTTTCCATGTTTTCTGTGTGCAATCAGTATTAAATTCCACCTGAACGAGGATTCACAGAGAAACAACTTAAGGTACAGATATAATGTCATGCTCTCCTGTGTTTGGAAATGCCTCAGTCAAAAAGTGGCAGCATAATTTTTTGCATATTTCGTGCTGACAGATATGTTACTGTCATCCTGAAGACTGGCATTTGATATGGCAGAAATAGACAGCTCTTTATGGTGACAACCTTCAAGATGGAAAGCAGCATACTATGTCATTTCTTTCTCCATTCGCTATATAATTGTCATCAGCCCACCTTTCAGTATTGCAAGGTTAAATTGTACACTTTTACAGGTTTGGGATTTCCAAAATTCTGAGGTTTTTTTACATAAACACATAGAAACACATAATGGTTTGGGTTGGAAAGGACTTTAAAGACAATCTAGATCCAACCTCCCCACCATGGGTGGGGACACCTTCCACTAGATCAGGTTGCTCAAGGCCTTATCCAAACTGGCCTGGAATACCTCCAGGGAGGGGGCATCCACAACCTCCCTGGGCAATCTGTTCTAGTGCCTTACTACCCTCACTGTAAAGAATTTTTTTCCTAATACCCAGTCCAAATCTGCCCTCCTCAAGCTTCAATCCATTCCCTCTCATCCTATCACTACAAGCCTTTGTAAAAATTCCCTCCCCAGCTTTCTTGTAGACCCCCTCCTGTCACTGGAAAGCAACTATAAAGTCACTCCATAGCCTTCTGTTCTCCAGATGTGTCAATGGTAGCTGTTCTCGTACATCTCTTTCATCACATTTGTATGAAACAATGCTCCAAAGCAATAAGACAGAGATTCTAAAAGAGGGGAGAAATTAATATTTTTAATTTCTTCTTTATCATCATGATGTTTCTCTTAACCTCATAATGTTAAAAGTCAGCAGCAAGTGCTGAACATTTTGACTAATGCTTTAAAACTTCACCATAGTTTTTGACAACAGTGCTGAATGCTGTTTGCCTACCTAAATTAATGAATGCTACTGTTATTTGCCATCATCATCAATACAGTGATTATTAATGCTCAATAAAGACAGTTTAGAGGATTTCAATTACTTTTCTTCTGGGGAAAAAAAAAAATCCCATCAAAATAATGCTGCAAACACTTTGGCAAACCTGCTGCACAACTCCTTGCACTGTCACCCTCACTATTGTAACCTATGGGCAGCATTTATTCCCAATGAACTCTCTACATATTCAAAAGCTTGTAGCTGTTAAGAGTCTCTATGTTGGTTCAATGCACCTGCTACTGATAGTCATTGATAATCATCGTGACTTTTGCTTGTTAGGCTCTCATTGCAGCTGACTAAAGCCATCAAGAAATCAGAATACAAGCCCTATGAGGAGAGGCTGAGGGAGCTGGGGTTGCTCAGCCTGGAGAAGAGGAGACTCAGGGGTGACCTTATCGCTCTCTACAACTACCTGAAGGGAGGTTGTAGACAGGCGGATGATGGTCTCTTCTCCCAGGCACCCAGTACCAGAACAAGAGGACACAGTCTCAGGCTGTGCCAGGGGAGGTTCAGGTTGGATGTTAGGAGGAAGTTCTATACAGAAAGAGTGATTGCGCTATGGAATGGGCTGCCCGGGGAGGTGGTGGAGTCACCGTCATTGAAGGTGTTCAGAAGGAGACTTGACAGGGTGCTTGGTGCCATGGGTTAGCTGTTTGGGTGGGTTGGATTGGTTGATGGGTTGGACACGATGATCTTGAAGGTCTCTTCCAACCTGGTTTGGTTTATTCTAATAAAGGTTTATTCTAATAAAGAACTGACAAGGATGAAATACAGATGCTCATGGCCACTCTTACACACAGGATGCATAGACAAGGCAAATTTGGTTTTTGTTCTCTGATCCATTTTATTCAGAGAAAGATTGTGAATAAAAATGTCTCATCGGCAGGGAAGCATCACAGCTGCTAGTCTACAGGATAAGTATCTTAGGGTTGGTATCCCACAGTTTCTGCTGATGAAGGCTTTACATTTTAGCTAAACCTGATTAAACTGGGGCACAAGATGGAGATATTCCAGGATGAATGCTACTGAGCAGATTGTTTGCCATGTTTAGTGACTGCTGAAATCAAACTTATTAAATTTGTCTCCCACAGATTATTTCAATGTTTTTTATAGTATTTCATTTATTATTTTGTTATTCTTTAGCTTGTTATTCTTTAGCTTTAAGCTGATGCCCTGAACTTACATGAGGATAATAAAGAGATACTTGTCTAAACAAGGAACTATAAAAGCCAGCTAACAGAGCCCCAAACCTTTTAACATAAGAAGCAAGAAATTCAAGAGACAGGAATGAGACCTTATTCTCAATATTAGAGGTCCAGAGGATATAGGTATCTGAGTCTGGCTTGGGATGGAGCCATAAACACAAGCACAACTCTTGAACAGTGCTCTCTTCTGAGATGAGACACTAACCAAGAAATAAATTCCAATCTTTTATTCATTAAGAAAGACGCTAATTTCTTTTTTATACTTTGGAAGCACAAGAACTCCTCTCTACCACCTTAGAAGGGGCTGCCCTAAACAGTATGGCAACAAACATTTAAGAGGAGGCTTTCTCAATCGCTGATGTTAAATGTGGTCCAACTGCCATGGGATATTCCATAATCACACAAAGGACAGGAATGGATTTCCTTATAGAATAGAGTAGAGTAGAGTAGAGTAGAGTAGAATAGAATAGAATAGAATAGAATAGAATAGAATAGAATAGAATAGAATAGAATAGAATAGAATTATCCAGGTTGGAAGAGACCTTTGAGATCATCGAGTCCCACCTATCATCCAACACTGTCTAATCAACTAAACCATGGCACAAAGCACCCCATCAAGTCTCTTCCTAAACACCTCTAGGGATGGTGACTCCACCACCTCCCAGGGCAGCACATTCCAATGGCAAATCACTCTTTGTGTAAAGAATTTCTTCCTAGCATCCAGCCTAAACCTCCCCTGGTGCAGCTTGAGACTGTGTCCTCTTATTCTGGTGCTGGTTGCCTGGGAGAAGAGACCAGCCCCCACCTGGCTACAACTTCCCTTCAGGTAGTTGTAGAGAGCAATAACGTCTTCCCCGAGCCTCCTCTTCTCCAGGCTAAGCAACCCCAGCTCCCTCAGCCTCTCCTCGTAGAGCTTGTGCTCCAAACCCCTCACCAACTTTGTAATCACTGCAGAATACTCTGTCAAGGGAGGAGACCAGGGAAAAGACCAGTTCTAGTCTATCTTACAAAAAATTTCACTACTATGGCTTTGATTTTCTGACATCACATCAGGATGGCATTGTGTCTGCCTGAGAGGCAAGACCTGAACTCTTCCAGCTCAGGCTCCACAGGCAAGGGAATTATCCTGGATTATATGAGCAAGTTATTTGTCTGCTCTAACTGTATTCTGAGTGTATGATATGCAACGTCCATGCTGGAATAACCAAAACAAAGCAAAGAACTTTTCTTTTAGCTGCAAAAATCCCAGCCTCTCGCAATGTACTGCCCAGATCGAAAACCAATACTGAAAAATCAAATCAGCAAAAGCAAAATTTTCTCTGCTGTTTTTAACCTCAGATGACTCCTACAGACAAGGGAAGAAGTGCAGTTTCACCATTTCCTTGTCTATGAAGTTTTAGCACAATTTGAAAGAACAGCTTTCAAAGCAAATCCCAACGTGATATTTTCCAGGTGCATTCCAATTGCTATGATAAAAAAAAAAATTGCTTTATATTAAAAAATGGATTAAGAAATATATGGTATTTTTAGGAACTGTTTCCCATAGTAACAAAGGAATATCACTTTTGATCCCTCAGGCATCACTTTATATTCCTTATTAATAAAAACTATGAAATTTTTTGGGGGGGTATATTTTATCTACTTTTCCTTTCCTTTTTTTTCATTAAGTACTTTAGGTGCTTTGCTTTGGCAGTTTGCAAAATGTTGGCTGCATTCCAAACAGATTTAAGGAAGTGATCAAACCAACATATTTTAATACTGTTTTCTGAGGCTGACTGTTTCAATATAGCTGAGGAACAAGACTGCCAGAAAACAATGTGTGTTCAAGATTATTCAGAATGTTAATGTGCATTTTGCCTTCTGTCCCCTTAGTGTTAATTAAAATTAGGACAGACTCTGTCATCTTCTCTATCATTACAGCTTAAACATCTTCTGATTGATATCTTAGTTGACCTATCTCCCTTTCTAACTCTTACAAATATGCTAGCCTGGTCATAAATCTACATGGTGATTTTTCTTCACATTATTTACAAGACTAAACAGCGTTCATGGATAGCGGGAAGTGAGAATTCCCTCTACTTTGAAGGACAACTTTTTCCTTCATTCATTCCTTATGCACTACATAACTTTGACTTTTGTGAAAAGCAAAGAGTAGATGGATCTACCACCTACATTGTTATAGAAATAATGGCCACTGAAGTTAAAAACAGAAGTATGATTTTTGACATTAAACTGCCAAATTGATGATAATTGATGATACCATTACCTAGGTAGCACTAAGTGCTCTCTATTGTATCAAGATATATCTGGAAGCATACAAAAGGCATATTCTATAAGGTATTTCCTTTTCAAGATTTGTTTCTCAGGTGAATCATGTCATATAGCTGTTATCACTTCTCTAATGGAATTCAGCCAATGTGTAATGTTACAAGGATACCATACAGAGTTCAATTCCCAGTTACTGGGTAGAAATACAGCTGAGAGAGAGGTTACCCATCAGGCATTTGCCTTTATTCTAAGGACTGTTTTTAGACCAGTCCCAATTCAGACTGCAGCTTCCAGGACATTGCTTTAATACATGCTGTTGACCTAATTGTGGCCTTCCAGTATCTGAAGGGGGCCTACAGGAAGGCTGGGGAAGGACTTCTCAAGATCTCAGGTAGTGATAGGACTAGGGGGAATGGAATGAAGCTGGAGGTGGGGAGATTCAGGCTGGATGTGAGGAGGAGGTTCTTCCCCATGAGAGTGGTGAAACCCTGGAATGGGTTGTCCAGGGAGGTGGTCGAGGCCCCGTCCCTGGGGGTGTTTAAGAGCAGGCTGGATGAGGCTCTGGCCAGCCTGATCTAGTGTGGGGTGTCCCTGCCTGTGGCAGGGGGGTTGGAACTAGAGGATCCTTGTGGTCCCTTCCAACCCTGAATGAAACTATGAAACTATGAAACTATATAGCCTTTGTATTAATTCCTGTCATGAACTTTCATAGTGCAATATAGCATGAGAACATGCCATCTAATTCCAAATGTTGTTTTGGTGTTGACTTTTTCTTTGAGAGAACAGGTCAAGAGTTATAAGAATAGGTCTTTAATTCTTTCATTTCCTCTGTCTCCTGCCTGCTCTCTCCTATCCTCTCCCCAAATGTCAGGGCAACTCTTAAAGTGAAAACAGTAAATTACCTGATCTTTGATATAGCTTTGTAATAAAGGCTAAGGCCTAAATACTTTTGGAAATACAGTAAAAGCTGTACTTGGGACACTATTTCACATTGGCCACCTGAAAATAAAAAGTTATTCACTTGTTAGATGTGCTGAGAATACAACAGTGGTCACACTGCCAATTAATAGATGTGGAGGTATACAGTTCCAGAAAACCTCATTCTTATCATAAGAATAACATGGCAGGATCTTTATAGATCTTCCTCTTATTCTTTTATGCTGTGTCATGGTTCAGTTGATTAGATAGTGTTGGATGATAGGTTGGACTTCATTTCACAGGTCTCTTCCAACCTGGTTAATTCTATTCTATTCTATTCTATTCTATTCTATTCTATTCTATTCTATTCTATTCTATTCTATTCTATTCTATTCTATTCTATTCTATTCATTAGGTATGCTTCTGTGTTTGTATTCTCCCATGTCTGGGATACCCAACACAGACAAGTTCCTCTCTGCTGCAGGATCACCACAGCATTTATTCTTGTTCTAAAAGCAGAAGCGAGTAGAGAGAGAAAAAACATTTTAATTCTTCATTCTTTCTTAAGGATACTTCTCCCTTTTCACATTCTCTAGTAAAGCAAAAATTCTTTCTATAAAAAATAAAACAAAACATGAAAAGAGAAAAAAATGTTTCAGGCTTTTGTTTGCATTCTTTTCTTCATCTCTAGATTTTGTACTTCTAAAGCCTCCGCACAAGTGATGGCAGTTAAATAAAATCTTCAGTCCCCTAAGTTACAGCTTGAAAGAAGCAGCAAAACAGGCATTCGAGTAAGTTGTGCTCATATTCCTTCAATTAGCAGTGAGATACTTAGTAGGGACATCATAGTTTGCAGAACTTCCCTGCCTCTTCATCTGTTTTCACAGCTACGCTGAAGGCGTTTTAACTGAAGAATGATCAAAATCTAAACAGCCGTCAGCAAGCAGAGTCTCCAGCTCTGCATATGTCCTGCCACTCTGCCAAGGCAGTGCCTAGATGCCAGCTATAACAAGGAGGACATGCATATTGTGTTGTATTAGATGACACTAATTTTCCCAATTATTGTGGCTAGCACTACTGATTCCTCCATCAAAATGAACAAATTGACCGGGACAAAGCACTGGAAAAATCTCTGTCTCATTATAAACACCCTCTAAACAACACCTCCATCAGGAATAATCATGCTCTTATCATCATTGCTACATATTCAAAATCCCAGCTTAGGAGAAAGCCTGTCTTTTCCTTACAATTAGTGCCTTATTGTCTACTTGCTCAGACCAGTTGTAAGCTCTGGAGGGTCTGAAATACTTGTTTTGCCTCTCAGTTTCCAGAACCTCAGTATGAAACTGGCAGTCTATATGTATAAATCCCTCACAACAATTTGCATGAATAAGAAGAGCCTGGGTGCAAAATCAAAGGGGAAAAAAAAAAATCCAGAAAATACATATTCATGTTATGCATCTGACTGATACACCTAATATACCTAAAAATTTTCTCTAAAACAATTTCTTTTTGTAATATATGTCTCTCAGACCGTAAGGTATTTCCATACTAACCCCTCAGATACCCACCTCTAGCACTACTGCTTGCAGCTTAGGTATGTCAGCTGCATCTAATGCATCCCATTACTCTTTCTTGTTCAAATTTGCCTTTCCCTCCCATTTATGTTTGGGTCTTTTTTTCCTAGACATTCTGCTCATCTGTTAATGTCTTCCAAACTGACAGCACTGTAATAGCAGTTTGATGGTCGGAAATGAATGCAACCCAAATGAGGGTTGTACAGCTAATAAAAAGGAACAAAAGATCCAGAGACAGCAACCAAGCTCATACATCTGTTCAATCAAGGTGAAAAAGAAAACAAAACAAAACAAAACAAAACAAAACAAAACAAAACAAAACCACTGAGGAAAAGAAAATGGTGGGGAAAAAAATGATCTGAAAACCATGTAGTCCTCAAGTCTATTTGTATCATAAAATAATTCCCTACTTTTGAAGTGAAAAGGCACAGCAGTCATGACGTGGATGTGCATTAAAATACTGCCTATATAAATAGACTAAAGGATAAATTGAATGTCTAGAGTGACAAGAACATTTGCAGGGATATATTTTGCAGGCTTGTACATATATCACCATGCAGTAAAAAGGTGAAAGTCATGATAGTTCTTAATTCTTAAAGAGACAAAGATAAGTAGGCACTTCCTTTCAACTGTTTTATTGCATGTATAAATCTATGTTACCAGCAATTTTAATTCAGGGCAATTGCTTTCTCTGTCTACATAGCATTCAGGACAGGGGCTGATGAGAGAATTGTTGTCTCTCTTCATATAAATATTGATAATGTCATTACTTTCTTGAAACAAGCAAAGAAAATAGGGTGTGTGCATTCACACTGTACTGAAATCCTTCCAAAACACTTTCAGGTAATGATATCCAAAGGCATACTGTTGCAATTGCTGCTTGTCCAGACTGGTCTTTACATGAAGACTACAGGATTTTAGCCTTCCTTCTGGTAGGAGGTTGTTATCAGTATGGAACTTGCTGCCTGGAGAACATGAGAAAACTGACCGGGAAAGATTTGACTCCATACTTCTCCTTTCAGTTTTTGGCTGTTTCTTCATTTTTTAGGTTTTGGTGGATTGTGGGTTTTTTGTTGTTTGTTTGCTTGGGTTTTATTTGGTTTTGATTGTTGGGGGTCTTTTGTTTGTTGCTTTGGTTTGTTCAGGGGGTTTTGCCGTTGTAATTGGTGGGGTGGCTTTTTTTTGGTCAAAAAACCCCCACAGATTTTCAAACAGTTTAGCCAGTGAGGTTAAATCATCTTATTAAATGAGTAAATCATCTTATTAAATGAGTTAGGTCTCTTCTTCTAATATAGTTTCATACATTTTGTCGAGGATGCTGTAATCCAAAGAACATTAGAAGCACTTTGATAGATGCTAGAATTTGATGTACCTGTGAAGTGCTGCTACATTTCAGCAGTGAATTAAGTTACCTCTGATTGCTTCTCATACAGGTATGCTTAATCTATGAGAACATATGAGGTCTTCCATCATGAAGTGCCCGGTATATAAATATAAATTTATATTAATATTTAGACTGTGTCAAAGTTATCCCATAAACTAGAAAGTAGTATGTGAACTAGAGTAAGAAATGAATCCTGCGTCACAAACAATGGCATCCTGGCCTGCATCAGGAATAGTGTGGCCAGCAGGAGCAGGGGGTCATTTTCCCCCTGTACTCAGCACTGGTTAGGCCACACCTTGAGTCCTGTGTCCAGTTCTGGGCCCCTCAATTTAAGAAGGACATTGAGACTCTTGAACATGTCCAGAGAAGGGCAACAAGGCTGGTGAGAGGCCTCAAGCATAATCCCTACAAGGTGATGCTGAGGCAGCTGGGGTTGTTTAGCCTGGAGAAGAGAAGGCTCAGGGGAGACCTTCTTGCTGTCTACAACTACCTGAAGGGAGGTTGTAGCCAGGAGGGAGTTGGTCTCTTCTCCCAGGCAACCAACACCAGAACAAGAGGATCTAGTCTCAAAATGTGCCAGGGAAAGTTTAGGCTCGAGGTGAGGAGAAAGTTCTTCACAGAGAGAGTCATTCGTCATTGGAATGTGCTGCCCAGGGAGGTGGTGGAGTCCCCATCCCTGGAGGTGTTCAAGAGGGGACTGGAGGTAGCACTTGGTGCCATGGTCTAGTCATGAGGTCTGTGGTGACAGGTTGGACTCAATGATCTTTGAGGTCTCTTCCAACCTTGGTGTACTGTGATAGTGTGATACTGTGACAGATTGGACTTGATGATTTTTGATGTCTCTTCCAACCTTATTCGTTCTATGATTCTACTTGCATACAAGTAGTTTATGACAAGTATCATCCAGAATATGCTTCATCCAAGAAAGAAAGTCAATTTGTATGCATAAACACATATTTACCGAGACTGCAAACAGTCACACTGAAACACAGGGATATTGGAAATAACTGACTAAAGAAGTAAAATATCTGCCAGCCCCATTTCATTCGTAGATGAAATGCCATATTAATTTAAAACCAAGGTAAGAAACACAATATTGTGGAACAGCCTAGCCTTGTTTTATAAATCTCTAGTGGATGTTCAAGTAGTTAATTTGGGGAACTGTTAAGGGAAGTAAAACCTGGAGAAACACTATGAATGCAGAGACAATTTTTTAATGGAACTTTGCTCTCAAGTCTAGTCCTATCATTCAGATTCACCTTTCTGTCTTCAGCCACTTGATAGTTTTCAGCAATGTAATAAACACAGTTTCTTTTTCAAGTCAGGGGCAAGAGTATCTGGAGAGACCCTTATAACTACATTTCACTATCTGAAGAGGAGCTAGAGGAAGGCTGGGAAAGGGCTGTTTAGAAGATGCCACAGTGATAGGATGAGAGGCAGTGGTTTCAAACTGGACCATTTATGTTATACATGAGGAGAGAGTTTTTCATGAGAATGGTGAAATAGATCAGGTTTTCCAGGAATGTGGTTAAGGTCTAGTCCCTACAGACATTCAAGTTCAGACTTGATCTAGTTGGAGGTGTCCCTGTTCACTGCAAGGCGGGGTTGACAAGATGACCTTTGGGGGTCTCTTTCAACCCAATGCAATCTGTGAATCATTACTTACTGAGGATTAATCAAAGGCAACTAAACTTACTCCTTCAGATAAAGATCTTCATATGCTCACATTCACAGGATTTGCACTACATTTTTCAGTGGAGTCAGGAAAGGGAAATGATGCCCCACAGATGTCCAGCTCTAAAAGTATGATGACAACTGACCACCACTTTTCAGCAAGCAACTGGACTAGGCACATTAAGACAAGATCCATGACATAGGTCAAGAGATTTCCCAAATGGTGGATTTAGTCTAGCCCAATGCCCTTCTCCTCTGTGACACAATACAAGGCCTATGCAGCAGACCAAGCAGAGGACAAGAAGCCCATAAACCAAGTGCTTCCCAACAGTCAGTTTTGTCCAGCTGTGACTTGGCTTTCAGAGAGGCTGAAACCATTAAACAATCTAAAAAATTGTAATACTTCATCTCATCTTTTACCTATAAGCTATAGAAAAAGGCAACTGCAGTATTAAAATGTCAAGATGGTGGTTGTTATTAATAAGGCAAAAAATAGATCTTTTAAGAAGGTGAAAAAATGATGGCAACAGAATTTAATAGGATCTCTGATGACCTGAAAAAGAGCCCATTTGCAGTTCTTTTGCTGTGTACAAGTACAAGCCAAAATAAAGCTAATTTATCTCCAAAACAGCCAATTGCTTTTCACTAAATGACCCATGAGGGGGCAATAAAAGCTTCAGAGGATCTTTGATGGTAAATAATTAAGTGACTGGTCAAAATCTTGATAGAAAGTCCCCACTGCCTACAAATTACAAGACATCAAGGGTACTCCTGTAGAAAAGGAAATGTACAGTAACACAGGAAATGACTCAAGTGAGAAGACCAACACAATAACATTAAATATTAACTATTAAGTAACAGCAAGCCCCAAAGAGAATTTTACATCATGATCTAATTTATGCCTTGTTTCATGGGAACTTATACATGTTAATGGTTCAAGGGATAAATTCAAATAAATTTAAACAAGCCAAAACAGTGTAATAATCCAAAAAAGAAGCACACTAATAGGTCATGTATATGGTAGTAGCATCTTAATTTGCCAAACTAAGCAATAAAAGACAAAATTAAGTATCACAATTAAGTATTACATAAGCCATTGTCTAATAAATACTCAACACTTTGCTATCATTTGATGAAATTTTGAAGACAGTAGACTCATACTGAAATATTCTGAGTTACAGTAACTCTTGAGCAAGAGTGATTTAAATTCTGAGAGCACTATGATGATTTTGCCAAAACCACCTTTGCTTTTCATAATCTAAGATCTGCACCACTCTATCTCAGCCAAATAATATCTCCTTCCCAGCTGCAACAGCAAAATCAATTACCTAGTCCCCCATATAAAATAGCAATACTGTTCCCCTGAACTCTATTTATTTTTATTGGGGATTAGCTAGACTTGAAATGGATCATAAACACAATCAATTAAAATTGTGTCATAAAAATGACATTGCATATATTAGGTAAGACCAGAAACAGATTTGCAGAATGTCAGTTACCCTACACTGTACATGTAAGATAATATGTTGAGTTATTCTGACAATCAAATAAATATAACACAGTATAATAAGCTCTGCTAGGTTAGCCTATATAAAAATCAAACAGCAAAATAATCTCCATACTGTACTCATTCCAACCAGTGATTCTTTCCTTTAGAATAAACCTTTATTAGAATAAACCAAACCAGGTTGGAAGAGACCTTCAAGATCATCGTGTCCAACCCATCAACCAATCCAACCCACCCAAACAGCTAACCCATGGCACCAAGTACCCCATCAAGTCTCCTCCTGAACACCTCCAATGACGGCGACTCCACCACCTCCCCGGGCAGCCCATTCCATAGCGCAATCACTCTCTCTGTATAGAACTTCTTCCTAACATCCAACCTAAACCTCCCCTGGCGCAGCCTGAGACTGTATCCTCTTGTTCTGGTACTGGGTGCCTGGGAGAAGAGACCATCATCCGCCTGTCTACAGCCTCCCTTCAGGTAGTTGTAGAGAGTGATAAGGTCACCCCTGAGTCTCCTCTTCTCCAGGCTGAGCAACCCCAGCTCCCTCAGCCTCTCCTCATCGGGCTTGTGTTCCAAACCCCTCACCAACTTTGTTGCTCTTCTCTGGACTCGTTCCAGCAACTCAACCTCCTTCCTAAACCGAGGGGCCCAGAACTGGACACAGTACTCGAGGTGTGGCCTAATCAGTGCAGTATACAGGGGCAGAATGACCTCCCTGCTCCTGCTGGCCACATTGTTCCTGATGCAGGCCAGGATGCCATGGGCCCTCCTGGCTGCCTGGGCACACTGCAGGCTCATGTTCAGCCTACCATCAACCAGCACCCCCAGGTCCCTCTCTGCCTGGCTGCTCTCCAGCCACTCTGCCCCCAGCCTGTAGCACTGCATGGGGTTGTTGTGGCCAATGTGCAGAACCCGGCACTTGGATGTGTTCAATCTCATGCCGTTGGACTCTGCCCATCTGTCCAGCCTGTCGAGGTCTCTCTGCAGAGCCTCTCTACCCTCCAGCAGATCAACTCCTGCCCCCAGCTTGGTGTCGTCAGGAAATTTACTGATGATGGACTCAATGCCCTCATCCAGATCATCAATAAAGATGTTAAAGAGCACAGGGCCCAGCACTGATCCTTGGGGCACACCACTAGTGACTGGCTGCCAGCTGGATGTGGCACCATTCACCACCACTCTCTGGGCTCGGCCATCCATCTTCTGATTTCCTTAACCAGTACATTCATGTTACAGCTCTCTGCACCTACAAGCAGCTTAATGTAAATTACAAATAAAGCCATTTATTTACAGGCATTACACTAACCTTTTATCTTGAGACAGCACAACACATTTACACCTACATAAGGCAAACAAGGTCTGAAAAGTAGTTATGTATTTGTCTGCTGTTAATTGCAGCCCTGCTAATATTTAAGGCTTCAACAGCTGCTAATCTCCATTTTATACCAAATTGCATGGTAGTCTTTCCTGTGTGAGCAAGTACTGCTCTGTAACTAATTTAAAGCTAGAGACTCTCTGACTGCTTCTAAGCGAGCCATGCTTGAACACTAGCCAAAACAATTTTCACCATTGGTGAAAACTATCCTCAGTAGGCCTTGGCTTATTAAAGAGGAAGAGATGATCATATTTCTGTTCTGTCCTGACACTGTTCTAATGGTAGCAGTGTGCTTGGTACCATGCAAAATTCAGAGTTGAAAAGAACACTGGTAAGAGGCATATAAAATCCAGATATGGAAGGGCATGTCTCACCAGCATTGGCTAATCTTATCACAAAAACAGCACAAAGTTTGATGAACAAGCACGTTTTTAGGGGAATAGCAAGGTGCTGTGATAGAGAAATCAATAACAAAGCCCCTTTGGCAAATTGAAATTGATGGACTTGACTGAAACATTTAACAGGAGCACTCTGAAGTAGGAACCAAAGAATCAGAACAGGAAAACAGTTTGAACCACTGGAATAATGATGAAATAATAATGATGATAAAATCAGATTGAGGAGAAAGCAGTAACAGACTATTAGGCACATTGCTTGAAGAAAGTAAACCAATCATACTAACTCAGGACAATAATTTTGTACAACTTTCAGAAAGAAAAAGGACTTATAAGCAAGTACAGGAATGTCTCCCTGACTCTCTAGATCTGTACTATTGAAAGACTTTCTAATTGAAATACTATATAGTGCTCACAAAGCAACATCATCTACAGACTGCAATCATATTTGAATATAATTGTGCAAAGGAAATGAGATCTATTTGCAGGAGTTTGCACATCTATGTGTGATACAGAGTGGCTTTTAAATTGCATGGCTCTTGTAGCCTTGCATCTGTTATGAAATAACGTCAGGCAACAAGACAGACTGCATGAGACTCAGGGGTGACCTTATTGCTCTCTACAACTACCTGAAGGGAGGTTGTAGACAGGTGGAGGTTGGTCTCTTCTCCCAGGCAGCCAGCACCAGAACAAGAGGACACAGTCTCAGGCTGCACCAAGGGAGGTTTAGGTTGGATGTTAGGAAGAAGTTCTATACAAAGAGAGTGATTGCCCATTGGAATGGGCTGCCTGGGGAGGTGGTGGAGTCGCCGTCATTGGAGGTGTTCAGGAGGAGACTTGATGGGGTGCTTGGTACCATGGATTAGTTGATCAGGTGGGTTGGATTGGTTGATAGGTTGGACGCCATGATTTTGAAGGTCTCTTCCAACCTGGTCTGGTCTGGTCTGGTCTGGTCTATTCTATTCTATTCTATTCTATTCTATTCTATTCTATTCTATTCCATTCACCTAGTTGAAAAGCAACTTGGCAGAAAAGGAGTTTGAAGTCCTGGTAGATGACAAGTTGACCATGAGCCAGCAACGTGTCCTCATGGCAAGGAAGGCCAACAGCCTCCTGGGATGCAGCAGGCAGAACACTGCCAGCAGGTCAACATAGGTGATTCTTTCTGTCTGCTTAGCCATGGTGAGACATATCTGAGATACCATGTCTTGTGCTGGGCTTCTCAGTATGAGAAAGAAATGAACAAGCAGAAGTGAGTTCAAAGAAGGACCACAGAGGTAATTAAGGGTTTTCAGCACCATAGGCCTTGTGCTCCAAACCCCTCACCAGCCACCTGTGAAAACCTCCTAACAAGGAGAGCTCATTTTTACAAAATTGTGTTTTGGAGATGATGAAAAACAGAAAATGAAATCTGTCCACAATGAGCCTAAATTTTTACTCCATGGTGCTCTCTCTCTCTCCATATTTCTAAGAAATTGTGCTATGTCATTTTTTTTTCAGTCACTTTCATTTACAATTGACCAGCTTTTTGTGTGTTCTGTGCTTCTGTGTGTCCTTGGATTACGTTCAGTGGGTTTACACTGAGGCTTAAACAATTGTATCTTCTCATTCTAGGGAAATTCCTTTGGCCATAGATCAAGAAAATGCCAGGACCTAGAAGATGAAATTTGACTTGGTCTTCTGCTACTGTGTCAAAATACAGGATAGCTTTGAATATTTATTATGAATGTTATCTCAGCAGTGAGTGATATAACGGTAATGATAGTGACACACAATTTGGAGTGTACTCTGAGAGAAAAGAACACTTACAGCAGAAGTGCAACTCAGAATAAATGTATTTATTTATCCAGGTTCCTGAGGAAAAAATTTTTTGCACTATCAAGCACATTAATTTAGTAGACTTTTACAGTCTACTGAGATCATACAGGGCATAATTTGACTTCAGTTGAGAATATATTCTTTCTGTATACACACTGTCCAAGAAAGCTTTTAACCTACTGTCGTGGACTGTGTTTTTTAAAGGACAATTAGAATTTTCCAGTGGAGAGTGGCTGAATTAAAAATGAAAACTGTTCTTATGGAACAATGAACAATGTATTAATTAAAGGCCAAACCATCTGTAGCAGCAAGAGAATATCATGTCAAGGTGTTATAGGTGTTACTACATAGCAATGTCCAATACTGATACTTTCATCTCTTTTTGATGGGTGATCATGTCATTACAGAGCATGAAAAACACAACATCACAATATCAGAACTAAATCAGCTATAATCCTTGAGGGAGGTTCTCCTCCCTCTCTACTAGGGAGAGCATCCTGGCCTGCATCAAGAACAGCATGGCCAGCAGGAGCAGGGAGGTCATTCTGCCCCTGTATGCTGCACTGGTTAGGCCACACCTTGAGTATTGTGTCCAGTTCTGGGTGCCTCAGTTTAGGAAGGAGGTTGACTTGCTGGAATGAGTCCAGAGAAGGGCAACAAAGTTGGTGAGGGGTTTGGAACACAAGCCCTATGAGGAGAGACTGAGGGAGCTGGGGTTGCTTAGCCTGGAGAAGAGGAGACTCAGGGGTGACCTTATTACTCTCTACAACTACCTGAAGGGAGGTTGTAGACAGGTGGATGCTGGTCTCTTCTCCAAGGCAGCCAGCACCAGAACAAGAGGACACAGTCTCAGGCTGCGCCAGGGGAGGTTTAGGCTGGAGGTTAGGAAGAAGTTCTATACAGAGAGAGTGATTGCCCATTGGAATGGGCTGCCCAGGGAGGTGGTGGAGTCACCATCACTGGAGGTGTTCAGGAGGAGACTTGATGGGGTGCTTGGTGCCATGGTTTAGTTGTTTAGGTGGGTTGGATTGGTTGATGGGTTGGATGCGATGATCTTGAAGGTCTCTTCCAACCTGGTTTATTCTATGTATTCTATGTATTCTACTCTGCTCTCGTGAGGCCACACCTGGAATATTGCATCTGGCTTTGGTTTCCCCAGTTCAAGAGGGACAGGGATCTACTAAAGAGAGTCCAACAACGAACTACCAGGTTGATTAAGGGAACTCATGCCCTGTGAGGAGAGGCTGAGAGACCTGTGGCTTTTTAGTCTGGAGAAGAGAAGACTGAGAGGAGATTTAATAAATGTTTATAAATAGCTGGGCTGGGTGTCAAAAGGGAGGGGACAGGCTCTTCTCCATTGCACCCAGTTATAGAGCAAGGGGCAAAGGATATAAACTACAATGCAGGAAGTTTCACCTCAACATGAGGAGGCACTTCTTCACTGTGAGGGTCACGGACCACTGGAACAGGCTGCCCAGAGTGGTTGTGGAGTCTCCTTTTCTGGAGACTTTCAAGACTCATCTGAATGCATTCCTGTGCAACCTGTGCTACCTGGTCCTGCTCTGGCTGGGGAGTTGGACTTTATGATCTTTGGAGGTACCTTCCAGCCCCTGACATGCTGTGATCCTGTGTGATCAACATAACTCTTGAGAACTTGGTGACACTGTTTGCACTGCAAGAGTTTTGGAATATACAATGGGTCCACAACGAGGGAGACATCTCAATCCTTATTTTAATGACTTATCTGAAATGTATTTCATGTCTGTGAAACACAGAGATAAAGTCCAAACCCAATGTAGATACATGTGTAAGTTGATTCTTTTTTTCCTTCTCCTTTCTAAACTCTGCTGAAGAAGTAGGAAATTAACATCAATGAGGAAGGAAAGCTGTCATAGTTTCTCAGACTTCCACCGGGAATATAAAAACCATGCTGCTGGTTATATTTCTGTTGTTGCATTTAGTGCCCACAAATCTCCAAAGATTTTTTGTTTCACAACAGCAAACTGTTGCAGACCTCAGTTAATGCACTCTGTGTAATAGTACTTCTAAATTCATATAAGGTTCCTTTCTGCTTTCTCAAGCTAAGCATCTGGAGACCCCAAAGCTTGGCAGGGAAAAATAACTGCTGCATGCATTCAAAAATATCAAACTACAAAGACTTACTCTGTAGAATTTCTATGCTACTTAGTGTTCTACTTTATTCTCAGTGCAAGGCATTTTACAAGCACTGAAGACAGCAAGTCAAATGAGTATCATAGTATAGCATCATAGTATCAGTCAGGGTTGGAAGGGACCACAAGGATCATCTAGTTCCAACCCCACTGCCATGGGCAGGGACACCCCACACTAGATCAGGATGGCCAGAGCCTGGTCTTAAACACCTCCAGGGATGGATGGGGCCTCAAGGACCTCCCTGGACAACCCATTCCAGGGTTTCACCACTCTCATGGGGAAGAACCTCCTCCTCACATCCAGCCTGAATCTCCCCACCTCCAGCTTCATTCCATTCCCCCTAGTCCTGTCACTACCTGAGATCCTGAGAAGTCCCTCCCCAGCCTTCCTGTAGGCCCCCTTCAGATACTGGAAGGCCACAATTAGGTCACCTCAGAGCCTTCTCTTCTGCAGACTGAACAGCCCCAACTCCTTCAGTCTGTCCTCATAGGAGAGGTGCTCCAGCCCTCTGCTCATCCTCGTAGCCCTTCTCTGGACACCTTCCAGCACCTCCATATTCCTCTTATAATAAGGGCTCCAGAACTCAACACAGTGCTCCAGGTGGGGTCTCACCAGAGCTGACTAGAGGGGGAGGACTAATGTTAATTCCTAGCAGAGCAGTATTAGGGAGAATGTTTTTTCTAATACTAAGATGGCAAGAAAATGTATGAAAAATAAAACAGGAGAGAAGAGAGAATGAAGAGAAAAGCAAAAGGTAAAATGTTTCAACACCTACCACATATGTAAAGGTTCAACTAAGAAAAGGAAAGAATATTTTCTCACTTTGCTAGGCAGAAGGATTGCCTCTCTAACTACTCTAAGAAACATAATGCCTAACATCTGCTGACTTTTTTGAGAGCAGAGAAAGGACAAGATAAAGAAACTAATATCCACAGAAGATGACCTGAAGCATAAGGAAGATGAAACCATAGGAAAATGCATCTATAGCATGTAGCTTTCTGTTCATGAAAACAACATTGACATGTGGCTGCTGCTTCTTGGCAGACTCATCAGTGCCTACAGTGATTTTTAGAAGCCTTTGACTGTCTTAGTCTGCTTTAATACTGATCAATTAATTCACAGAATAGCTAAGGCTGGAAGTGACCTTCAGAAGTCCCCCAGTTTAACTGCTATACTACAGCAGGGCAACCCAGAGCTCACTGCCCAGGACCACATCCAGACATCTTTTGAATTATCTCCAAGGAGACAGACTCCACAACCTTGTTGGTTGTGCTGAGCAGCCTGTGCCAATGCTTGGTCACCCTCAAGGTGAAAAAGTGTTTCCTGGTGTTCAGAGGAAATCTGTGTTTTAGTCTGTACTCATTCCTTCTGGTCCTGTCACTGGGTTTTCACCAGACTCCCATCAGTATGTCCATGTCTTGCTTGTCCAAAACTGGACATAACATTCCAGGTGTGGCGTCATAAGTGCTGGAAATGCTTTGCCTGGTGCAGTTCTGGGTATCATTTGGGTTCTTTGTTACAAGGGCTCATTGCTGTGTTATGTTCAATGTAGGATCCATCAGGACTTACATGGCCTTTTCTGCCAAGCTGCTTTCCAGGTGGGTGGTCCCCAGCATGAATTGGAGCCTAGGATTGTTCATCCTTAGTTTCAGAACTTTGCCTTTCTCTTTGTTCAACTTCATGAATTTCCTGTCAGCCCATTTCTCCAGCCTGTCGAGGTCCCTCTGGATGCCAGCACAATCCTCTCAGCCACTCCTCCTGGTTGTATGTGTGCTGCAAACTTGTTAAATGTACACTCTCCCAACACTGAAACCAGTGCAGAATCACAGAATACATCTGGTTGGAAGACACCTCAAAGATCATCCAGTCCAAACCTTGACCCAGTACTGAAGGGTCATGATCGCTGCAGGCCAGGCTGCCTTCAACTTTGACATCCCTGATGATTTTGCTTGCATTTGTGACCAACAGGTCCAATAACACATCCCCTCACATAGGACTGTTAATTTCCTGTTTTAGGAAGTTGTAATCTAGGCACTCCAGGAGCCTCCTGGATTGCCTACAGCTAGCTGTGCTATTTTTCTACCAGACACTGCAGTGATTAAAATCCCCTAGAAGGATGAGAGCCTGTGACTGCAATGTCTCCTTGAGCTGGAGTAAAAAGGCTTCAACAATAGGGTCCACTTGTTCAGGCAGCCTGTCATAGATTCCTACCACAAGGCTCCCTTTGTTGTCCTAATCCCTAATTGCTTCCAATAAGCTTTGACCTGCTCATGGCTGTTCTTTAGCTTTTACTCTTTGTACTCTACTCAATTCTTTACATAGAGGGCAACACCTCCAACCCTTCTTCCTCTCCTGTCTCTTCTGAGTAGCTTGTAGCCATTGATAGCCACACTCCAGTCACAGGATTCATCACACCAAGCTTCCATAATTACCACTACAACACTGCAACCTTCCTGTAGCAGGGTAGCTTCCAGTTCCTCCTGTTTGTTGCCCATGCTGAGTGCACTGGTGTAGAGGCACTTCAGCTGAACGGCCAGACATGTCATCTTCTTAGAGGGGCGCCCCATTGTTTCCCCAAGGCATTTCATGTGAGCTACCCTCCTGTCTCCTATTGTCTCAGAGGCCCCTGGTTCACCTCTGTAAGACTTTGCCTTTGCTACAGTGTTTATGGCATGCTTCAGGGCAACAGGTTGAAGTCCTTTACTATCACTCCATCCTTCCACAGCTTGTGTGTCTTCCTGCCACTTGTCACAGAGAATTTTGACATTACTGTCACTGTCTTCCACCTCAAATGAAATGGCAGACTGCAGGCTGCACACAAACATGTAGACATTCAGGTCCCTGGCTGCAGAGTGCGCTAAAGCCTGGCACTTGCAATGGAGGCTGGTGGAGACAACATTTGTATTAGGTATGAACAGGTGAATGATCTGCTCAGCCTGGTGACTGAGCTGAAGGAAGAAGTGACAAGACTGAGGACTATAAATAAATGTGAGAGGGAGTTAGACTCATGTAAGCAGACTCTGTGGACCCCTCTAGCCAGGGAGGTGACACAAGAAACAGGGGTTAATGAGTACAGGTCCATAATGAGTACAGGTCCATGTTAGGAGAAGCAAGGGAAACAATTCCTGGCCCCTCTCACTCTCCCAGTTGCCCTTGCAAAACAAGTATGGGGCACTGGAAGTTGAGGGTGAGGGAAATGAGAATGCAGAAGAGATACCATCCAGGGGGCTGCCTAAAGCGAATCAGTCTCTGCCTCACATTACGAGTTGTACGATTTAAAAAAATGAGGAGGGTAATATTTATTGGCAATTCCCTTCTGAGGGGAACAGAGGGCCCCATGTGTCATCCAGATCCTTCCCACAGGGAAGGCTGCTGCTTCCCTGGGGCCTGGGTCAGAGATGTTACCAGCAGGTTGCCTAGTCTGGTACAGCCCTCTGATTTCTATCCCTTACTAATTATGCAGGTGGGAAGTGATGAGGTCGAAACCAGAAGTCCAAAAACAATCAAAAGGGACTTCAAGCAACTGGGGAGAGTGCTTGAAGGATCAGGGGCTGTGGAAGTTTAGGCTGGGTACCTTTAAAAAAGAAACACCACAGAATTAAGAGCTCCAGTGTCCAGAGTGTCCAGCCCTGCGGGTAGACCAAGGAAATAGTGTATTTCTTCCCATAAATCCTGCATCCCTATAAACCTGGCTGCAAAGTTATTCTTTTCCCTTTCTTCTCTCTCTTCTCCCATGTGAGACACCTCTCTTATCTCCTGGCATTTTTACTGCACAATTATGGCCTAGGCATGGGGGGGTGTAATGCAGCCCTGATGGGTCTCGGGAGAGAGAAACGAGGAGGGGCAGTTTGAGCCTGGCCAGTGTGAACCAGCCTAGTAAGGGGGGTGGGGAGGAAGAAAGAGCCCTGGGGCTTATGATAAATCCCAGGTGCAGAAAAGAAGAGCATGGGGGTTTTGGTCTGAATTGGCTGGTCTGGTATAAAGGGAGTTTTGTAAATCTTTGGCTTAATGAGCTAGTGTGTTAAGCCTAGTCTGTGGATTTCTTTGGGTTTTATATGCTTTGCCTCAGAGGGAGAATCAGAAAGCAGATCATCCTCTATTAATTTAAACCAAAATCAAAGCAAGAAATATTTATTTATGCTCACCTGTGCAGTTGCTAATTCTACCTACTATTTTTGGTAGATTTTTGGCGTGCACATATTCCTTCAAATTGTAAGACCCTTTTACCTGGAGAGGCTGTTTTTACAATAGTCAAGTGTTTGGAATTTAGAAAACTTAGTATTCTGTGTATGAGATCAAATCATGGTTGTCATAGTGATTAGTGACACAGCTTGGATACAACCACTTGGTCAAAACAGATACCAATTAGGCTTTCGGTTTGGGTCCTAAAATAATCTCCCAGGAGTGGTATTTTTGTCTTTATTTATGATATACAGATAGACTCTTGATTTAATGTGCTTGAATTGGATGCCTAGTCTAGATATTAAAAATATGTCCACTTATTTCCAAAATACATAAATAGCAGGATGATATGCAAGGCAAATGCATGTATACCAATTTTCTGAAGCAAAAATATTGTAGCAGATCTACATTCTGTCTTAGATAAAATAACCCTGTAAAAAAATGAAACCTCCAAAACCTTACTGCACTTCATTTTATATAGGATAGGATAGGATAGGATAGGATAGGATAGGATAGGATAGGATAGGATAGGATAGGATAGGATAGGATAGGATAGGATAGGATAGGATAGGATAGGATAGGATAGACCAGGTTGTTAGAAAAGAAATAAAAATGATCCCTATAGACTTCAGAATCCTTTCTGGATAGGCTTCTGTTTGGAAGGTAGTTTGATTTTATTAGCCTGGAGAGAAGGAGACTCAGGGGTGGCCTTATTGCTCTCTACAGCTACCTGAAGGGAAGTTGTAGACAGGTGGATGTTGCTCTCTTCTCCCAGGCAGCCAGTACCAGAACAAGAGGACACAGTCTCAGGCTGTGCCAGGGGAGGTTTAGGTTGGACATTAGGAAGAAGTTCTATACAGAGAGAGTGATTGCCCATTGGAATGGGCTGCCCAGGGAGGTGGTGGAGTCACCATCTTTGGAGGTATTCAGGAGGAGACTTGATGGGGTGCTTGGTGCCATGATTTAGTTGTTTAGGTGGGTTGGATTGGTTGATGGGTTGGACACGATGATCTTGAAGGTCTCTTTCAACCTGGTTTATTCTTCTATTCTATTCTATTCTATTCTATTCTATTCTATTCTATTCTATTCTATTCTATTCTATTCTATGGTCTACAGCTAAGCATAGCTGAGGTCCAGTTTTGTAAGCTATCTTCAAAACATCCTTATATGAGAAAATTCAAATTTTGTAGTTGGATGATTAACTGAAAATAGACAATGATAAATCTTTCCTTAGTGTTTTAAAAATCTACATTTCTACATGTTCTGTTTGGTGTTTTTTTTACAGTTGTATCTAATATGAATTCAGACAAATACCAAAGGACTTCCTCTCCAGTCATATTCCCTGGCTTTAATTTCATTAAAGCAAATTCATTACAAGGTAGTTTACTCTTAAGACATCAGGGTGTTATAAATTTTATTTTAACTGTTTGGAATGTGTAATGCAACAAAAGTAACAGAAATGCCTCCTTCCTCCTGCTCTTATGAATGTATTGCTGTTAGATTTACTTAATGAATCTCACTTATCAGGTAACCTGGGGGGGCTGGGGGGGGGGCAGGGAGTAAATGAGCCAGTTTAAAAAAGCTGAGAAAAAGGCAACAGAAATTAGATTTGAGGAGTGATTAGGCACAAATCTCCTTGAAAGAAATCTGCACAAATGTTTTTGTATAAATTAGGTGGATTTGACTTAATCTTGCAGAATAAGAATATTGTGACTAACACACCTGGATTATGCAATTCAGCTAACACCAATAGAAAGTGAGCTAGTTGTCAGCTACTCAGCTCATCCAAGATCTGATGCAGACTCCCTGAAAGACAAGTATCTATTTAATGAGTATTGGTGTTGTTTTATTATTTGTTGGGTTTCTTTTGTTTTTTTTGCCTCTGTCTTTTTAAGGGGCAAGGACAGTACCTGAAAGTCATATTTCTGCAAAATGAAGAACAAAGAATAGTTGGTGGTACCTGCTTTTACAAGGATGGTTTTGCTTCTGTATAACCTAAGAGGAAAAAAAAATGGGTGGTCCTGTTTGTGAATTACAGGGATACTTTTTGGGCCTAATGAAGGGAATACAGAGATAAGCACATCTGATTTGCTTAATCCTTTTTAGAAGGTGCAGAAGTTAAAGTCTAAATTCTCCAGTTTGTTTTAGAAGTCCAGATAAAATAATTTCTGGTTATTTGATCTTGCTTATATTAATCTATGATGTTGGAATGTCTCATGAGAAGCACACAAAGATATCTTGAAATAGATTATACCAACATCTCTAAGGAGCACAATATCTCATATTCTGACTCTTCCCAGTACATATTGTTTCGACAGAATCCCTGAAATCTGTTTCTAACTTCAGAATGAAGAAGTAATGAAGGCAATATAGACTTGCTGCTAGGAGTGTAGTGTTTGAGAGATATGCAGAAACATCTCTACTGACAAATCCAAACATAAAACATAAAGAATTGTGTAGGTCAAGCACAAAAAATTATGAAATAGGATATGCTCATAAATCAATAAATCCCATTAAAAGTAATCCCTATTAGCATTTTGACCTGTTTGACACCATTAAGATGAAGCTGCTAATCTATTATTTCCATCAATATCTAACACTCTAAGATTAGAAATCAGAGGGACTAATTGTAAACTAATTAACAGAAATCTTTGCCTGCTGGCATAATAATGTTTTGTTAATCTAAAATTTAACTTGCAATCTTGCTATATTATTGCATCAAGAAAGTATGGATTTGTTTATCTTAGTGCATGGGTTTGAGTATCATCATCTTTAACTGTGTGATACTTGGAATTAATAATAAAAGCAAATGTAGGTATCTGCCATTTCAATTTAAGATGGAGGAAAACTACTACTAATAAGCACTGCCAGATAGAGATTTGTCTCACCCAGCACAAGAAAAAAACAACTATCACACTAACAAAAATGTGTCTCTGCAAGAAATAAAACATATCCTCTGGGTTTACCTGAAAGAACTTTAAAATATGCCCAACCAGTTCCCAGAATGCAGACTCTTAAAAACATAGCAATCCTTTTACAGCACTCTAGCAAGCTAGGTAGAGAGTACAACATGCTGCAGACTTGTTTTCACAGCAAAAGCAAAACCAAAATGGCAAGGCTCCCAACCAGAAATTCCTGCATTTGGGTGTAATTTTGTGTGTGTGTGTGACCGTTTGAGGCGGTGCCTTTAACAAAGGGACACTATGGCCGAAGGTTTATAAATAAAGGACAGGTCTAAACTAATTTCATTGGTGGAGAGGCAGAAGCACTGATCGACAGCCACCTGAATATGAGCCAACAGTGTGCCCAGATGGCCAAGAGGGCCAATAGCATCCTGGCCTGAATTAAGAATAGTGTGGCCAGCAGGAGCAGGGAAGTCATTGTGCCCTGTACTCTGTTTTGGTTAGGCTGCACCTTGAGAACTGTGTCCAGTTCTGGGCCCCTCAGTTTAAGAAGGACATCAAAACACTTGAAGGTGTCCAGAGAAGGGCAACAAGGCTGGGGAGAGGCCTTGAACACAGCCCTGTGAGGAGAGGCTGAGGGAGCTGGGGTTGTTTAGCCTGGAGAAGAGAAGGCTCAGTGGTGACCTCATTGTCCTCTACAACTACCTGAAAGGTGGCTGTAGCTGGGAAGGGGTTGGTCTCTTCTCCCAGGCAACCAGCACCAGAACAAGGGGACACAGTCTCAAGCTGCGCCAGGGGAGGTTTAGACTCGAGGTGAGGAGGAAGTTCTTCACCGAGCGAGTCATTCATCATTGGAACGGGTTGCCCAGGGAGGTGGTTGAGTCATCGACCCTGGAGGTGTTCAAGGGGAGATTGGATGTGTGTAGTGAAGGATGCTTATGATCCTTTGTCCCCCCCCTCCTTTCTGGAGGCAGCAGGGGGGATCCTGGCGCCACTGAGTCCAGGTAAACAGCCTACCTGGGCGTGGTCTCACCCCTGCAGTACTAGAGGCAGGCTATATGTTTGTTTCCCCGAGTATAGCATATACTCAGGCCACATTTGGTAGCTGGTAGTTCATTGGTTAATGTTTGCGTTGGCAACAGATGCTTATTGGGCCAGTATTCACTGGGGCAAATGGTAAATAGGGGTCGTTTGGCAAATGAGCCCCCCACCTCGGTGTTGGAGCCTGTGTGTGCGTGCGTGCCAGCCAGTGCTTCGGGAGGCCTCGTGGTCCTTTTGCCACGGTCACCCAGCTGTGTGCGGTGCCGTGGACAGCACTCCGTGGGATCAACCGCTGCGTGATCCATCGTAAGAGAAAACCTGGTAGACCGTGTGAACCAGCGTTGCTGACCTGCCACTACCCCCCCTCTGAGCGAGGAATTTTGTATCCTGGGAGAGAACAGCAGAGCCACGCGGTGCGGCCACGCGGCCAGCGCCATTTCCTGCCTCCTTATTACGGCACATCCGTGCCACGTTGTGTGGATTATAAACATTACTGAGGAAAGACTCCACGAAGTTCTCAGCTTGTGAGTAAGCCAAGCCCTTTGTAGAGCTTCGGTTAGGATAGCGTTTATATTGCTCCGGGTGGAGGGTTGCCGGTCACTGACCAACCCCTCCCCCGCCACTCTCTGACTCAGTTTAGGTTCTAAGTTCTGTGAATCATTTTGGTTTAAATGCCCATACATAACATTCTGTAAAGATAGTTCCACTAACCGAATATTGATACCTGTGAAGGACGATTGTAAATACCCCGTTACAGAGTTTGTATATATATAAATAAACTTATATTTTTCGTTGATGGATCTGCCGTGCATTTCTGAGGGCATAACCACGACAATGTGGCACTTGGTGCCATGGTCTAGTCATGGGGTCTGTGTTGATAGGTTGGACTGGATGATCCTCGAGGTCCTTTCCAACCTTAGTTATACTGTACTGTGATACTGTGAAGTTTTGATTCCCAGTGGGACTAGTCTCAGTTTTTCTTCCCCTCCTTCAGTGGCTTGCAGCTCGCAGCTTTCTGAGCTTTCAGCCAGACTGACCGATAAGATAAGGCCTCTTCTAACACATAACTGCCTAACTGCTTTTAACATTTTTAACATTTGCTCTCTTTCTCTCTTTCTAACCCTCTCTGGGGAAAAGGGGGAGAGACGGGGGGTACAGGGATGGGGAACCCTCCTCAGCAGAGGAGGGAAATCTCATTTCTGTGTGACTTTGTTGCATATTTCTGTATATATTGTAAATACTGTAAATTCTGTATATATTTCCCTGCGTTCCCTAAACTGCTTTGTAAATATACAGCACACACTCCTTTGCTATGTGTGTATGTGTGTATGTGTTTTGGTTACTCTTGGATAAATTAAGTGAATTCTAGTCACATTTACTTTGAAAAGGACTATGAGAATGTTGTGATCACAGCCCTGGAAAGCAGTTTTGATGCAGTTTTGATAAATTTCTCTGCAGACACACTAAATTTCTTTGTGGGTTTAGGGACAGGACACAGACTTATTTTTAATCCTTCACTTCTATTTCATGCCACAAAAATCTTAATTAATAGCATGCTGGGACTAGAACTGGCTCCTTTTTTTTATTATTATTTCACAATTTCTCATTTCTAAAGCATCAAGAAAATAGCAAAAACATTGTGATTAATTCTGTCTTTAGTAAGACTTACCTCCCTTGAGCCAGTGTTATAAAGTACTTCCATCTTTATATACTTTACATAGATGAATAATGTCTCTACTTGATATCTCCAAACACTGTAGAAATTATGAGGGTTTTTAGAATATTGTGCAGCATTGCCTGCATGGCTGAGTAAAATAATATAGGGCATCCCCTAACCAGATGTTGTACAAGTATCATAGTATCAGTCAGGGTTGGAAGGGACCACAAGGATCATCCAGTTCCAACCCCCTGCCATGGGCAGGGACACCCCACACTAGATCAGCCTGGCCAGAGCCTCAGCCAGCCTGGGCTTAAACACCCCCAGGGACGGGGCCTCGACCACCTCCCTGGACAACCCATTCCAGGGTTTCACCACTCTCATGGGGAAGAACTTCCTCCTCACATCCAGCCTGAATCTCCCCACCTCCAGCTTCATTCCATTCCCCCTAGTCCTATCACTACCTGAGATCCTGAGCAGTCCCTCCCCAACCTTCTTGTAGGCCCCCTTCAAACACTGGAAGGCCACAATTAGGTCACCTCGGAGCCTTCTCTTCTCCAGACTGAACAGCCTCAACTCCTTCAGTCTGTCCTCACAGGAGAGGTGCTCCAGCCCTCTGATCATCCTCGTGGCCCTTCTCTGGACACGTTCCAGCATGTCTATATCCTTCTTGTAATAGGGGCTCCAGAACTGGAGGCAGTACTCCAGGTGGGGTCTCACCAGAGCTCAGTAGAGGGGGATGATCACCTCCCTCGACCTGATAGACACACTTCTCTTGATGCAACCCAGGATCTGATTGGCTTTGTGGCTGCAAGTGCACACTGAGAGCTCATGTTGAGCTTCTCCTCCACCAGCACCACCAAATCTCTCTCCTCCAGTCTGCTTTCAAGTCAGTCACTGCCCAGCCTGTATTTGTGCCTGGGATTGCCTCGACCCAGATGCAGGACCCTGCACTTGGTCTTGTTGAACCTCATGAGGCTGGCTTGTGCCCAGCTCTCCAGCCTGTCAGGGTCCCTCTGGATGCCCTCCCTGCTTGTCACTGGCCTACACTGGGACATGGACCCATTGACAGCCACAAGTAAAACTGATGGATGTAAGTAAAAGGGGGAAATGAGAATGTTATTTAACCATTCCCATGAACAGGCATTACAAAAATGTTCCAAGACTCAAGCTGGAAATGGGAAGCCTTTGTAGAAAGGTGCATGCTTTCTCTCTAGCTGCAAGATTATTTAGTGTTTAAAAAGGAACTTTTTCACTGACATGAGTACTGCCAAAATGATGATAATGAAGAAAAAATAATTACAGAACTCTAGAATTGATGACCAAAAATACTTTGTCAAAGAGAAAATGAAATTATTTCCTTTTTAAAGTGTTGCTCTGAAATAGAAATAATTTTGAATACTTTCATTCTTAAGTCTTAAGCCAGAAAAATACTTCATTTGGTCATTGCTTAAGGCAGTTGACTTGTTACAAAAATTCTGATCACAAGTATCACACAATTTTAGCAGGAAACATGAGAACATCAAACCACACAAAACCTAAAACAAAAGGACCTTGTGGGTTTTGTGGAAAGGATATTGAACTCAAGGATTATTTTTGTATCCCATTTATCACACACAGTTCAAAAGCAATTTTTTTACTTTAGATCTCCTATTTATTTTTCTTAGATTTTTACATTTTATTGATTTTTGAAGAAATTGATCCTCCCTAATTACTATAGAAAGTTTTGGGGCTTTTTGTTTTCAATCCAAGCAGGCACATACTTGAAAAATATAGTACAAGTTTCAACTGAAATGCTATTGCTACTTCTAGTGATTATATCCTGTGCTAGCTCTGTGAATATCTTTCACTGTCTAGAGAACTGAAGTTGTGACAAGTAGAGCAAAACTCCACAAACTTTAAAAATGCTACTAAGAAACTCTAGCCTGGTAAGAAACTGTAGCCTGGCATGTCCACTATACTCTCAGACCATACTACAGTACAGAGTAACCTGCAGTGCAAGTTGGGAGACTACCACAGATTATGGTATAAAACCTGCACCTAGGTCAGAACAATCCTCACTATCAATACAGACAAGGGGATGAGGTGACAGAAAGCAGCCCTGAGGAAAAGGACTTGGGGATGCTGATGGACAAGAAGCTGGACATGAGCAGACAGCGTGTGCTTGCAGCCGAGAAGGCAAATCACATCAAAAGATGCGTTGCCAGCAGATCCAGCGATCTGCCCCTTTACTCTGCTCTCATGAGACCTCACCTGGAGTACTGAGTCCAGCCCTGGAGCCTTCAATATAAGAAGGCATAGACCTGATGGAGCAAGTCCAGAGAATGACCACAAAAATGCTCAGGGAATTGGATCACCTCTGCTATGAAGACAGGCTGGAAAAGATGAGGCTCTAGGGAGACCTAACAGTCTTGCACTCTTTCCTGTTAGATAACCTGAACTAATTGTAGACAAACTATACCAGAAGTTAGACAAACTAAATTAGATATTAGGCTAAATGAGTCTAACATTAAACCTCATTTCACCCAATAAGGTAAGTAATGTGGAAATCAATGATGAAAGTAACTTAAGGAAAGATTTGCCACAGATTCTCATTCATTTCGCTACAGCCATTCATGTCTGAGTTCCCTGATTTGTTCATTATGTAAGTCCATTACTACTTGCTGATAAAGTTCAACACATATTCACATATCTTGAATATGCTAATAAACTGTTGTAACTTTCTTTTTTTTCCTCCCCCCCCCCCCGCCCCCCCCTTGGAAATGTCATTTGCTATCATTCCTTCCTACATTCTCCAGTTGATCCATATATATTTATGTGTGGTACCCAGATTAAGTCCACATTCAAGGTGATGCCATGCCAGTGCTCTGAGTTTCATAGTTTCATAGTTTCATTCAGGGTTGGAAGGGACCACAAGGATCATCTAGTTCCAACCCCCCTGCCATGGGCAGGGACACCCTACACTAGATCAGGCTGGACAGAGCCTCATCCAGCCTGCTCTTAAACACCCCCAGGGACGGGGCCTCGACCACCTCCCTGGACAACACATTCCAGGGTCTCACCACTCTCATGGTGAAGAACCTCCTCCTCACATCTAGCCTGAATCTCCCCACCTCCAGCTTCATTCCATTCCCCCTAGTCCTGTCACTACCTGAGATCCTGAGAAGTCCCTCCCCAGCCTTCCTGTAGGCCCCCTTCAGATACTGGAAGGCCACAATTAGGTCACCTCGGAGCCTTCTCTTCTCCAGACTGAACAGCGCCAACTTCTTCAGTCTGTCCTCACAGGAGAGGTGCTCCAGCCCTCTGATCATCCTTGTGGCCCTTCTCTGGACACGTTCCAGCACCTCCACATCCCTCTTGTAATAGGGGCTCCAGAACCGGACACAGTACTCCAGGTGGGGTCTCACCAGGGCTGAGTAGAGGGGGAGGATCACCTCCCTCGACCTGCTAGCCACACTTCTCCTGATGAGTTCACTGGTCAAGTTTTTTAGTTCTTGATATGTTATGTTGTAGGTTAAGGATTAACTGTTGTACTACAGAGTGACACTCCTGGAGGGGTAGAAAGTCTGTCCCAAGAGGGAGGCATTGGTTATTGTAATAATATTGAGGTGGGTTTCTGTACTTGCAGATGTAATCACTTCAGTTCTCACCTTCATCCTTTGTGGGAGGTTTTCCACTTGTAACTTTTTGAACAGGTTAGTGCCTTTATTGTGAGTTAGTAACACTTGGAGAGTTAGAGCAGAATACTCACACCACTTGCTTTAGCTATCTAGATCAAGCACCACATTTTAAGGTCGTTTCCACAGGACTTAGAAATAAATAGCATCTCCAGAGAGGGAATTAGAACTTCTAAGTTACACTAGTGCTAGTGCCAGGAGATATTTCTGAATATAACAATCTTTGTCTTCTGAAATTTGCTGATTCTGTGATCCATTGCTCTTTTTTAATCACTTTTAAAAAATCAATGCTGCATCCACTTGCAGATGATGAGATTATATTCTTTCCTTCGCTGAACCTCTTAAATCACAGGTTTAGTCAGAATGCCTGTCTTCACATTTCCTCCTGGACAAGATGAAAGCACTATCATTCACAGTATTATAGAGAGTTTAAATACTATCACTTGCAATTCTGTGCTGAGCAAAGATGATACTGTTAATGGCTGTGTGGTGAGCCATAGCGAACCACCTATAGCTTTGTACTGTGCTAAACTGGCACTACCTATAGTGCTGTGACTAAAACACTGCTTTTCACAGTTGCACACCGTATTAAGAGAAAACACTAGAAGCACAGGCCATGGTGCACTCGCCATGGGGCTCACACCCCAGTGGATATCAACAGTACATGAACTGTTTAACCACCAAGCTCATGAGCTGTGTTAGTTGAAGTGGTGCAAAGTCTAAGAAATCCTAAAATTACACAATCTCCTAACCCCTCCCTCCCCTCCCTCCCCATGATGCAGTACCACAGTATCACAGTATCACAGTATCACTTAGGTTGGAAAGGACCTCGAGGATCATCGAGTCCAACCTATCAACACAGACCCCATGACTAGACCATGGCACCAAGTGCCACATCCAATCTCCCCTTGAATGCCTCCAGGGTCGATGACTCAACCACCTCCCTGGGCAACCCGTTCCAATGACGAATGACTCACTCGGTGAAGAACTTCCTCCTCACCTCGAGTCTAAACCTCCCCTGGCGCAGTTTGAGACTGTGTCCCCTTGTTCTGGTGCTGGGTGCCTGGGAGAAGAGACCAACCCCTTCCTGGCTACAACCACCTTTCAGGTAGTTGTAGAGGGCAATGAGGTCACCCCTGAGCATCCTCTTCTCCAGGCTAAACAATCCCAGCTCCCTCAGCCTCTCCTCATAGGGCTTGTGCTCAAGGCCTCTCCCCAGCCTTGTTGCCCTTCTCTGGACACGTTCAAGAGTTTCGATGTCCTTCTTAAACTGAGGGGCCCAGATCTGGACACAGGACTCAAGGTGTGGCCTAACCAAAGCAGAGTACAGGGGCACTATGACCTCCCTGCTCCTGCTGGCCACACTATTCCTAATGCAGGCCAGGATGCTATTGGCCCTCCTGGCCACCTGGGCACACTGCTGGCTCATATTCAGGTGGCTGTCGATCAGCACCCCCAGGTCCCTCTCTGTTTGGGAGCTCTCCAGCCACTCCGACCACACACAATTCCCAATCAAACCCCACTCTAGTGGAGGATTTAGCAAAATACTAGATAAAGCCTTTCTACTTGAATACTCAGCATTAAGGTTAGTAAATCCAATGAAGTACACTAAAACAAATACTGAAAGTGGCCTCAGTACACAGCAAAGCTAGTCATGCTGAATAAAAGCCCAAATCATAGGATATGCTCTTCAGTATTAGCAGCATTTTCACACTACTGCACTTAATAGGGAAAAACCTACCCATCAGAACAGTCCACTGAGCAAAGTAGTTACCAGCGTTGTACAGGGCTCAATAGACTCTGCCTTCCACAGTCTTAGTACTGACAAGTACAGGCACATTTCATGCTTTTGACAGGGGAGTGATTTATTTTTCACACTATTTTCATTCAGTTTAGGATAAAGATTGCACTACAGATAAGAAATTGCTCTTACTAAACTGCTAGCAGCAATATAAACAATGATATCTATAAAGCTGACATGCATTTGTTAGTCTGAAACTGCAAGAGGTTCGCCCATAGTTATCTCTGTTCAAGTCCTCACATACATATGAAACGTACTTGTTATTTGATAAGACACATGACCTCTCCACATCAGCCAGCTTGCCTCTAATGAAAAGAAGTTCAGAATTTAGTCTTACACAATTTATTAATTTTTACAAATGCAAATTAGGTACACAACACAGGGGTTCATATCTATGTTTTTGTTTGTCTTCAAAAAGGAGCAGTGTTTTTCAAACAGCACTAAGACCAGCCAAGCCCAGAGAGTGGTGCTGAATGGTGCCACATCCAGCTGGCAGCCAGTCACTAGTGGTATCCCCCAGGGATCAGTGTTGGGCCCAGTCCCATTCAATATCCTTATTGATGATCTAGAGGAGGGGACTGAGTCCACCATTAGTAAGTTTACAGACAACACAAGGTTGGGAGCAGATGCTGATCTGTTAGAGGGTAGAAGGGCTCTGCAGAGGGACCTTGACAGGCTGGGAGATGGGCAGAGTCCAACATGATGACAAGTCCAAGTTCTGGGTGCTGCACATTGGCCACAACAACCCCATGCAGTGCTACAGGCTGGGGTCAGAGTGGCTGGAGAGCAGCCAGGCAGAAAGGGACCTGGGGGTACTGGTTGACAGTCAGCTGAACATGAGCCAGCAGTGTGCCTAGGTGGACAAGAAGGCCAATGTCATCCTGGCCTCCATCAGAAATAGTGTGGCCATCAGGAGCAGGGAAGACATTCTGCCTTGTACTCAGCACTGGTTAGGCCACACCTTGAGTCCTGTGTCCAGTTCTGGGCCCCTCCATTTAGGAAAGATGATGAGTTGCTGGAACGAGTCCAGAGAAGGGCAACGAAGTTAGTGAGGGACTTGGAACACAAGCCCTATGAGGAGAGACTGAAGGAGCTGGGGCTGCTTAGCCTGGAGAGGAGGAGACTCAGGGGTGACCTTATTGCTCTCTATAACTAGCTGAAGGGAGATTGTAGCCAGATGGGGGTTGGTCTCTTCTCCCAGGCAATCAGCACCAGAACAAGAGGATACAGTCTCAAGCTGCACCAGGGGAGGTTTAGACTCGAGGTGAGGAGAAAGTTCTTCACAGAAAGAGTTATTTGCCACTGGAATGTGCTGCCCAGGGAGGTGGTGGAGTCACCATCCCTGGAGGTGTCAAAATGGGATTGGACACGGCACTTGGTGACAGGTTGGACTTGATGATCTTTGAGGTCTTTTCCAACCTTATTGATTCTATGATTCTATGAGGATTCTCTGTTCTCCCTTTTTTGTTTTTTTCCTTCAAAAAAGTTAAATGAGTACTTCCATCTTTTATTCAGTCCATGGCAGCAATTTTATTTCTTCCAGATAGACTTTATGATATTTGCTATAATGATCTTTCACATCTCAGTGAGTGGGGAGGTACATCTCAGTGAGTGGGGAGGTTTCATTTACCTCAAATGTGTGGTCTGTACTTTGTCAGTTCAATCTCTTGTTGTCACCCAGCATATTTGACCATACTAAGTAAAAATAGAAGAGATCTCCATACACCCTTGGCATTATACCTCTTGAGGAGTCCTGACTGGAAAGATTAACCAAATAATAAAGTCTAGAAGCAAAACTTTCACTAATGTGCGTGTTAGCTAACATTGGAATTGAACAGTGTGACATAAACACATACAAACCCTTACAGTTGTTTGGGGTTTGGGTTGTTTTTTGGGGTGAATTTTTTGTGGTGTTGTTTTGTGTTTGATTTTTTTTACCTAAGAGCTTAACATACTATGTAGTATTTATCTTAACCACTTAGGTTAAAAATTATCAGCAATTAGAAGAATGAATGTTTTTCATACTGCAATACTCTATTTCTATAGGTAGGAGGCAACCTTTATATTTGATTCTTTAAGGAGGCTTGAGCTTGACATTTCTTAGGGTTAAAAGCATTGGGTGCTTGGAATAGGACCTGGACATGAAACAAACAGCTGATTGTTCTTCTATTTGTTTACCTTGTTGCATGACAGTAAAGCCATAAATATTCATGAACATGTCTAGCCTGATAACTTAATACCACATTGAGAAACATCTGACCCGCCCTATAAAAGAGGGCATAAGAGAGCTTGCTATGCACTTGGTTAAACCCCAAGGGTAAAAGAAATCCTGAAACCCGAAAGAACATGGGGATTGGTGCATGCACACTTTGGGAAAATGACAGTCAGTTCACAAAATACCAGGTTGGAAGGGACTCCCAGGATCACTTGGTTCAATCTTTCCAGGTAACAGTGTACCTTAAATGAGATGGCCCAACACCCTTTCAAAATGAGTCTTAAAACTGACCAATATAGGGGAGTCCACTACTTCTCTTAGGAGTCCAGTGTCTAACTGTTCTCATAGGGAAAAATGTTTCTTCTCAATTCCAATTGGAAACTCCCCAGAAGTAACTGGTACCTATTACCCTTTGTCTTTTCCATGTTGTAAAAAGGGAGTCTGTCATCCTGGTAGATACCTCATTGACACTTTGAGATATGCTCTGTCTCTGTGTTCTTTAATCACTCAAAAACTCAGAAGACATCATATACTTAATGTTAGAAATTAATCTGGTTTAGTGCAGAATTCCACAAAGTAATTCAGATGCAGATGGGTTTAGCTGACTTTTCCAAGTGGCTGTCTTTGTCTTGTGGCTGTATAGGGAAGGACAGCAATTATTTTGCAATTCAGACATTTCAGTTTAAACATTCAGGTTAAATGAGATTAATTTGGGCCTCCATGGTTGCTCTTTTGTCCAACTCTTTGTGATAGCAGCCTTCTCCCTACTAGTAGGACTTTAAAAAGGTATTTTATAGCTTTGTTGAGATTGTCCCTGCTGACTGCAGAGAGATTGGGCTAGGTGACTTTGAAAGGTCTCTTCCAACATAAATGAGTTTGTGATTCTGTGATTCTGTTTTTCTACTAGCAATTGTCTTTCTATTAACCCATAAAAGTAAACAGGCAGTCAAATTCTCTAAGAAAATAAACATCAGACAAAACATCAAGTGAAACAGAATGACTCATTCCCTGTTTTATTGTAATATAAATTCCAGGTTATATCAGTGAAAGGATGGAATTTGGAAGTTAAAAAAAGGTTTAGCCTTTAATATGTTAACCACAAATATGGAGAGATGAACAAATACTTCAATCTAAACCATAATAAGCTGCTAATACTAATTGACATTGTGACTTCAGGTCAAGATGAGATTCCAAGAATGCAATGTCAGGGCTGAATCCCAACTGCATGTCATCTCCAATATCATTCAAAAAACATGAAGAGAAGTAGTATACACATTATACTACTGTGTAAAATGCCAAGAAAATAAGGTAAAATCATATTAACACAAAAACATTGCTGCATTTTATTTTAGAATAGAATAGCATTAACCAGGTTGGAAAAGACCTTCAAGACCATTGAGTCCGACCTATCACACACCACCATCTAATCAACTAAACCATGGCACCAAGAGCCCCATCCAGTCTCTTCCTAAACACCTCCAGTGATGGTGACTCCACCACCTCCCTGGGCAGCCCATCCCTATGGCAAATAACTCTTTCTGTGAAGAATTTCTTCCTAACATCCAGCCTAAACCTCCCCTGGCACAGCTTGAGACTGTGTCCTCTTGTTCTGGTGCTCGTTGCCTGGGAGAAGAGACCAACCCCCACCTGGATACAACCTCCCTTCAGGTAGGTGTAGAGAGCAATAAGGCCTCCTATTTTTGCATAGTTCAGTAAAAATCGTGACTTAGGATCATACCTAATGCAATAGAAAATATGTCAGATTGCAAAAGATTTTCATATTGAGACTTAGACATTGAATAAGAGGAAATACAAAAATCACAGAATCACAGAAACATTCAGGTTGGAAAAGACCCTCAGGATCACCAAGTCCAACTGATAACCCTACTCTACAAAGTTCACCCGTAAGCCATATCCCCAAGCACCATAATCCAAACAACCTTGGTGACCCTGAGCAGCCCATTCCAATGCCTGACTGTTCTTTCTGTGATTTTTTTTTTCCTAATGTCCAGCCTAAACCTACCCAGTCACAGCCTGAGGCCATTCCCTCTTGTTCTATCACTAATTATCTGTGAGAAGAGACCAGCACCAGCCTCTCCACAATGTCCTTTCAGGTAGTTGTAGAGAGCAATGAGGTCTCCCCTCAGCCTCCTCTTCTCCAGGCTAAACAACCTCAGCTCCTTCAGTCGCTCTTCATCTGAACCCTTCACCAAATAAGGATAGATGTGCAGGTTCTGGTTTCTTGAGATTGATGGTGACAATACAATGGCTGCAAGCTATTTTTCAGTGGCTATAATTTTTTCTTCCCCTGGAGTTTGTTATCCCAGTTCAAACTGAAATTAATTGAATTACCAGTTTGGTAGACAGTTGTTTGTATAATTGGTAAGAGCTTGTTAGGAGGAAGAAACCTTTTAATGAACAAACCTACATGTATTAAACTAAGAAAGTATAATTAGGCAGGTAATTAAAATATATTACAGTATGTCAGTGATATTATTAGATGTGTTAGAACAGAACAGGACAGGACAGGACAGGACAGGACAGGACAGGACAGGACAGAATAGAATAGAATAGAATAGAATAGAATAGAATAGAATAGAATAGAATAGAATAGAATAGAATAGAATAGAATAGAATAGACCAGGTTGGAAAAGACCCTCAAGATCATTGCGTCCAACCCATCAACCAATCCAAACCACCTAAACAACTAACCCATGGCACCAAGCACCCCATCAAGTCTCTTCCCGAACATCTCCAATGATGGTGACTTCATCACCTTCCCGGGATGCCCATTCCAATAGGCAATCACTCTCTCTGTATAGAACTTCTTCCTAACATCCAACCTAAACCTCCCCTGGCACAGCCTGAGACTGTGTCCTCTTGTTTTGTTCTAATTCAAATAATTGCTCGCATTTACTATGGCCTTACCTCTACGAAGGTCTAGCTCATCAATATTTCCATGCCAAAAGACAACTGGTAGTTGCCTAACACTTGTTATCCTGACAGGTGAAGCACCACATACCAGCACATGAGCATATCATTACATAGCCCTCATCTAGGTATAAAAACCAATTAATTAATTCCAGATTTTCCTACATATAGAAAAAAAATCCCACACATGCAAACAAGCAGAGGGCTCATCATAAAAAATATTATATGTCCTTGTTTTTCATGACCACAGCTCTTCAAGTTTTAAATACTCCTGATCGTTTAACACTGAACATATGTCAGGATTCTGGAAGCAATACATAATTTTTACCTTTGCATTTTTCTGTTGAATTAAGCAGTACACAAAATGAAACGTTTCAGCAGTCAAGTGCTTTCCTCACCAATTCATTTAAGCACTGAGAATGTCAGTAGCAGTCTACCTTGGATTTCAGCACTGTAAAAAATTGTTCTCTTGCTCTGCACTGTCTGTAAGTGTAATATTTCAGGATGGGCAATAGAAGGACTGTGTGCTCTGAATTTCCCATTTTACTTAGAACACCGAGCACGTGAAAGTCCCCAGACACTGGTACTTATCAAGAGCTCTGTCTCTAGGTTTTTGTGCTCAACTACCAAAGGTGACAAAGTATCAATGTATTTGCTATACTGTCATCAGTGCAGGGCTGAGGGGCAGGGGAGGAGGTGGGTAATTGTATAGGCTTATCAGCGATAAACACTGGTTATACCTGAGTTCATCATTCATTCATCAGAGAAGCAATCTTTCACATTCTGTCAGCTCTGACATAGGAAGGACATTGTCTAAAAGGGGGAGGAATGAAAACAAGAAATAGTTCTGGCACTCAGAATGGTATGCATATTTTATATGGTTTCATTAATGAGTTTATGAACCTTAGGCTATGAATTTTAATCCTGGCAGGGGCTGTTGGAATTCTAAAAGTCACATATCGAACGAGTTTGAGATGTGTTTTGGAATCAGCTAAGTGCAGACAATAGAGACAATTCCTAAAAGCCTTCAAATAGCCAGATGGAGAGAGATGGACATATGAAAGACAGAAAGTACCTCAGATTGCTGCCAGCTGTATGTCAAAACTAGACAGGACACTTGCATTTGTTCCATTTACGCTCCTACTTAAGCAAGAGCATTTTTTAAGTGTCCATATCATAATCTAGCAAGCAACTGCTCAGAAAAAAACTCATGCTGTTTTTAATTTTAAGCACCATACTGAGGGATATATAGAAAAAAAACCCAAAACATTATTTAGGGAGCCTTTCCTTGGTAGTGTAAATGTTTTATGTGAAAAGAAAGTAATAATACATAGAGATGAGACTTAAGGACAAGTGTTTACCCACTTGGCACTATAATCACTGACCACTGGGTCTTAGAGGTACTGTCCCTATTTTGTGAAACCTTACTGCTTTCATTATAACCATAATTTTATTGATGCCATACATTATAAAGTCTTACAGAGAAAATGAGTCTCATTTTGACCCAATTAACATGCAGCAGGTAATAACATAGAAGTAGATAAATAGGCAAGGGGGGAAAAAGGCGTAAGGGCTATGTGGTAGGCTAAAAAAGAATGAGAACTCTATAAATGTCATTCACTCTATTATGTCATCCTAGCATATATTTAAATTTTGAAACATCTTGTCACAGGCAGCAATAATTATTGAAAAGAATGACAGGAGCCCTGATCTCAAGCTATCTTGTGTCAAGTGTCTTACATACTGTCGAATAAAAGCCGCAGACTTACTTTCCCTATTAACCATGACATGATTCTGCTCTGCTTTAAAAATATTTCTCCTTTTCCTGAAACATAAAGAGATATGCCTGTTTGTCTCATCCCAAGGTTAGGGTGTGCTGCTTTAAAGCAATGCCTTTCAGCAAGATTCAATTCCAGCTTCTGTGAGAAATCTGCAAGAAAACCTAGGCAAGTTTCTGCTTAACTGTTACTAGTATGAATCAAAAATAAATAGCCTTTGCTATGCACATAAAAGCAGACTGCAAAGTCATGAGGACAGTAAAGTCCCAGGAACACAACCCCAGCCCCACCGTATGTAGGGCGGTGTGGTCCGAATCATAAAGTCATGATTGCAGGTGACGAACGCACAGGTGACCAAACCTTCTTTGGTCTCTACAACTACCTTAAGGGAGGTTGTATATAGGCAGAGGTTGGTCTCTTCTCCCAGGCAGAACAAGAGGACACAGTCTCAGGCTGTGCCAGGGGAGGTTTAGGCTGGAGGTTAGGAGGAAGTTTTACACAGAATGGGCTGCCCGAGGAGGTGGTGGAGTCACCATCACTGGAGGTGTCCAGGAGGAGACTTGATAGGGTGCTTGGTTGCATGGTTTAGTTGATTTGATGGTGTTGGATGATAGGTTGGATGGGATGATCTTGAAGGTGTCTTCCAACCTGGTCTATTCTATTCTATTCTATTCTATTCTATTCTATTCTATTCTATTCTATTCTATTCTATTCTATTCTATTCTATTCTATTCTATTCTATTCTATTCTATTCTATTCTTCCAGAAGACAAAATTGATGATGCCATACATTGCATCATTCCATGATTTTCAACTGAAAAGTCTCAATTACACCTCTTTAAATGCCCTAAGCATATATATATATATATATGAGAATATGGTTACAAATTATAAAATCTCAAGAAAATAAAAAATTTCCAATAGGCTAAATTGTGATGAACTTGATTATGCTGCCTACTTCAGAACTCAGTTCAGGTATTACTGTAATCAAATCAGACACGAAATTTCCTCTGAGTTTCAAATTAACAGGTTCCCCTTGGTAATCTGTTCACTTACAGCTTGAGGCCTTGCCCTAGAGAAAAGCCTCACAGTAAGAAGTAAAATAAAGCAAACAGGCAAAGAAAAAGAATCCCCTTCCCCACCAATGTATTTTTTTCCAGCTGTCAGTTTAGAAGAGTGAGGTAGACCCTTGGTCGAAAATGACAGCCTAATTATTTTGCAGCCACAATTTGACCATAAGGGAAATAATACGCCATAAGGAAAGAAGGAACACATTAGCAGTCTTGAGACTTTCTTTGCATCTTTTAATTATCAATATATTATAAATGTAAAGTTTCTGGGAATTTAAGTGTACAAATGTGAGAGGTAGTCATAGACTATGTTTTGTTTATGCTAAAACAAATAAACTTGAGTAACAGACATAATTCAGTCCTCAGTCTTGTACTCAGTAAATGATAGATTTTTCTCCACCATAAAACTATTTGCATACTTTACTTCCTAAGCGAACACCAAAATACCAGCATCAGCTTTGACATGAAAATGGTATAAAAATAGAGTTGGCACAAACTTGAGAGGTCATGTATTCTTTTCTTGGATGATTTCCCTCACCACTGCAAAATCAATACAACAGTGTAACACTCTCTTCCAAACATTGGCTGCTGCTAAGGTTGATCTGATGATCTGATGATTTAATGGATAAGTACTGAATTTTAACACAGCTCAAAACAACAGGAATGGAATTAGCTTTCTCTTAACTGAAGCAGCAGCAATATCTATTGCTCTATCATTAAGAACAGTGCATTCAAGCATCTAACTTACTAGGTTACCTTGAATCACATCAGCTGTGCAAACTATTCGCAGTTGTACACACATGCCAGTGAGTGCTGTAATTAAATGCAGCTCCAAAGGCAGAATGATGTAATCAAGCGTGAAAGGTATGGAGACAGTAAGTAACCAGTCGCACTGATGCTCTCATTAAAATAACTTTGAACCCAATTTTTGTTGTCTTTGGTTAATTCCAGCTCTTATAGCATCAAATTTTTCTAATGAGTTATTAACAGAATCAATAAACCAAATCTTTGTATGTGAGAAAAATATATATTCAACAGTATGTGAAAACAAGTGCTACAGCTACAAATGTTTTCTTACAGGTGTCTGAATTTACTTCAGTAATATGGGACAAACCTTCAAGAATGTAAAAAAAAAATCACAAATCAAAATTAAATGTAAAAAAGAGGAATGCTTTATGAAGCTACCAGATACAAATAGCAAATTAACAGAGAAGATGAATAGTCACTTAATTTGAAACATGGGGCTGAATGACTGGCAAGAGTTAGCAGGCTATGCCATTCAAATGAAATACTTCTGTAAACACTGACTTTCAGTTTAAATTCCAAATCAGTTCTGTATTTTACTGTGGTATTAGAATTAGTTATTGCTAATGCTCTAAAGCCTTTGCAGCATGGTTGAATATATCTACCTAAACAATGGCTGTGATACAGTTGAAACTCATATGTGCAATTACATTATACAGAACTCATAGAATCATACAATGCACTGGGTTGGAAGGGACCTCTACAGGTCATCTAGTCCAACCCCAATCCAATATACAGGGCATGCCAAACTAGGTCAGATTGCTAAGAGCCTCATCAAGACTGACCCGGAATATCTCCAGTAATGGAGCTTCCACCACCTCCCTGGGCAAACTCTTCCAGTGTTCCACCACCCTCTTAGTAAAGAAATGCTTAGTGTCCACTCTAAATCTGCTTTTCTCTAGCTTAAAAACATTGCCTCGTCCTATTGCTAATAGCCCTCATAAATAGTCCGTTCACAGCTCTTTTGGAAGACCCCTTCAGGTAACAGAAAGCCACCATAAACTGTCCTGGAGACATCTCCAGGCTGAACAACCTCAACTCTCAGGCTGTCGTCATGGAAGAGGTGGGCCTCCTCTGGACCCTCTCCATCAGGTCCACATCTTTCTTGTGTTGAGGACCCCAGAGCTGGACATAGTACTCCAACCAGAGCAAAGCCTCACCAGACCAGAGTAGAGGGGCTGAGTAACCTCTTTTGATTTGCTGGTCATGCTTTTTTTGATGCATCCCAGGATGAGGTTGGCTTTCAGGACTGCAAGTGAACATTTTTGGCTCATGTTCAGCTTTTCAAACACCTGTGTATCCAAATCTGCTCAGTGCCGCCTGTACTGATAGTGAAGATTGTCCCATACCAGGTGGTAGGACCTTATGCTTGGCGTTGTTAAACCTCATGAGGCTGACCTAGACCTATTGCTCCAGCCTGTCTAGATCCCTCTGAATGACACCCAGGTCCCTCTGGCTTATTGACTGCACCATTCATATTGGTGTCATCTGCAAATTTGTTGAGGGTGCACTCAATCCCACTGTCTATATCACTGATGAAGATATTAAACAGTTCTTGTCCAGTACAGACCCCTGAAGGTCACCCATCTCTGTCTGGACATCAAGCCATTGACAACTACCCTCTGGCCAGCATATAAGGAAATACTGAGGGAGCTAGGATTGCTTAGCCTGGAGGAGAGGAGACTCAGGGGTGACCTTATTACTCTCTACAACTGAAGGGAGGTTGTAGATAGGCGGATGATGGTCTCTTCTCCCAGGCAGCCAGTACCAGAACAAGAGGACACAGTCTCAGGCTGCGCCAGGGGAGGTTTAGGCTGCATGTTAGGAAGAAGTTCTATACAGAGACAGTGATTGCCCATTGGAATGGGCTGCCTGGGGAGCTGGTGGAGTCCCCGTCATTGGAGGTTTACAGGCGGAGATTGATGGGGTGCTTGGTTGCATGGTTAGTTGTTTAGGTGGGTTGGATTGGTTGAAGGGTTGGATGCGATGATCTTGAAAGTCTCTTCCAACCTGGTTTATTCTGTTCTATTCTAAAGAGGCCTCACAAACTGACTGCATTGCCTTAAGCTTTAGTCCAAATGTCTCTCAGAAATTTGGTAACATCATCTACAGAGTTAGATAATTCTACTTGGAGCAAAATCTACTACTTACAGATATTCTGCTTAAGAGCAGTTGAGTTTAAAGAGGTTTCAGTTCCGTGAAACCAGCTACAGGCTCAGGTACATCAATTCCACTGTAATTCCTTTAGCCAGATGTTGACTTTTAACTCTTACAAGTTGCAGGGCAGAAGATACCATTCTTAAGAAGAAAGTCTGTATTTGAATTTCAGAAATGTTTCTGGATTTTTCACCAAAGTTCTTGGAAATGATAGCAAGAAAAAGATAATTTTCATCCTAGCAGAATTAAAATCATTAGTAGATAGGAATTGTGACACACTAATTCTAGAATCACCAAAGCACAGATATTATCAAGATTGGTGATGTGCTTGACAATACAAGATCAAAGAGAAAAATATTCCCTGAAGAGAGAAAAATATTCCCTGGAAAGAGAAAAATATTGCCTCTCTAAATGTATTTGGCTTAGATTATATATGATAATGAAACTACACAAGGACAACCAAATTACCTCAGACCATTTTGTGTATGCATCAAAAAAATGCACGTGTTAAGTATCCGCAGACACTTTCCTTCAGTAAATTCCTGTGTCCAATATCACAGCGTTATAAAAAACTGAAGCACTTTATTTCACTGACTTTTACTAAATTTACTAAATTACAATGACAGAAAAGTTTTGGAAAAATTTGAGGAAAGAGTAACTTAGGAGCTGTTGGGAGGCAGCAAAATAAAGAGTGATAAGAAACTGGGGCAGGCAAAAAAGCTCAGAGACAACAGGATATAAAATGACCAAATTCACACGTGAGAAGCCTAAATGATCATTGATCAACTTATTTTATTACTTTGAAAGATAAAAGGCAATGAAGCTAATGCCAAGAGAAGAAGCTTGTAAAATAATACACTACATGTACAAAAATCATAGTGTTTGATAAAACATACACAGAAATAAGGAAGGGGGGGGGGTGTAATCCAAAATCAGAACATGATCCTAAAGTGTTTTATTTTTTTCTTTTCTATAATTATTTTCTTTTTTACTAATAAAGCTGCCATTGCCTTTTCAAGTGTGATATGCAGCTGTCTTCCCTTTCAAATGTTATTCACATACATGTACAAATTAAAGGTGGGTGGACGGCACTTGTAAATCTCTGAATATAATTTTTCACCATTTCACTGCTTAGGCAAATACTTTTAATAATGATGTTGATCTTCTCTGGTAAGCTTTTGCATATTCCTATTTCTGTTTGCACCTAAGAGCCCAAGATAATAAGCAGAGTTTTCTTAGTTTTGTTTTGATTTACCTGAAAGACAGCCAGTGAGTGACAGAAACAGAAACAGTTTCCATGACAACCACATCATTGGTCACAAAGGCCTTCAGTCCCTTTCTGTGCAGTTGTCAGCAGCGTTGATGTTTCTTCATTAAAGCTTAGCCTAGCAAGACAAAGACAAGTCTTTGTTAGGAACACTAAATATGTTTTGCAATAACATGATAGATAATTAAAAACTCAAAGCTGGTCCTAATGCAATTAAAAGTCTAGTTCCAAAGAACTCTGTGCGCACAGGGGCAGGTATCCTGACAGATACTCAGAGGGATATTGTTCCAGTAGTTACCTCTGTTAAAAACTGAAACATTTGTGGCAGTGCTTTGTATTTATATCTATATGTGGATATCACCCTAAAGCTGTATGTGTATTGAAGATTTGAAATTCCCAAAAGCCAAACTTAGAAGACAGTACATGTATCTTTCAAGGCAAACATATTCAAAGCATACAGATTGGCATATGTCTTCTTCTCCTGAAAGCAATATGTTGATATTTGGTACAAATCATTTCTAAAAGCCCCACAGAAATTATAATTTGTTTTAGGAGAATGTAGGCATTTTTACTAGTTGCCAATTGGGTTGAAATAGATTCAAATGTCTTACAGTTTACTGACTGTGTAAAGACTCTACCAATACATTTGAAGTAATCACCATTTATACAGAACTGATTATTCACACTCATCTCCTTCTACTACTTCTCAGATTTTTTGTTTCCAGTCTGTCCCACGACTCATACATACATCTTGGCACACTACATTTTTCATCACTGTGTTCTAGTTATCACTTTAACAATATCAGTAACTTGGACATACCAGAATTTAAGAGATTTTGTGTTCAAATGACTGAAAACTCAGTCCAAATTATGAGATGTTTCAGCTAGTTCTGCATGGATAAGAGTACAGTTCTGCTTTTTGACTTGAAAAACATCAAACTGCAATCGTAAAGTTCACTTTTACACTTAAATAGCCATATCTGTTTAAGAAGCCTTTGAGATCCTCTTCTAAGAATCCAAGGAATCTTCAGTCCCTGGAGGCTGTGATCCACAACTACAACAGCAATCCCATGGGACAGAACAATAACACACAGGAAAATTTTCTCTGTTCTCCTATCATACCCTTTTGGGGATAATATAACTCCTTCAGATTATAATCTGTTGCTATTTTGAGGGTTTTATTCTCTGGGTATAGGACACCCATGGTAAGAAAGCAGGGGTGAGGTCAACAGAGTTCTAGAAAAAGAAGAATCATAATGTTAAGAGTAAGCTTCTGCTGGATACTCCGTTTCAACTCCTCTCTGAGCATCCCCAGTTTTGTCCTATTTTGACAGAATTTTCCATACATATGGGTCAAACACTTATGCAATACACATATAGAGAGTCACAGTATGAGACAAGATGACAGTATCTTTTTAGTTTGCTGGTAGTTTTGGTAGCTTTTCCTGCAATAATCTCAAGGTATAACGTGTCAGCTTTCATTTATACAGCACAGCAGGTATGGTTTTCAACACAGATGAAAATTCACATATCGGGCTGTGCATCAACACTAGGTAACTCAGAATAGGCAAACAGTATTGGATGTATACATTAATAGAAGCATCTCTGAAAGAGAACGTAGCAATCTGGTAGTTGAGTGAGTTTATACATAGTGCCTGTAGCTCATTTAAAACTCCACAGGAAACCTCCTCAATTAATTATTAATGTCAGCTGTCTTTGTTTTGCACTTGAGCGATAATCTGCTTTTCAGTCACTGTGTTCCTTTGGTTAGTGAATTATCTTGTTCAGCATTCTTTGCTGGCCAGGCCTTTGGGAAATAAGTATATTCATTAATATTTAATTTTTCCCCTTATGGCCATATCTGTTAAAGAGGGTAAAGCACATCTTCCCCCACAGTCTCCTCCCTAATGTTATTACTCTTTTGTCTCTCTTTTTTTTTCCTCGCTTCTCTTCGGATGGTTTTATAATGGTGCAACACAGGAATTATGTTAATTTGGTGATTTGTCTCTTGCATAAACAAGGGAAAATACACCAGTTTCAAGCATTAAAGTATGAAATTGTTGGTGCATTATTAGAATTAGTATTAGGTATTATTGTGCCTTTTGCATCAAACTGCTAAAAGGCAATATTAAAGGCTGTGATTGGTTGAGCAGAAACAGGATGAGGAATAGCTGGAGCTATGCAGTGGGAATAAAATGAAAGATGCACTTATACACATTTCTATTTGTATTCTTGAAATGTGAATTTTAACTCCTGAGGAAAAAAAGGAAAAGATGTAATGAAGGTTTCATTAAAGACAACACTCTTATGACAACTTGTGCCAGATCAGGAGTTTATAGTTCTTAACTGTCACCTCTATAATATGACCCTACCAGTGTAGGTCAGTCCTGTTGCACAAGCATATTAAAATGTAGAAACAGAGCACAATGACAGGGAAATACTCTGAAATACGTCATGGATGTGGGACTAGTTTTCTCCCCTGAGATGGGAGACCATTGGGTGATGAATGAAGGCCTGAACCCCGCTGTCGTATAGCAATGAGATTCCAGAGAGCAAAGAATCTCAAGAGTCCTCCCCAAAGTCCTTTATTGTAGAGTTGTAGAATCCCTCTCATTACATAGTCTCAGTGCCCCACTTACAGAAGTCCCAGAATCCCTTAGATGAAGCAGCTAGCAGAAGTCCCAAGTATGTTCCTAGCAGCATCCTGACACCAAATCCCTTGCCAGGAGTAGTGAACTAACAGAAGCAGAAGTCCCTAGCAGCCCCAATCGAAGCCATTCCTACCGAAGCCCCTAACCCAAGAGTCAGAGAGTGAGAGCATGTGAGTGTGTCTATTGCTCAGAGTGTCTGTCTTTTATACTCTTTGTTATCAATCCCTTTACCAGTAAAATACAATCATATATATAAGCTAACATTTTTTCCCAATAAGTAGTGCCAGCATGTCAAGGAGGTGGCTTCTGCAGCATGTTCAAATCAAAGGGTGCCAACGTGAGGATGTTGTTCTTGGCTCACATAGAATATCATTGGTTTGCTTTTTGCAGCAAGCAATTGGTCAGCTAAGGAATCATTCATTCTGCAAGCGTCCAGCAGCTGCCCTCAGAACAGTGGCTGCAACATTAGACACTGATTTTCTTTTTAGGATATCATAGAACCATAGAATCGTTTTGGTTGGAAGGGACCTCTAAAGGTCATCTAGTCCAACCCCACTCTGCAGTAAGCATGGACATCCTCAAACACACCAGGTTACCCAGTGCCCTGTCTAGCCTCACTTTGACTATGTCCAGAGACTGGGCCTCAGCCATTTCCCTGGGCAATGTGTTCAAGTGTTCCACAACCCTTGGCCTACCTCAATAGAGGAATTGCTATAAAAACATGCAAGGGGAAAACATGTCACTGTGTACCTTGTTAAAAATCTCCCTCAAAATCCTATTTTTTATTATAATTAAAGCATCTGGCAACTTCATTCTTTACTTCAAAGATATCTGGCAAACAATTTACTAACCTACAACATGGTAGGGTTATCATACATCTATAAAATGAGGACAATCTGACACAGACAGATACCACATATATGGGCATACCACATGTTAATCACAGAGGTGCTTTCTAGGAAACCATGGGAGAGCATAAAAATGCTATATTTAATAAATATAGGCATGCAGTCTAACTTCTGCTCTAGATTTAATATGGGGATATACTCCTGGCTTTAATATTGGTGGCTGTCATCTGATCTTTTGGATGACTGGGCTCTCACTTTTCAACATTCTTGAGTGAATTAAGAATTCCTTTATGCTTATAGACAAAAAAAACCCCTACCATTAAATGTATTAAGAAGATCACCTTCTTTCTTACAGAAATAAAAATCCTGATTTTTTTTTTCCTAGTTCTGACTATTGCCAGCCCCAGAATGAGAAAGCTTTTAAAACAAGCATTTACATCTTAATCCTAAGTCTATAGAACAGAATATACAGTCACTTACAAATGCTAACAAATTATAGAATCATAGAATCACAGAATCAATAAGGTTGGAAAAGACCTCAAAGATCATCAAGTCCAACCTGTCACCCAAGACTTTGTGACAACTAAACCATGGCACCAAGTGCCACATCCAATCCTCTCTTGAACACCTCCAGGGACAGCGATTCCACCACCTCCCTGGGCAGCCCATTCCAATGGCTAACAACTCTCTCTGTGAAGAACTTTCTCCTCACCTCGAGCCTAAACATCCCCTGGGACAGCTTGAGAATACAGCTGAAGAAGAGCTCAAAAGGATTTGGAAGTCCTTTAAGCTGTAAAATATCTTTTCTTTCAGTTTCTTACTCTCTGGTATAAATCTGAACCTCACAAAAATCTGACTGGCTTGTTTGGAAGAGTTTATTGATTTCATTGGTAATCCAGAGTAAGAAAATAAAAAGCAGTTGTCCAGCATATATTATGTCCTATAGATTTCTTTTGCATAACAGCATGGTTTGACAAAGCTCCACAGTCTAGTTCTTAAGAGTAAGGATGGAATATCTAAAATCTATTGATGTTTTTTTCCTGTCCTGTGCTTATTCTCATTTCTCCTCAAAATATGTAGATTCAGTGACATATTTTTTTCTCCTTCCCTTGATGACAATTTGTCAAAAAAAAAAAAGATTCATACAATGTGCAGCAAGCAATTTCACAAATCCAGCTTCCTTTTCTGCACAAAGAATTGCAGATGCAGTGCTCAATTTCCACATGGTACTATCCATAGTCCTTTGTTTTTTCCCCAGAATTTCTGCCAAATTGCTTTCCAATTTATTTTAATTATGTGTGCTGATGGTAGACAAATTATTAAAACATTCACCACTCAGTGTGTTTTAATGAATTGTTTTGGCTGGTAGTGACAGGGTGGATCTTGTCTCAGGGTTCTGACTCCCAAAAGCATTTGTGAATACTGGAGGATGAATACTAATGCAATGTTGTCAAAATGAATGTGCAAGAAACTTGAACTAGATTCATTAAAACCAAGGTCCTTCCAAGAATAGTAGTAATAATAATAATAGCACTGTCACTAACATTTGGTTTCTGGCACTTATGATAAATTTATATGCAACTGCAAAGATTTGTTCATTTTGTAATCAGAATAGGTAAGAAGTGAAGCTTTAGCATAGATATTGTCATACTGATATCAAACTACTTTCATCCATTATCACTGCCTCATTTCCCTTTTCCATCATATGTACATTTATCAGTTTATCTGTATCAGCATGAAAGGGGTGATTACTTAAATCTGCATCCTCTCTTAAAGCAGTGCAAAACAAATCTCTGTTTCTACAGTGAGCATGCTGCTCAGTGAAAATAGTGACTTGCTGCATAAAAACAGTTTACTGTGCAATTTTTTTTCCAATAACAATATATACTTGAGGGAAGCCCAAGTCAATCACACTTCAAATAATTTCCTTTTGTTTAGAAAAAGGTAAATCCTCACAGGCAATGAAGAAAAAAAACACCAGTGGTAAGCAAGTCTGCTGTTTTTCATGGACTTGGAAGAGCAGGAACTGAAGAAAGTAAGAAATTAAGCTACTGCCATCCACATGTCTGAACTGAAAGAAAAAAAATGGATATCCAATGAAGAACAGACACACTTGCATGGGTTTAGATAGCATTTCTTGAAAATATTTTTCTTCACATTTAGTAAGTGAAGGATGTTGGTCTCAGTGCAAGTAAACTGCTAGTAAGGTTTGTTTACAGTGGCGAACCCATGAAAATCAATAAACACAATAACCTATGTACCACCGACTAGGTTGCCCAGGTGCCCAAGAAAGCCAATGGCATCCTAGCCTGTATCAGGAATAGTGTGGCCAGCAGGAGCAGTGGGGTTATTCTACCCCTGTACACAGCACTGGGTAGGACACACCTTGAGTACTGTGTCCAGTTCTGGGCCCCTCCATTTAGGAAAGATGATGAGTTGCTGGAACGTGTCCAGAGAAGGGCAGCAAAGCAGCTGAGGGGGTTGGAGCACAAGCCCTATGAGGAGAGGCTGAGGGAACTGGAGATGCTTAGCCTGAAGAAGAGAGGCTCAGGGAAGACATTAGAAGAGAACAGAATAAACCACGTTGGAAGAGACCTTCAAGATCATCATGTCCAACCTATCATCCAACACCACCCAACCAACTAAACTATGCAACCAAGCACCCTGTCAAGTCTCCTCCTGAACACCTCCAATGATGGTGACTCCACCACCTCCCCGGGCAGCCCATTCCAATAGGTAATCACTCTCTCTGTGTAAAACGTCCTCCTGACCTACAGACTGAACCTGCCCTGGTGCAGCCTGAGACTGTGTCCTCTTGTTCTGGTGCTGGCTGCTCTCTACAACTACCTGAAGTGTAGGCTGGATGCTAGGAAGAAATTATTCACAGAAAGAGTGGCCATTGGAATGTGCTGCCCAGGGAGGTGGTGGAGTCACCATCACTGGAGGTGTTTAGGAAGAGACTGGATGGGGGGCTTGGTGCCATCCTTTACTTGATTAGATAGTGCTGGATGATAGGTTGGACTCGATGATCTCAAAGGTCTTTTCCAACCTGTTCTGTTCTGTTCTGTTCTGTTCTGTTCTGTTCTGTTCTATTCTATTCTATTCTATTCTATTCTACAAAATGCTCATTGGACTCTTGGAAAAATAAAGAGATCTAACAAAGATCCCGTTCATAGCATTGAAATAAAGCCTTCTAATCAAGGCTTGGAAGACATGAACTGAATTGCTGCAGTCAGCAGTTCAGCCCATCTACCTTTCTCCATGAATATCAGGCCTGGTAATGCTCAGACCAGGGAGAGTTAAAGGCCGTAACAAAGGAAAGGCTCAGATGTTATGAATTTCATCATGAACAAAGGAGATAGCTTGACTGGAAATGTTTAAAAAGAGCTTGCCAGTTGAGTGTTTCCTGACACTGTATTTACATATAAAGTTAACTACTAGACCATGATTATGACAGACGCTGGTTACACAGAAGATAAATAACCTCTATTATGTTAATGTTCTTGCTTGCTTTGAAGAATTCATTTGCTTGGTACTAAGTCTTTTTGACAATACTATTTGCAAAATGTTTTAAATATACCATAAACACATTAATATTTGATGGAAGTCACACCACAGACACTTTGACAGTGAAATATCAGTGGAATTTGGTACAAGACAAATGAAAGTGAAATTATATTAATCCAACGTAAACAGAGAGGCTTCTTCTAGGATTGATTATCACCCAAAGGGAAGCTCATTTATTTTCAGGGTTTAATAATAATTCAACCTATTGTAAAGAAAATCTAATAAAGCACAAGTTTTAGTGCTTTCATAAAATGATGAGCACTTAATTTACTGCTAACAATATTATAAGTTTATTCTGCAGGGGAACCTTTCCTTGTCAGGTTCCTCCTGGCAAGCAACCCAAAATTTCAATATCTAAATTAATATTTTATAAGATGGTGGGTTTTTTTTTATTCATGACCTTATTAGAGCTTTCAAAGATACCAGTCAAGTTCTAGGAAGAAGCACAGAATTCTACTCTGCAAAAGAAGCAAATTTCTGTAATGTGGATCAATCACAGGTTCTATATTGGAGAATGAACATCTGAACTACCGCTCTGAAGCACAAAACAAATTATTTGATTACAAATGCTGAATAAGAATGTCAAAATGCCTGTGAGTCCAAGAAGTTCTGAATTATTCAGGGGAACTAAACTTGTTTTTAAAACCGTGCACAGTAACCACAAAATAAGAAATTCATGTTGGATTAAAACATTGATTGCTTTCTAGTATTTGAATACATGAATATTTCTTTTAGAGAAGAGGGTTTGAATGTAAGGGGCAGAATGCCTCTTTCACATATGTGCATATCAAACTAGAGAGGAAAGCAAAGAAACTACAATATTTCAGCCAACTGACTACATTTTCATTGTGTTTATTGTTGCTTTTTTTACCAAACTATTAATAATGATAGTGGGGATTAACAAAATCATTTGACCAGAAAGGGTCATTTAATGTTGAATTATTTCAGAGATCATTCAATGTTTCTTCCTAGAAGAGCAGATCCTCTTTGGAATTTTCACTTTAAATCAGACATAAAATGTCATCATCATCCTCAGGGGAAGAAGAAAATGACAGTAGTAGTTCTCAGCTTCTCTGAACATGAGCCAGCAGTGTGGCCAGGTGGCCAAGAAGGCCAATGGCATCCTGGCCTGTGTCAGGAACAGTGTGGCCAGCAGGAGCAGGGAGGTCATTGTGCCCCTGTACACAGCACTGTTTAGGCCACACCTTGAGGATGGTGTCCAGTTCTGGGCCCTCAGTTTAGGAGAGATGTTGAGTTGTTGGAATATGTCCAGAGGTGGACAACAAAGCTGCGGAGGGGTTTGGAACACAAGCCTTATTGCTGTCTATAACTACCTGAATGGAGGTTGTAGCCAGGTGGGGGTTGGTCTCATCTCCCAGGCAACCAGCACCAGAACAAGAGGACACAGTCTCAAGCTGCACCAGGGGAGGTCTAGGTTGGATGTTAGGAAGAAGTTCTTCACAGAAAGAGTGATTGGCCATTGGAATGTGCTGCCCAGGGAGGTGGTGGAGTCATCATCCCTGGAGGTGTTTAGGAAGAGACTGGATGGGCGGCTTGGTGCCACCATTTAGCTGATTAGATGGTGTTGGATGATAGGTTGGACTCAATAATCTCAAGGGTCATTTCCAACCTTGTTGATTCTGTTCTATTCTATTCTATTCTATTCTATTCTATTCTATTCTATTCTATTCTAAGTGAGCTGCTGCTATTTGGCTACCTTCACTTGAATATAGAACTTACTCAGGAAGGTGACTCAGAATATGTCTCTAGGTATTGGCTACCTAGAAGGGGTACAACCATAGACTCCAGCAATACACACAGGCATTGACGTAGCTCTTATAACCTGCTCTCACTGTAAGGCATGGACGTATTCTCTGGTGAATACATAGCAGTTGAATTAGGCCTTCTGAGAAGTAAAGAAGTGGAATTAATTTGGGGCTTCCCCCCCTCCATCCATTAGTTAAACATACTGACAGTGTCTAAAATTCATCTCAAATTTCAGAGAATAGGCAGTTGCTGGGGATGGAGCAGTTAAAAAACCTTAGTGCTCTTCCTTAGGTATGTGAATGAGCACTGTAACACAGACTGACCACATCAGCATGATTTTCCAGTTTCTTAACTCCTGGCCTGGAAGTCAGATAGATTTGCTCACAACTACTTCATAGTTTCATAGTTTCATAGTTTCATTCAGGGTTGGAAGGGACCACAAGGATCATCTAGTTCCAACCCCCTGCCATGGGCAGGGACACCCCACACTAGATCAGGCTGGCCAGAGCCTCAGCCAGCCTGCTCTTAAACACCTCCAGGGACGGGGCCTCAACCACCTCCCTGGACAACACATTCCAGGGTTTCACCACTCTCATGGGGAAGAACCTCCTCCTCACATCTAGCCTGAATCTCCCCACCTCCAGCTTCATTCCATTCCCCCTAGTCCTGTCACTACCTGAGATCCTGAGAAGTCCTTCCCCAGCCTTCCTGTAGGCCCCCTTCAGATACTGGAAGGCCACAATTAGGTCACCTCGGAGCCTTCTCTTCTGCAGACTGAACAGCCCCAACTCCTTCAGTCTGTCCTCATACTTCAGTTAAGCTCTCTGTTTTCTGTTAGGAACTGTTAGTTCTTAAAGCTCCAAAAGCCATTACAACACTGGCATCAAATATTTTCTAGTTGTGTCAATATCAATCATATGTAAGCAGTATGAAAAAACAAGAACAAAGAGGAAAATTATGCATAATTTGACACTTTGGAAATTAGATATATAAGCTTTTTTGTTAGTGTATGAAGAGAACAGACAACCTGACAGGAAAATTAATTCAAACCAATTTCAACAGCTGTTTTGGAGAGAGATGAACAACCCCCTTTTGTTATTTTTCCTAGTTTTTTTTTGGTGGGATGTAAACTTGATTGCAGCAGAAGCCTAGAAATCTACTCTAAGATATTCAATTAACTTTTGGATAGCTAAGACTGAGTGATAGCAGTCTTCACTTGTTTGTTGAAGTTTCCACAAGATGTGGAAAACTGAACTGGACATTTAGTTCCTACTGCAGTGGTCTTGCAATAAAATCACCCTTTCTCTATGACAGACATTCATTAGAATAGAATAGAATAGAATAGAATAGAATAGAATAGAATAGAATAGAATAGAATAGAATAGAATAGAATAGAATAGAATAGACCAGGTTGGAAGAGACCTTCAAGATCATCGTGTCCAACCTATCACCCAACACCACCTAATCAACTAACCCATGGCACCAAGCACCCTGTCAAGTCTCCTCCTGAACACCTCCAGTGACGGCGACTCCACCACCTCCCCGGGCAGTCCATTCCAATGGGCAATCACTCTCTCTGTGTAAAACTTCCTCCTGACCTCCAGCCTGAACTTCCCTTGGTGCAGCCTTAGACTGTGTCCTCTTGTTCTGGTGCTGGCTGCCTGGGAGAAGAGACCAAACTCTGCCTGTTTACAACCCCCCTTCAGGTAGTTGTAGAGAACAATAAGGTCACCCCTGAGTCTCCTCCTTTCCAGGCTAAGCAGCCCCAGCTCCCTCAGTCTCTCCTCATAGGGCTTGTGTTCCAAGCCCCTCACCAACTTCGTTGCCCTTCTCTGGACTCGTTCCAGCAAGTCAACCTCCTTCCTAAACTGAGGGGCCCAGAAGGTTTTAATTAATTGAAACACATTAAAAAGACTTTTGCTACATCCTACAGATGCCCGCAGAGAACTTGAAAAGTTCAGGGAAAAAGAGATATAGAATTGTGGGTCATGTTAGTGACCTGCCTTAAACATGCATTGTTTGCATTAGACTTGATTTACTTGCAACCAAAAATTGCAGGAAAAAAAGTATATTCTTACTGTACTCCTTTCAGGCCCATCAACACAAGCCCTATGAGGAGAGGCTAAGGGAGCTGGGATTGTTTAGCCTGAAGAAGAGGAGGCTCAGGGGAGACCTTATTGCTCTCTACAACTACCTGAAGGGATGTTGTAGCCAGGTGGGGGTTGATATCTTCTCCCAGGCAATCAGCACCAGAACAAGAGGACACAGTCTCAAAATGCACCAGGGGAAGTTTAGGCTCGAGGTGAGGAGAAAGTTCTTGACAGAGAGAGTTGTTGGCTGTTGGAATGGGCTGCCTAGAGAGGTGGTGGAGTCAGTATCCCTGGAGGTGTTCAGGAGGGGATTAGATGTGGCACTTGGTGCTATGGTTTAGTAGACATGAGGTCTTGGGTGACAGGTTGGACTTGATAATCTTTGAGGTCTTTTCCAACCTTATTGATTCTGTGATTCTATGATTCTATTTATTTCCAGACTGCTCTGTGATACTGTCAGATGTGTCAGTGTAATTGCATCTGGAAACTCTCTTTTCTCTGTGAAGAAGTTGGATCAAGTACAATGACAGGACCAGCACGAGACTGTTACTGTGTGAGATCTATCCCTTACACATAAGAGGAGCAGCTCATCTAGGCCTGTCTTAAACAGCAGCCTACCAGTGCCAAGTGGGAAGATTGCTGCAGTTAAATAAACATCCCTGACTGCCACTTGCATCTGGTATTATATCAGCCAATATAAATAAGCATATTTTAAGCCTTCCACTTAACGCCACTGCCAGATTAATGATATTATGCACTATAGTAACACAAAACATCTCCACCATTCAGCTCTCTACAAGGATATAAAACCCAGCAGACTCTGTGTATATCATGCTCTGAAGTAGTGGCTGCAACCTCTCTATGGACCTGAAAATTCAATTCATTTCTGTGCTCACTTCCAAACAAATCATCTCTGGCATAAGAGGGTGCATTGTGCACAAGAGCATTGGACAAGTTTTTCGTGCCTACTATGTGACACCCTATTCACTTTAAAAAGCAGACACAGGGGAGGGTCCCAGAAGCATGTTAAGGAAAACTAAAATCTTTCAATACCTGCACTCACGTGGAGGAGGCTGTTTCATGGGTGAAGAAGATGTGAGATATAAAGAGAAGCTGATGTGCAAAAAGATTGTATCTGAATGATCTGTCAATGAGCATATGCTACAAGTCTGTCTCAATGCCAATCCACACATTAGAAAAATGCCAGTACTATATAGAAAGCTTGTCCTGACATCTCGTTTGCGAGGTCTGGGTCAATACCTGCATTAGTCCCTGTGGCAGATTTCACATTAGTTCATCAATTATATTATTTAGCACAATATACAATGAAATAAACAGAAAATTTAAGCCACAAAGTTCAATTATATCACAGCATTACTGAATCAGAGGATTGCTTGGGTTGGAAAAGGCCTTCAAGATCAACTCCAAATGCAAATCTACCACTGCCAAATCCACCACTAAACCATGCCCCTAAACACCACGGCCAAACATCGTCTAAATGCATCCAGGGATGGTGACTTGATCATTTCCCTGGGCAGCCTGTTCTAAGCAAAACACTAGTCCATTTCTCAAACATGAGAAGCGGACTAGTGTTTTTGTACTGTCATTCAAGAAAGAGTAAAGGATGGGCTCCCCAAGTAGAGGTGATCTATGTGTACAGATCCCATGACAAGGTTGCATCATCATTTCACAAAGATTTTGCATAAACATGGAGGTTTTATTACTGATGACATGATGAAATGAGATGCCACACCATGAGGACAGTGTCCAGTTCTGGGCCCCTCAGTTTAGGAAAGATGTTGAGTTGCTTGAACATGTCCAGAAAAGGGCAACAAAGCTGCGGAGGGGTTTGGAGCACAAGCCCTATGAGGAGAGGCTGAGGGAGCTGGGGTTGCTTAGCTTGCAGAAGAGGAGGCTCAGGGGTGACCTTATTGCTCTCTACAGCTACCTGAAGGGAGGTTGTAGACAGGTCTCTTCTCCCAGGCAGCCAGCACCAGAAGAAGAGGACACAGTCTCAAGCTGCACCAGGGGAGGTTTAGGCTGGATTTTAGGAAGAAATTCTTCATAGAGAGAGTGATTGCTGCCCAGGAAGGTGGTGGAGTCACCATCACTATAGGTGTTTAGGAGGAGACTTGATGGGGCGCTTGGTGCCATGGTTTAGTTGATTAGATGGTGTTGGGTGATAGGTTGGACATGATGATTTCGAAGGCCTCTTCCAACCTGGTTTATTCTATTCTATTCCAAAAAGGAAACCAGTCCAGAGGATTATATCTTCAATTCAAGAAACTGAAAATGCATCTGAAAAACCAAAATTACTTTGGAGGTGATGCTTGAAACAATTGTCCTGAAACAGTTACAGTGGTTTAAATGATAATAATTATTTTCCTTATCTATTTTCCACTTGAAACACTGCAATACACTTCAAAACTGCCATACTGAAGGATATCAATAATGTAACAGATTGACTGGTGCTACAGAGATGTGTCTGGGTTTTTTTTTTATGAGCATATTTAATTGCACATGTTTCTGAAGTTTCTAACTACAACCCGTACTAAAAATGTCTAGATGTTTAAAGATGCATTTTTATATTTAAACATACCTCATTATTACTACTTACATGGCAGATAGCTCTCTAAGTCTTAATGGTAAGATTGGAAATCTCATTATTAAAACACAAGCTTGTCTGAATAGAAAGGGGGTGGGGGGGGAAGTAAAGTATTCTAAGTGGAATAAGCATCCCTTCATTTTCTTTCATAAATCTCACTTTATTATGAGCTAAATGTCAGAGACATAAAGGCGTAACTGGTGGCATGATCCCATCAGGGAGGTCTGTATCTGTTATCATACTGTATTTAACATTGTTTTTCCAAAGATTTTAAATAAAACCAGTGAACTTTATTAAGGGCTCAAATTTCAAACAAATGTGGCTCAGTCTGTCTGAGTGTGGATTGTTTATTTTTAAAGAGTAAGATATGACTGCGGTCAAACAACATCTCTGCCTGTATATTTACTCAGTATTTAGGGCAGACACCAATTATGAAATGGTGCTGTCAGGTTACCCCTCTAAGGGCAGTCACACACTTCATGTTTCCAGTGGCAAATTGAATTTGACATTTAATTTGAATGCTGAGATACCCTGATGTAAAACCTTCTGCATTATTAGTGATAAAGCAGGAGGGTGGGCATCCTGTGTGCCTCTTTTAAAATAGCCCTCTCCATATTACTACTGCCTTAATTATTTTCAATAGGGATTATTTTTCCCCCTAGACTTTAAAGGAAAATTCCAGTAAATGTTTAGAGTCACAGTAGATCACAACTAAGGCATTTGCCAGGGAGGTTTAAGCTGGAGGTGAGGAGAAAGTTCTTGACAGAGAGAGTTGTTAGCCATTGGAATGTGCTGCCCAGGGTGGTGGTGGAGTCATCATCCCTGGAGCTGTTCAAGAGGTTATTGGATGTGGCACTGGGTGCCATGGTTTAGCAGTCATGAGATTTTGGGTGACAGGTTGGACTTGATGATCTTTGAGGTCTCTTCCAACCTCATTGATTTCATGATTCTATGATTACAGGATCCTTCAAGCAGGTGATCTACTATAAATTTTATCCATTCATGCTATCAGGACACCCAGTTTAGAACAATTCTTAGAATAACTTTCAGTAGCTGGTGGCGCTGACACTTCTTCATTTGTTTATTCTTTGGAAGATAAATTAATTTTATGTTACAGAAGAAAGTGTTCTAATAGTGGTTGCAAGTCTTTCACTGATTGAAGAGTCCCGTGTATGCGGTCAGGCCTTATTTTAAGGCACTTCACAGAAAAGCACTGGAATGAAGTATTTTTCAAGCAGAAGATATAGAATTCCTCCCAACTTCACAGAATAGACAATTAAAACTGCCATAACCTGAAAGTGAAGAGGGTGGCTTAGTGAACATGCATGGAATTTGGATAGGATAGGATAGGATAGGATAGGATAGGATAGGATAGGATAGGATAGGATAGGATAGGATAGGATAGACCAGGTTGGAAAAGACCTTTGAGATCACTGAGTCCAACCTATCATCAACACCACCTAATCAACTAAACCATGCAACCAAGCACCCTATCAAGTCTCTTCCTAAACACATCCAATGATGGTGACTCCACCACCTCCCCGGGCAGCCCATTCCAAAGGATAATCACTCTCTCTGTGTAGATACTGGGTGAACCATTACTTCAGAGGCTATAGAATCATAGAATCAATAAGATTGGAAAAGACCCCAGAGATCATTAAGTCCAACCTATCACCCAATATCTCATGACTAACTAAACCATGGCTCCACATGTTACATCCAATCCCCTTTTTGAACACCTCCAGGGACAATTACTGGCTATCATTACTTGCCCTAAATAAATAAATAAATTAGGACAGTTCTTTGTCCCTGTAAACTGTCATAATACATCAGCCATGATTAAGCTATGAAATTTATACCAGCTCAGAATCAGACCTGGAGGATCAAGTCATAGAATATTACGTTAACTGATGACGGATCTCTGTGCTATTTGCACACAAATATAACCCAGCCCACAACACATTCATATCTAATTTAGAATAGCAGTACCTTTGCATGAACTGGCACTATCTGATCAGCACAAAAATCTGCAATGACTACATTATTTATCTGTTTTGTTTTGTTTTTCCTACTATTGCATTCTGATTCAAGTGGCTGAAGTGCTTTTAGTGTATCTTTTTATATTGCTGGCAACTTTAAATGGATGCTGTTGCCACAAGGATCAACAATTTTAGCACTCCCTACAGAGTACCCACATTTCCATAAATCACAGTTCTGTCAGGAGAACTGGAAGACTATCTTCTGAATTTTCATCATTCATTTATTTTTTTGTTTTGTTTCTGAAATAATTTCTTTGAAGGTCTTCTTGGGAGAGAACATACTCTCTAACTAAAAGTCATGAGCCTCTCATTGGTTTCCAGAGAGCATTACCATTAATTGTGTTGATAGCACTTCTTTCCATTGATCTCTCCTAGTTCTCTTCATGCCTATAAGAGCTCATCTTGCAAAAACATTATCCCTTTTCTTTAGCTTGTGAGTTCCAGCTGGTTTTAGGTTGTGTTCAATGACAGAGGATGATACATGCCATTCATGAAGGCATAGAATTAAGAATTTAGAATCCAGAACATAAACCATACTCATCTTAAAGCTTCCAGCATGGCATTTTCTATGCTTCACTTTAGCAAATTAGTTTTTTTCTATACAATACAAACTAAGAGCAACAATTCAGTAAAATGCAGTGAAACATAATGAAGTCACTATGTCCCTTTGCTGTCAGTGTGCTCAAAATCTGATCAGGCAAGAATCAGCCAGTTAAATACAAGCTTGAGTCTACCAGATGTCCTGATGCATGCTGGACAAGTGCTGGAAAATCCTATTAATTATACAGAGAGGGCTCTATCAGGACAGAGTTTTCAGCCATATATTTGACAGGGAGTGAAGTACCAAGCCCAACACTACACGTACTTAGGATGACTTTTTGTGCTGCTGGAAGATATGTGGGATAATGCCTGCTTTTATTACAGCTTTAGCCATTCCCTTCCAAGAGACAGAAACCCCTCTGCACAGTACCAATTAGTGGTTATAAGGGAAACAAGTTGGAATTGAGATAAGAATTGGAGGTGCTTCTCTTCCCTTCCTGACAATTAGTTGGAATCATAACCGCTTCACAATTAAATTTCTAATGTCTCCTGCCAAACAAGAATAGCAGGATGGCTAATTGTCAGAGTGACACTTATATCTGAAAATGAAAGCTGCCTTAGGATGCCTTGTCATCTTCCTGCTCTTCACTAGAGGTTTCATGCAAAGCAGCAGAGGGAGAGTAGAAGCAGAGGGAGAGGACAGAGTGTTATGCAAAATAAGCTCTTAAAACCACTCTGGTAATAATGTCTTTTATTAAGTGTGATGATATATTTTCTATTCTTCTTACCCTGAATGTTCCATTAGGTTCAAGCTGCATTAGTTTATCCATAAACATTAATGTGATCTATCTGTACAATTTAGTATTGTGCCAAGTCCCACTATGAAAATATCCAAGTAGTTGGAAAAAGAAAATAATCCCTGGAATATTGACTTATTCCATGTTGTGTTGGAGTATTTTAAGATTATTAAAAGCAAAAGAATGAGGATACCATTAAGTATGAATATGTAAATTACTAATGTAAATGGAGAGGCAGGTGTACTGTGTGTGAACACTTTCTAAGTGTGAGTAGCATATTACTTCTAGTCTTTCTATTTTACTTTATGGGACTCCCTAGGCTCATAAGGTTGCCTATTAAAAGGACAAAATTTTATATTAATTAAAGCAATAAATACATTTGATAATTAAAGAAAATAATTAAATTAAATTTAGATTAAACTGATTTTAAGATTGAACCAGACTTAAACAAGGACAAAGGGACATTAGAAGTATGATAATCCTTCATAGCTAATTATACAGGAAAGCAGTCACAGGTTAGCTTGGCCTAATTCCAGTAAATTGAAAGAAGCTGCTCATTGTACATCCTTCACTTCAGTGCTGAAACTGTCCAATAAAAGACAGTCTCCCAGCTAAGGAAAATCTAAATCTAGATCACCTGATGAGTAATGCAGAGCCTTGGCTGCTCACTTTCCCTGAGAAGGTGGAAGGTGGACCCTCTTTCACAGTCTTCCACATTGTGTCAGCAAAATTGTCTAATTCTTCTGTTATGTTGAAAAGAGAGAGATGGAATCTCATCCCTCTCCTGATGGTTTAAGGGCTTGGTAAACACAGCAGTGCTGCAATGGTTTTAAGGAGGAGCGTCCAGTATTTTCAGTGTTGTAAAAGAAGCAGGGAATAAGGAAAAGAAAATCACTCTATGATCTGAAATCAGTGAAGGGGAGGCATTATACAGTAAAAGCAGTCTAAAGACCAGAGGATAACTAATTTCACCTTTCCTTATTTGTAAACTTCAGATTTGAATTAGATGGTTTATTTTCATTCTTTTTTTTTTTATTTCTAATTCACCAAATTTCCTCAGCTGTATTTTTACAATGTAAATTTTATGTCACCACCCATGGATGAGGTGAACAATTAAAGACAGGTCATGACATTCTGCTCCCAGATAACTTCTGTTTTCATATCATAAGCAGATTAAACATTGCAGGATAGCTGTAAATCCAAAAATAAATATGCTGTGTCTCCCATTCCTGTATGCACAGCTCTAGTTGTCTTACCCACAACTCTCCTTGGCCTCTAAAGGTCAGTCTTTGCCCTTGCCTAGTTGCAAGTAAAACACCATAAAACTAATACCTCACTGTTTAGTACCTCTACATTTTTCTTTTACAAAGGAAATATATAATTTGGAGTAATCCTTTTCCCTCTTGTGAATACTTGATTTTTGTTGCTCCCTATCCCCTTCAAGAGTCTTCAGGAAGAAATACAAGCCAAAAAGACAGAATGAAATGAAGAAAAAACAAACAAGCAAGCAAAAATAAAACCATACACACTCCATTTCTGTGGGTATTTTAATCAGTTTTCCTCTCTCACACAATCAAGGACAGTACTGAAAAGTCTCCCCAACACATCATTTCCTTCAGTTGCTCCAGCCAATTTGCCTTGGCTGCTACCCACCAACGGCAACTCCAAACAGCGATTGGCAACAACAGCTTCCAAACTGACAAAATCAATTTTCCTTCGAACAATATTTACAATAAACAACAATGTCCTTTTTTAACCTTGTCCATCAAACAAAAGGAGATGATTTCATTGTTCATGCAAATATAAGATGCAGTTCTATTGACAGGACAGGAAGGAATGTAAACACATTTTTTCAGATATACAATGGAGTGTCACAATAACTACAAGTGACTGATGTGACCAATTCTTACAGCTTGGTTTATACAGTATTTTAAAATCAGTTTACAATAAATTAAGAAAATCCACAGGCCACTAGGCTTTCTCTCCATGGACACCACAATGAATAGAATAGAATAGAATAGAATAGAATAGAATAGAATAGAATAGAATAGAATAGAATAGAATAGAATAGACGTTGAATTGAATTGAATTTAATTGAATTGAATAAACCAGGTTGGAAGAGACCCTCAAGACCCTCAAGATGATCGCGTCCAACCTATCATCCAACACCACCTAATCAACTAAACCATGGCACCAAGCACCCTATCAAGTCTCCTCCTAAGCACCTCCAATGACGGTGACTCCACCACCTCCCCCAGCAGCACATTCCAATAGCCAATCACTCCCTCTGTGTAGAATTTCTTCCTAACATCCAGTCTGAACCTCCCCTGGTGCAGCTTGAGACTGTGTCCTCTTGTTCTGCTGCTGGTTGCCTGGGAGAAGAGACCAACTCCCACCTGGTTACAACCTCCCTTCAGGTATTTGTACACATCGATAAGGTCTCCCCTGAGCTTCCAGGCTAAGCAACCCCAGCTCCCTCAGCCTCTCCTCATAGGGCTTGTGCTCCAAACCCCTCACCAACTTTGTTGCCATTCTCTGGACACGTTCCAGCAACTCAACATCCTTCCTAAACTGAGGGGCCCAGAACTGGACACAGTACTCAAAGTGTGGCCTAACCAGTGCAGCGTACAGGGGGAGAATGACCTCCCTGCTCCTGCTGGCCACATTGTTCCTGATAGAGGCCAGGATGCCATAAAAGATAGCACTTAAAAATCATGCACTTTTACCACAAGCTCAGCTGGGCAGTGGCTAAGTAAATTCTTCTGTCTACCTGTTTGGCCTGTTAGAAAGTGAGCGAGAAAGAATGACTTCAGGAGATTCTACTATTCATCTTTCTCCTTTAGGAGCAATCTTGATTACAAAAGATTGTCCATAAAAGGTACTGGACAGGTTTATCACTCTCTGGGTATACCTCATGACAGCTGTAAACCTGTTATTGTTCAGATTCAAATACTATTATTTTCCCCCTTGTCTGCAAGGTAAAGATCTTTCTATGAAATACATCAGTATTGATATTCTTATTTTTAGGAGATGGCATTCAAACACCAATTTTCTCTGAGCCCCAGATTTTTTTTTGTTGGAGTTATTGGAAGTATGGATGGACTTTAAAAAGGTCTGCTAAATGCTAAATGGCATGCCAACAGAGAAATTGAACTTGCACAAACCAAAACAAGGTTTAGAATTATTTCCCCTTCAGCTGGTACAAACTTGTGTGTGCAAATATACATTTCTTCCCTCTGTTTCATAGTTTCATAGTTTCATTCAGGGTTGGAAGGGACCACAAGGATCATCTAGTTCCAACCCCCCTGCCATGGGCAGGGACACCCCACACTAGATCAGGCTGGACAGAGCCTCATCCAGCCTGGTCTTAAACACCCCCAGGGATGGGGCCTCGACCACCTCCCTGGACAACACATTCCAGGATTTCACCACTCTCATGTTAGCCTTCAGGCTTTATGTGTCCACCTTTCTGAAGAGTGACAATAAAATTACAGGAGTTGTTATAAAGAAGAGTTAAAATAAGAATTTAAAATAAAACAAATTATGACATAAGTTACTTCAGTAAGTAATGCAAGCTAGTTGCAGTAAAAACCATACAAAACCCCCTGTGTGGCAGAAGGGGGGGAGTAGGGGAAAGAGCAATGTGAAAAACAAATGACAGGAGAGATTAAATACTTTACTGGGTGCCAGCACCAAAACCTGTTGCACATCAGATGATTTACTTGTTCATTAATTAGCCGTCATAATAATCTTGAAGAACATATTGTATTGATTATCTTCATTAATAGAGAGTGGTGCCAAACTGCCATTAAAGTATGTTTGAAAATATGTGAGAGACAGGGATTTATTTGGGTTTTTTTAACCTATCTTAACTACTCACTGGCAGTGCCATGTGCGAGCAGTGTGTTTTCTAGTAACAATATCAAGGCCTTTGTTTGCATTTGGTCAAAACAAAGTTGTGCTGAAAAACATTCCAATCTCTCTCTCTCCCTCTTTTTCTTTGTTTCTTATTTTTATGTTTTACTAATTTATTTTTAATTGTTATTTTTATTTTTCTAGAATACCTTTTTTCTTATGTGGTTTTCTAACTTTCTCACTTCTTCCCTGCAAAGCTTAAGATTTTCTCCTTTTTCGTGATATACTTCATAGTATCACAGTATCACAGTATCACTTAGGTTGGAAAGGACCTCGAGGATCATCAAGTCCAACCTATAAACACAGACCCCATGACTAGACCATGGCACCAAGTGCCATGTCCAATCTCCTCTTGAACGCCTCCAGGGTCGATGACTCAACCACCTCCCTGGGCAACCCATTCCAATGACGAATGACTCGCTCGGTGAAGAACTTCCTCCTCACCTCGAGTCTAAACCTCCCCTGGCGCAGCTTGAGACTGTGTCCCCTTGTTCTGTACTTAAGCTTTACTTTTGTTCTCAGAAGGGAATGTTATGGAGAAGAAATAATCTTTACTGGTTTTCTGGCTTGATCTTGACAGATCTCCTTATTCTCAACCAGAAGCAGGTCAAATGTGGGCATCTCCTGTCCTCTACTATCTAAATAAACTCTAAATCAATTCTTAGAAAAAATGATGCCAGAATAGACTAGAACAGAACAGAACAGAACAGAACAGAACAGAACAGAATAGAATAGAATAGAATAGAATAGAATAGAATAGAATAGAATAGACCAGACCAGACCAGACCAGGTTGGAAAAGACCTTTCAGATCATCAAGTCCAACCTACCACCCAACACTATCTAATTAACTAAACCATGGCACTAAGTGCCCCATCCAGTCTCTTCTTAAACACTTCAAGTGATGGTGACTCTACCACCTCCCTGGGCAGCACATTCCAGTGGAACAGGCTGCCCAGAGAGGTTGTGGATCTCCTTCTCTGGAGACTAAAAATTCACCTGGATTCATTCCTGTGAGTCTTGCATGGCAGTGGGGCTGTACTGGATGATATCTGGGGGTCGCTTCCAACCCCTAACATCCTGTGATGTATGATTCCGTGATTCATCCATTCTTTTTTCTTGTCAGAATAAAATAATTGTAAGGGTTTTTTTTTCAAGCTATACATACATTTGTCTGATAGTAAGTTTGAGAAGTTGACTCCAACATCAGTTTGTGTGGAAATAAACAAATACTGAAAATCACATGGAGCAATATTGCTCAGCAGTCTTAAAGAGGGACCAGTAGCAAAAACTAGAGGCAATAGTACCTTCAGTCTAATAGGAGATATAAACTACAGATCCAGAATTAAAGCATACTATGTAATTGACACTGGACGGGGTGCTTGGTGCCATGGTCTATTCTATTCTATTCTATTCTATTCTATTCTATTCTATTCTATTCTATTCTATTCTATTCTATTCTATTCCATTCCATTCCATTCCATTCCATTCCATTCCACCCTATCCTATCCTATCCTATCCTATCCTATCCTATCCTATCCTATCCTATCCTAATTGCTAATCACTGTATCCTTGAATGGACATATTACATTTAGCTCTGAAATCAGGTTACCAGCAAAGGATAATTTGCAAATTACAAAATGTCTACTGCAACCAGAAAAGCAAATAGAAAGGCTGACTGCTACCAGTACCAGCTATGTAATATTGTCACAGTTTGGAACAGATAACAGACTGGAAAATATTTATTGGAAAGCTGTTTTAAATGAAGAATCTTTCAAATGGAGAGTGAAATTCCTGATGTTTTTGCAGTTATGACTGTATGAATACATGTGGCACTCTAATTTTATTTTTTTAACCCAAGATTAAATAGATAAATCCAGATCTCATTATAATACTTAAAGATCTTATTCAAAAGGCCTATTAAATAAGATATATGACAATTTCTAGCTACTTCCAATTTGTAATAGGCCTTTGCCACTTGATATTTGATCTATGTGAATGAAGAGAAGAGGATGTGGGAAATCAGACCAGTCAACATTTCAGTTTGAGAAAAATAAGCTGTTACATTAAGCCTTTCTGGAGGAATTTAATTGCCTTCACTCTGCTGATTATTAAGAGAGAGAACTAAACAGCCATCTTTATAACATTATACAAATTAAGACCCTCTTCAAGGAAATAGGAACAGATGGATTAACTGCTCATGCACTAACATTTGTCTGCAGATAGGCACAAGAAGACTGAGACAAATCTCTTCTCTCTCCCTCAAAAATGTAAACAATGTAGCAGTGCTTTATAGGAGATAATTTTCACAATAAATTTCAATACATTGTCCAAAGCAAGCAGAGTTACAGGCATGAAAGTGTCATTCAGAAATAATGATAATGCAAAAAGATGCAAAAAGTTCATAGTGCATTTTCTTGAAACGTTTTGACCAATGAAGGAAGATTTAGTAATTGGAATGGAATGGAATGGAATGGGATGGAATAGAAATAGAATATAATATAATAGAAATAGAAATAGTAGAAATAATAGAAATAGAAATAATAGAAAGAGAAAGAGAAATAGAAATAGAAATTAATAGAATAGAATAGAATAGAATAGAATAGACCAGACCAGACCAGACCAGACCAGGTTGGAAAAGACCTGTGTGATCATCGAGTCCAACCTATCATCCAACACCATCTAATCAACTAAACCATGGCACCAAGTGCCCCATCCAGTCTCTTCCTAAATACCTCTAGTGATGGTGAGTCCACCACCTCCCTGGGCAGCCCATTCCAATGAGCAATCACTCTGTGAAGAACTTCTTCCTAACATCCAGCCTAAACCTCCCCTGGTGCAGCTTGAGACTGTGTCCTCTTGTTCTGGTGGGTCTCTATATAATTTTTTGTGTCTAATAAAAAATCATCAATTGTTGTCTCTGTGTGACAGTTTAGGCTGTGCCTTTAAGAAAAAGACAGCTGCAGAATTTTCTAGCTGAATGTTTGGGTGTGAAAAGGAAAACAAAGATTAATTCTAAATGAACTTCATTAGTCAGATGTGAGATGTATCACAACAAGTACTTCTAACATTCTTGCTCTCACTCACTCCAGCTTCAAGCTGTTTGACTTTTTGCTTCTTGGCCAGACAGCATGCAAATGACCCTGGAATGAAACTGATAAGAGAAACTAACTTTCTTAACAACTGCTTTGAGCTAACAAATTTCCCTGAATATCCTTTTCTCTCTCTTTCTCCTTTTTCACCTAATTAACTACTAGGGGAAAGGGAAGGAGAGGGAGAGAGGTTTGGAGGGGGGAACCTGAGGTGGGATCCTCCTCAGGAGGATCTGCATTTGTGTCCTTTCCTGTAAATTCTTGTATAATATTGCAAATACTGTATATTTTGTATATATTCACTGCATTCCATGGTGGAGTGTAGTTTTGCTTGTAAAATACAGCATTCATTCGCTTCTCCAACTGGGTTAGCAGTGCTTTATTGCTGGTGCGTGGGGTCAGAGTGGCTGGAGAGCTCCCAGGCAGAGAGGGACCTGGGGGTTCTGATCGACAGCCACTTGAATATGAGCCAGCAGTGTGCCCAGGTGGCCAAGAGGGCCAATGGCATCCTGGCCTACATTAGGAATAGTGTGGCCAGCAGGAGCAGGGACGTCATAGTGCCCCTGTACTCTGCTTTGGTTAGGCCACACCTTGAGTCCTGTGTCCACTTCTGGGCCCCTCAGTTTAAGAAGGACATTGAAACACTTGAACATGTCCAGAGAAGGGCAACAAGGCTGGGGAGAGGCCTTGAACACAAGCCCTATGAGGAGAGGCTGAGGGAGCTGGGATTGTTTAGCCTGGAGAAGAGGAGGCTCAGGGGTGACCTCATTGCCCTCTACAACTACCTGAAGGGTGGTTGTAGCCAGGAAGGGGTTGGTCTCTTCTCCCAGGCAACCAGCACCAGAACAAGGGGACACAGTCTCAAGCTGCGCCAGGGGAGGTTTAGACTGGAGGTGAGGAGGAAGTTCTTCACTGAGCGAGTAATTCGTCATTGGAATGGGTTGCCCAGGGAGGTGGTGGAGTCATCGACCCTGGAGGCGTTTAAGGGGAGATTGGACATGGCACTTCATGCCATGGTCTAGTCATGGGGTCTGTGTTGATAGGTTGGACTCGATGATCCTCGAGGTCCTTTCCAACCTAAGTGATACTGTGATACTGTGTGATACACCACTATGCTCTGGAACTTGTAATCCCTAAATATCAACTCAAAGTGATTATTTATTTAATGACTCCTCTCTTTTTTTTTCCCTTTTTAATTTTTTTTTAAGATAGACACTACATGTATTCTGGAAGTCCGTGGCACTGACTGTGGTTTTAGACATGTTTTCCACAGGGACTTCAAAAAAAAATCTTCTGCAGCATTTTGTATGCCTTGAGAGAAGGCTGAAATGAAACATAATTACAATCTTCACCTTTTCCTTTCCTTTATTTTCTCTTTCCAAGGATAAGGTACCAGGCTTTCAAGTGGAAGTTACATTCTGATACATAGCATGATTACACTTGTGTTTTTCAAAAGTCATTCACAGAGTGATTGTGATAGCAGAGAGAACAGCTCTGCAGAATAAATAAAAAGAATACAGCTGCTTTTCAGCACATTTTTTTTCCCCCACTGCAAACTCTCTGATGAGTCAGTTGCACATGCTATAACGTGGCATGACTCTGAGTGAAAAAAAAAGAGAATATTTGGAAAGACATCACCAAAAGCTTAATATTTCATTTAGAGCTTTTTTAATTTGAAGAGCATGATAATCATTCTTTAACTTTTATTACCAACCAGACAGCCTGCAAATAAATGATAATTTAAAGTTTTGGTTTGTTTTTTCTTTATATTGTCTTCCAGGTGGTCTTGGAATTCCAGTATAACCTCCTGAATTCTCTGTAATATGTGGCCAGTAATGTGGTCTGAAATCTAGCTTATGCTTCGTTAATTCTCCATCTTCTTGAAATCTAGGTGGTTGAACTTGAGAGGTAGGTAATTCTTGTCTTTCCCTGTGTAGTGGTGTGAAGCCTTAACGCCCCCACACCACGAGAAGGGCCACGAGGGTGATCAGAGGGCTGGAGCACCTCTCCTATGAGGACAGACTGAAGGAGTTGGGGCTGTTCAGTCTGCAGAAGAGAAGGCTCCCAGGTTACCTTCCAGTATCTGAAGGGAGCCTACAAGAAGGCTGGGGAGGGACTTCTCAGGATCTCAGGTAGTGATAGGACTAGGGGGAATGGAATGAAGCTGGAGGTGGGAAGATTCAGGCTGGATGTGAAGAGGAAGTTCTTCACCATGAGAGTGGTGAAGCCCTGGAATGGGTTGTCCAGGGAGGTGGTTGAGGCCCTGGAGTTGTTTAAGCCCAGGCTGGCCGAAGCTCTGGCCAGGCTGATCTAGTGTGGGGTGTCCCTGCCCACGGTGGGGGTTGGAACTAGATGATCCTTGTGGTTCCTTCCAACCCTGACTGATACTATGATGCCAACATAAAGCACAGCTAAACTCAGACAGAGAAGTGAAAGGAAAGATGAATTTTACAAGCAGTAATGAAATGCAATGAATATGTACCAAATATATAGTATTTACAATATTACAGAAGAATTTGCAGGAAAGAACACAAACACAGATCCTCCCAAGGAGTATTCCCCCTTGGGTTACCCCCAAACCTCTCTTCCCCTCCTCCCCTTTCCCCTAGTAGTTAATTAGGTGGAAAGGGAGAAAAGGAAATAAAAGGATATTAAGGGAAAATTGTTAGCTCAAAGCAGTTGTTAAGAGAGTTAGTTATTCTTATCAGTTTGCAGTTCAGGGTCAACCTGCAGTCTGCCCAACAATGAAAGTCAGAACAGAGTGAAGCTGAAGTTGAAGTGAGTGAGAGCAAGAATGTTAGAGATATTTGTTATGGTATGTCTCACATCTGACCAATGAAATTCGTTTAGGATTAATCTTTGTTTTCCTTTTCAAACCTAAACATTCAGCTAGAGAATTCTGCATCTATCCTTTTCTTAAAGGGACAGCCTAACCTGTTACACCATGTATGGTCATCAGGTCCTCTTTCTCTTTAATTTTTTGACAAAAAGTTTCTACTTTAAAGGAGTGAAAAGCATTTCTGGATATACATAGTGTCGTTTCAGGTTTGAAAACCAAGAGATTCTGAAGAATCTAAGGGGGAAAAAAAAACATCATGAAACCGTTCCTGTCATTTCTTATATATGTGGGAAGTTCAGACAAAGGTATAATGAATAAACAAAGAATCTAGGAAGTTACAAGTCAGAATATGAAAGACCTAAATTTCATAGAGTCTGATTTTCAGGTTTTTTTGTCTAATGAAAGTTTAAAAACATAAAGCAATGATGGTTTTAAATTAAAAACTTCTCTTTTTATAAAGGAAGATTTCTGTGTAGCTTTGTAAATTATGTAGGCAAAAGTCACCCATCTGTCGTGATGGTTTAGACCTTGAGTTACTCCTTTCATGGATAGTTGTAGACTCTCCCACTAATGTTTTATGTTCACTGAGAGCCAGTGATACAGACTGGCAAAGTCAAACACTTGGTGGTGGCATACTGTTACAGCAAGACCTTGGTAATGAGCTTTGATCTTGAGTAAACACTTCTAGGTCAAACCAGCCATCCAGGCTGAACTCTGTGCTGCTGCTGATTATTCTTTTTGCCTTCCTACTATGTTACTGCTCATATGAGTGTCTAGCTGTAAACATACCTTTAAATTGCTATAATCATTTCTAACACTTCAAGCAATTGCCGCCTTCAAACTATTCCTCTTTGGTTACACTAGTAGTCTTTTTTCTTTAAGGTTTCCTTTTGTATACCTTTTCATTATTTCTCCATGTACCAGAGAAGTACAAAGATCTTTATCTTTCGTTCAAAATACTCGCTTTTTTGTCTAGACCATAAGACCTTCACGGATAAAATTGATCCGTTTCTAAGTGAGACCCAGCAATGTACTAACTTTCTACAAACTATGAAATTGCATTCTTTGCTTGTAATTTGCTGTCCAAAATGAGACCTCCCAATGAAATAGCTCAGACCAAGGGAAAAAAAGGAAAAAAAAAAGAAAAAAAGACAAGGCAGAGTTCTTCCTGAAGTTTTCAGTTCCCTCCATTCACAGCTGTCAATTCTCAGCTGCCCTTCTGCAGTGAAGGTGCAAAATGAAATAGAGCAGAAGAATGGAGGTGGGCATTAATGGTAGGTTGCACAGAGAAGTCCTTATTTTCTGAAGGACTGATAGTGGGTAACACTGAAGGCTCTTAGGGCAAAAAAGGTATGGAAAAAGCTAACTGCAGAAAATTTCAGTGAGCAGGAAATAGTGCTGACTTCCTCATATTTTGTGGGGTTTGTTTATTTGTTTGTTTGTTGTTGATTGATTTGGTTTGTTTGTTATTTGTGGGGGGTTTATTGTGTTTGTGTGGTTTTTTTTCCCCTCCAGGCAAAACCAGCAACACATGGAATGAACCAGTTTTCTCCCTGACAGCTGTCCAGTGGCACAGATTTGAAATTTCTCTGTATAAGCCTTGCAGTAAAGATTGGATCTATCTTTTATTGTTCATGCATCAGACTATGATGTAAAATAAACTATTTTGAGTCCTCTGTAATCAGGAATAGTGTGGCCAGCAGGAGCAGGGAAGTCATTGTTCCCCTGTACTCAGCACTGGTTAGGTCACACCTTGAGGACTGTGTCCAGTTCTGGGCCTCTCAGTTTAGAAAAGAAGGGCAACTAAGCTGGGGAGGGGTTTGGAGCACAGCCCTGTGAGAAGAGGCTGAGGGAGCTGGGGCTGCTTAGCCTGGAGAAGAGGAGGCTCAGGGCAGACCTTATCGATGTGTACAAATACCTGAAGGGAGGTTGTAGCCGGGTGGGGGGGGTGGTCTCTTCTTCCAGGCAACCAGCACCAGAAGAAGAGGACACAGTCTCAAGCTGCAGCAGGGGAGGTTTAGGCTGGATGTTAGGAAGAAGTTCTTCACAGAAAGAGTGATTGGCCAATGGAATGTGCTACCCAGGGAGGTGGTGGAGTCACCATCACTGGAGGTATTTAGGAAGAGACTGGATGGGGCGCTTGGTCCCATGGTTTAGTTGATTAGGTAGTGTTGGATGATCAGTTGGACACGATCTCAGAGATCTTTTCCAACCTGGTTAATTCTATTCTATTCTATTCTATTCTATTCTATTCTATTCTATTCTATTCTATTCTATTCTATTCTATTCTATTCTATTCTATTCTATTCCATTCCATTCCATTCCATTCCATTCCATCCCATCCCATTCCATTCCATCCCATCCCATTCCATTCCATCCTATCCTATCCTATCCTATCCTATCCTATCCTATCCTATCCTATCCTATCCTATCCTAAGACTTTTTTAAATTTATTTTTGCAAGTAGTAATGCTGTAGGTCTGCTTTAAAACAAACTATATAAAGGGCTTTGGGGGTGCCATAAGGAATACTTTCACACTCATCACCAAGACATGGAAAGTCATTTGGAAATTTCTGTGACTCACATGGCTTATTGCCTAGAGCATCTGCAAAAGTGTTGATAAGAACAATGCCTAAATTAAACTGGCACTGCTGTATCTGAGAGGGTTTTCTGAGTTGCACATGGTTAGCTAGCAGCCTGAGAAAGTGGAAGCACAAATGTTTTTCTTCTACATGGCAGGGAAAGGCGAACAGCATTCCTTCTGTTCCCCATCAATCCAAAGATTATTAATTTCCTCCAGAGAATAACTTTATGTTTGTGAAGATTTCAGTGTCCAAAACCTTGGGATGAAGAGGGATATTGGGGTCAAAGTTGGATAAACCACAGATGCAGAAATTCATGTTAGCTTTCTCTCCTGTTTTTATGCAGCTCTGAATCTCTTTTAAAGCATGTATGCAATGATTGGCCTCCCCATCTCACAATTTCTATTGATATCCAGTCCCAAAATTCTGTCCCTTTTATGTTGTACATGGAAACAAACAACAACAACCTTGTTACTCTACACTGCCAATTTTAACTTTTTTGTTTTGTTTTGTTTTCTCTCTTAAGAGGAATTGAGGGCATAATTATATATGATGCTTAATAGTTCTTCCTGAGTCACTAAAAAACAACCAATGGCAAAGTGAAACTTGCTACCACAGGAAGTCACTAAACTAAACATTTTGTGGTGAAAATTCAAAAGGCAGTTTTTGCAAACACAGAGGCATACAAAGAAATCTTAGCTGATTGATCTTCTTAAGCTGGAGAGCATAAACCTCTCAAACTTTCCACCTCTTAATATGCTGTTTATATAGTTGAAATAGCTTAACTGTTCCATTTTCAATTACTCTTTGCCTGAGTGCTCCACTTCTTTATCCATGTCAGATAGCAATTCTTATCTGGCATCAACACTTCATAGGGATAAATAGCTCACATTTGAGACTGATCTGGCAATTATGTAACTTGGGTGACTGCCTGTCAGATGCAAAAATTGTGCACAGAAAAATTAGAATATTCCTTTTCAAAAGCAACAATACAGTAATAGCATTAAAAAATATCTGGAGTAATTTTAGACTTCCACATCAGAAACCTATGAAAAGTTTGAGCCTCAACTATTCTTGCCTTGCACACCTCCAAATCCATGGAATGGAATGGAACGGAATGGAATGGAATGGAATGGAATGGAATAGAATAGAATAGAATAGAATAGAATAGAATAGAATAGAATAGAATAGAATAGAACAGAATAGGTTGGAAGAGACCTTTGAGATCATCGTGTCCAACCTATCATCCAACAGTAATCAACTAAACCATGGCACCAAGGGCCCTATCAAGTCTCCTGCTAAACACCTCCAGTGATGGCAGCTCCACCACCTCCCTGGGCAGCACATTCCAATGGCAAATCACTCTCTCTATAAAGAATTTCTTCCTAACATCCAGCCTAAACCTCCCCTGGTGCAGCTTGAGACAGTGTCCTCTTGTTCTGGTGCTGGTTGCCTGGGAGATGAGACCAACCCCCATCTGGCTACAACCTCCCTTCAGCTAGTTGTAGACAGCAATAAGGTCGCCCCTGAGCCTCCTCTTCTGCAGGCTAAGCAACCCCAGCTCCCTCAGCCTCTCCTCATAGGGCTTGTGCTCCAAACCCCTCACCAGCTTTCTTGCCCTTCTCTGGGACATCTTCCAGCAGCTCAACATCTTTTCTAAACTGAGGGGCTCAGAACTGGACACAGGACTCAAGGTGTGGCCTAACCAGTGCTGTGTACAGGAGGAGAAAGACCTCCCTGCTCCTGCCAAACTCCCCCCAGTTTTGTTTCAGGATAATTTTTGAGCAATAGATATGTGCAAAACAGATTACTGAAACTTCTACAAAACCACAAACTTGTGTTTCAAACACTAAACTATTGGCCTTTTCTGAAATCTAGTGTTTTTCTGAGTGACTTCACAGTATTATATCCTATGACTCAATATATGGAGAAAGCTAGTTTATATTGAAGCAATTTCTTCTTTCAATTAAGCAAAAGGGTAAACAGTTGAAAGCATACTCCATCAGAACTAGATGTTTTATGCAAATGACTATGATTAAGAGCCAAAAATACTTAATCTTCAGTTGCAATTTACAATCTGGTGCAGCAGAAATGCAAAAAGGAGAGAAAATTCCTTTGCTTGCTTGGGTGAACCTATGCATGCATTGAGGCTTCCACTGAGTCAGTTGTAGGTATTGATCTTGTGGAAATAACTGCCATGGAAAATGAGTTAGTGTCACGTATATGAAGTCCTTGTAATAGTAAAACTGAAGAGTAAATCACTAAAACATTTCCAAGAACAGAGAGTAATTAACCAAACAGTAGAGGAGTTAATAGTATGCTATTATTGCTTTCATCTCTAAAGATAAAAGAACTGTTTTCCACATCCATCTCCTTCATATTTCCGATTTCTTTTTACAAGCCGAAATGAAAGTTGACAGTGCTAAATTTAGAAGTACACTAATGTATGCATAGCACTCCTGTTCAAAGATGGACTTTAGCCCTTAAAAAATGCTTATGTTTTCCAAGAAGTTAACAGTATTCTGAATATTTTCTTGCTAATCAAAAATTATTTCTGGAAGGAATCCAATGTGAATAGTATTGATGAATGAACAGAATTAAACTGGAATATTGGCCACAACAATCCCATGCAGTGCTACAGACTGGGGTCAGTGGCTGAAGAGCAGCCAGGCAGAATGGGATCTGGGAGTACTGGTTGATAGTAGGCTGAACATGAGCCAGCAGCGTGCCCAGGTGGACAAGGCGGCCAACGGCATCCTGGTCTGCATCAGAAATAGTGTGGCCAGCAGGAGCAGGGAAGTCATTCGGTCCCTGTAATTAGCACTGGTTAGGCCACACCTTGAGTTCTGTGTCCACTTCTGGGGTCCTCAGTTTAGGAAAGATGTTGAGTTGCTGGAATGTGTCCAGAGAAGGGCAACAAGGCTGGGGAGGGGTCTGGAGCACAAGCCCTCTGAGGAGAGGCTGAGGGAGCTGGGGCTGCTTAGCCTGGAGAAGAGGAAGTTCAGGGGAGACCTTATTGCTCTCTACAACTACCTGAAGAGAGGTTGTAGCCAGATTGGGGGCGTTGGTCTCTTCTCCCAGGCAACCAGCACCAGAACAAGAGGACACAGTCTCAAGCTGCAGCAGGGGAGGTTTAGGCTGGATGTTAGGAAGAAATTCTTTATAGAGAGAGTGATTTGCCATTGGAATGGGCTGCCCAGGGAGGTGGTGGAGCTGCCATCACTGGAGGTGTTTAGGCTTGATGTTAGGAAGAAGTTCTTCACAGAAAGAGTGATTGGCCATTGGAATGGGCTGTCCAGGTAGAGGGTGGAGTCACCATCACTGGAGGTGTTCAGGAGGGGATTGGACACAGCTCTTGATGCCATGGTGTAGTAGGCATGAGGTGTTGGGTGACAGGTTGGACTTGATGATCTTTGAGGTCTTTTCCAACCATGTTAATTCTATGAGTCTATGATTGTATACTGTTAGGAGTACAAAGACAACATCAAACTTGGCAGTTTGAGGAATCAAGTATGTGTCGAAAAAGCACTTCCCATTCACCTGCCAGCGTGTTGTTGAAATACTTTAAATTTATTACCTTTTCTTGGAGTTGCAGAACAGATGTTTCAGATAATAAATCTTTCCTTAAATGTAAGTGAAAACTTCAGGAATTTAAATACATACTCTCCTTAAAGTACTTTTAGAATTTCTTTGAGGCAAAAACCTAGGAGACCAACTCTGTGAGAAAGAACATGAGGAAATAGATATCTTTGAGGTTTCTTCCAACCTTGGTGATACTGTGATACTGTGATATATGCTCTTTACAACCACCATAACATATTTAGATACCTGAGAAAGAATAGAATAGAATAGACTAGACTAGACTAGACTAGACTAGAATAGAATAGAATAGAATAGAATAGACCAGGTTGGAAGAGACCTTAAAGATAATCACGTCCAACCCATCAACCAATCCAGCCCACATAAACAACTAAACCATGGCACCAAGCACCCCATCAAGTCTCCTCCTGAACACCTCCAATGATGGTGACTCCACCACCTCCCCAAGCAGCCCATTCCAATGGGCAATCATGCTCTCTGTATAGAACTTCTTCCTAACATCCAACCTAAACATCCCCTGGCGCAGCCTGAGACTGTGTCCTCTTGTTCTGGTACTGGCTCCATGGGAGAAGAGACCATCATCTGCCTGTCTACAACCTCCCTTCAGGTAGTTGTAGAGATTAATAAGGTCACCCCTGAGCCTCCTCGTCTCCAGGCTAAGCAATCCCAGCTCCCTCAGTCTTTCCTCATAGGGCTTGTGCTCCAAACCCCTCACCAACTTTGTTGCCCTTCTCTGGACTCGTTCCAGCAAGTCAGCATCCTTCCTAAACTGAGGGGTTAGAACTACGAACCACAAAACTGTTAATTAAGAATTTGGGGTCTATTACTGCAGATTTTCATGTTTGAAGTTTATGCTAAAAGAAAATTTCCTTCATGGAACACATTTTTATACCGTGTATATGAATAAAAAGCTTCAAATTAGCTAGCAGACATTCTCCAAAGAAGACCAGAGCAAAGCATTGCTCAGCATTGCAAATGAAGCAATACTTGAGGTGAGAATTTCTGTTAGACCATGAATTACTCAGAAAAATATATTTTACAGGATATGAGAACTTTGTAATAACATTTTAAAATACTGTTACAACTGAAAGCTGAAAATGCATCATGAAGGGAAGCACTTGACTAATGTGTGATAAATTGTCATCCTTCAGCAGCACAGGTTTTTCTTCAAAACAAGCTATAATGCCTCACAGATATTAAATCCCTGCAAGAATGGGGAAAAACATCACCTTGCTTTCAGGTAAAAGCAAATAAATCACCTTGTTTTCAGGTAAAAACAAATATTATTAGAGTAAAAGAAAACTGGATTATAGACCTTGATAACAAAACATTCTTTGTAGTGAAATTACTTCTTTTTCTTAATATACTTGAAAATGTGATTACTATTATTATTAAACCTAACACATCCAAGATATTATTACCATGCTAAAGTAAAAGTTTCCATTGTCTAAGATCTTCCTTCAGATCTGTGCTAGATGCATAAACTGAGAAATTGTGTCTTGGGTAGAAACTTGCCAAACAGCTGTATAGAAACACAGCATCACCGCATCTACGTGAAAAATGACTACACAGACAGGTGATGATGAATAGGACTTTAGTCTTTGCATACCAAACAGAAGCAGCATGAACTTAATGCCTTCTAGACTAGAGTCATTTCATGAATTTGTCTTTATCAAAGTGTACCCATAAGTCTATCTTCAGTGGCATTCCAGATAGGATAGGATAGGATAGGATAAAATAGGATAGGATAGGATAGGATAGGATAGGATAGGATAGGATAGGATAGGATAGGATAGGATAGGATGGGATGGGATAGCACAGAATGGAAGAGAAGAGAAGAGAGAGAGGAGAGGAGAGGAGAGGAGAGGAGAGGAGAGGAGAGGAGAGGAGAGGGAGAGGAGAGGAGAGGAGAGGAGAGGAGAGGAGAGGAGAGGAGAGGAGAGGAGAGGAGAGGAGAGGAGGAGGAGAGGAGAGGAGAGGAGAGAGGGAGAGGAGAGGAGAGGAGGAGAGGAGAGAAGAGGAGAGAAGAGAAGAGAAGAGAAGAGAAGAGAAGAGAAGAGAAGAGAAGAGAAGAGAAGAGAAGAGAAGAGAAGAGAAGAGAAGAGAAGAGAAGAGAAGAGAAGAGAAGAGAAGAGAAGAGAAGAGAAGAGAAGAGAAGAGAAGAGAAGAGAAGAGAAGGAAGAGAAGAGAAGAGAAGAGAAGAGAAGAGAAGAGAAGAGAAGAGAAGAGAAGAGAAGAGAAGAAGAGAAGAGAAGAGAAGAGAAGAGAAGAGAATTAACCAGGTTGGAAAAGAGCTTTGAGATCGCCGAGTCCAACCTATCATCAACACCATCTAATCAACTAAACCATGGCACTAAGTGCCTCATCCAGTCTCCTCTTAAACACCTCCAGTGATGGTGACTCCACCACCTCCCTGGGCAGCCCATTCCAATGGCCAATCACTCTTTCTGTGAAGGATTTCTTTCTAGCATCCAGCCTAAACCTCCCCTGGTGAGGAGGAGAAAAAGCTCAGAGGGAGCCAGAGGAGGCTCAGGGGGAGACCTTATTGCTCTCTATAACTGCCTGAAGGGAGGTTGCAGCCAAGAGGGGGTTGGTCTCTTCTCCCAGGCAACCAGCATCAGAATGAGAGGACAAAGTCTCAACCTGCGCCAGGGGAAGTTTAGGCTGGAGGTGAGGAGAAAGTTCTTCACAGAGAGTTATTGGCCATTGGAATGTGCTGCCCAGGGAGGTGGTGGAGTCACCGTCCCTGGAGGTGTTCAAGAGGGGATTTGATGCGGCACTTAGTGTCATGGTCTAGTAGTCATGAGGTGTTGGGTGACAGGTTGTACTTGATCATCTTTGCGGTCTTTTCCAGCCTTGTTGATTCTATGATTCTATGGCTCTATATCTGACAGACATACTATATAAGGTGAAATAATGTTAAAAGTCTCTCCTCAGCTTGATGTTAAAGCTTGCCATTTTCTTCACAGACATTTTTTGTATTGCACATCATATTATGCTGTCAATAAAACATGTGTTTCAAAGAAAAGTTTATTCGTGGAGGCAGAGGCTCAGAAGAAGAGAAAACATAAGACAAAAATCAATATCAAAACCAAATCAATAAAACAAATCGGATCTAAAGTATTGTTCGTCCTATTCCTGTTTGTATTTTATTTACCAAGGCCTCAGCAGTTTTCTACTGTAAATAAGGGGTTTGCAATTCCTCCAGTCTACTACATGAAGTGTTTCTGAAAACAGATCTAACTCTGAAAATTAGAGGGGGCACAAGTCTTACTCTTTACTTATGGGAAAAAAAAAAAAGAGGAAAAACAAAGGGAAAAAAAAGAGTAAATAAATATTAAAGTTATAGTAGATAATCTGAAAGTAATTGTCTGTAACTTGTTGCAATGTGTTTATCCTACAAGGATTTACCAAAGGTGTCAAAAGGGAGATAGTTTTATCTTTTGATGTTATGAACAGAGAGGGACCTGGAGGGGCTGGTTGACAGCTGCCTAAACATGAGCCAGCAGTGTGCCCAGGTGGCCAAGAAGGCCAATGGCATCCTGGTCTGCATTAGGAATAGTGTGGCCAGCAGGAGCAGGGAAGTCATTGTGCCCCTGTACACTGCATTGGTTACGCCACACCTTGAGTACTGTGTCCAGTTCTGGGCCCCTCAGTTTGAGAAGGACATTGAGACACTTGAACGTGTCCAGAGAAGGGCAACGAGGCCGGGGAGAGATCTCGAGCACAAGCCCTACGAGGAGAGGCTGAGGGAGCTGGGATTGTTTAGCCTGGAGAAGAGGAGGCTCAGGGGAGACTTTGTTGCTGTCTATAACTACCTGAAAGTTGGGTGTAGCCAGGAAGGGGTCGATCTCTTCTCTCTAGCAACCAGCATCAGAATAAGGAGACATAGTCTCAAGCTGTGCCGGAGGAAGTTTAGGCTCGAGGTGAGGAGGAAGTTCTTCACTGAGAGAGTCATTCGTCATTGGAATGGGCTGCCCAGGGGCATGCTGGAGTCACCATCATTGGAGGTGTTCAAGAGGGGATTGGACATGGCACTTGCTGCCATGGTCTAGTCTGAGGTCTGTGGTGACAGGTTGGACTCGATGACCTTCGAGGTCTCTTCCAACCTTGGTGATACTGTGATACTGTGAATCTGGTCTACAGAAAGTCTTGTGCTATGGACTAGGACAAAATGTCTTTGAATCGAGTTCATATGAATTTGGTGGCTTGCTGCTTATAATAGCCAAGTGACTCACTGCAGCTTTGGAAATAGTAGCTGTGTGGGCTGTGCAGCTGGACGAAAGGAAAAAGATTGAAGTTGTGCCAGAGGAGGTTTAGGTTGGACATAAGAAAAAACTTCTTCACTGAAAGGTTTTTCAAATACTGGAACAGGCTTCCCAAGGAAGTGGTTGAATCATCCTGCCCAGAGTTATTTAAAAGACATGTAGTCATGCTGCTGTTTTAGTAGCAGACTTGATAGTGTTAGATTAATGGTTGGAATCAATGATCTTAAACACATTTTCCACCCTACACAATTCCATGGTTCTATGATTTAAAGCAATACATACCTGCACTGAGAATTATATCTGTATTTGGGTTACATGGCAAGGCTTTGGTAGTGGTAGGGGGCAGCAGATGTAGCTTCTGTGAGAAGATGCCAGATGCTGTCTCCATATTGAACAGTGCAAGTAAAATTCCAGACAGCTCCAAGATGGACCCACTGTTGCCAAAGCTGAGTCCACCAGTGGCACTGCATTCCCTTGCAGCCTGTGGTGAAGACCATGGGGAAGTAGGCTGTGCTCCTGCAGCCCATGGAGGACTGAACACTGGAACATGTGGATGTACCCTGATGAAAGCCTATGGTGGAGCAACTCCTGGCAGGATCTTTGATCCCATGGAGAGGAGCTCACACTGGAATAGGTTTTCTTGTAGGACCTGTGGCCCTGTAAGGGGGCACACTGGATAAGTTCATTCCTGAAGGACTGCACTCTGTGGAAAGAACCCAAGCTGGAGCAGTCCTTGAATTGCAGCCTATGAGAAAGATCCATGTTGAAGAATTTTGTGGGCAACTGCCTCCCCACACTGGATTAGGGGAAGTGTGTGAGAAGGAAGGAGCAACAACACGGGATGAATAAACTGCCACCTTCATTCCCTTGCGCCACTCAGAGGAGGGGAAGATAGGCTAATTGGGAGCAAAGTTAAGCCTGGGAAGAAGGAAGGGGTGGGGGAAAGGTGTTCTTTAACATTCTTGTTTCTTATTATCCTACTCTCCTATTAATTGGCAATAAAAAAAACTAATTATCCCCAAGCCAAGTCCATATTGCCCATGACAGTAATTGATAAGTGATCTCAGTGTCCTCAACTACTAAGATTTGCATTTTATTTGCACCCCTTGGATCTTGTCAAGGAGGAGGAGTAATAGAGTGGCTTGGTCACCAGCCAAAGCCAATACAACACACTAGAAAATTAAGTGCATATAAAAATAAGGATAAATCTTAAAAACAAAAAGGGGGGGAAAATCCTCCTCCAATAAGGTTACAATGTTCTTCCCTATGAATGCCAATTGCTTTAAATAAAATAAATAAATAAATAAATCCAAGCAGGGCAGAAACTCATGGATAAGAAGAAACTAAAATAGGTCTGTTTTCATAACACCAAAATATTGTATGAAGAGATGGGCATGGAAGAAGTGGTCTACAGCTTAACATAAGTAATTATGGTTGTTTGCAAGCAACAAACAGTACTAGTATTTCTAAACACTGTGCTAGATGGACTAAGGAGAAGCTTGCAAATGTATGTGATTTGAACATGGAACAGGGAAAAGATGGAACTGAGAACAAAATGTCTCAAAAGTGGAAGGATATTCCAACTTAAAATTAATTAGTCACCTCTACTAACTCTAGAGCAAGTGGTTCTTAAGAGTATGCTCCTGTAACTTTAGCTGGTCTTTCCCAGAGGTGCTTTTCTAGCTGTGTTTACTCTATGCTGGGGACATCCATAGTAGCACTAATGAAAAGACCCATATTTTTATTTTAAAGCATGTATAAGATCTCACTACCACTAAATCCACTTATTTTTATATGCAGGAATCATAACCCACTGGAAGAGAATAAATTTTTTGCTTGTTTCTTGAGGTACCAAAAGAAGGTGAGGAAAACAAAGAAAGGATTAGTTCACAAACATTAAATGCCAGCATTTTTAGCATGACTTTTCAGCTAAATTAATTCTATGAAAAAGGATCCCCAGATCACCAAAGCTCCCCCCACACCTCAGGTCTGTGTTTGAAATAGTCATAAAGAGAGCTCAGTTCACGTTTTCAGTTTAATCCCTCCTAAAAGTGATAGAGAATTTTAGATTACTTCTCACAGACAGTTTTATCTTGTAAAACAGACTCTGTTAAAGTCACTGAAGCAGCCTTTACATGGAGGAGGCATGTATTTTAAAGCAAAAATTCATGTGTGAAGCTTGAAAAGCATTACAGTATAGTGGCTACCTGGAGGAGAAAATAAACTCATTAGCTGTCACTCTAAAATGATCTGTTTCTTACTTCAGCTGATGTGCTTTGAGCCAAATTTACCCTCAGGAGAATTATATTTGCCTTGCACATCAATCCCAAAAGTCAATGAAATACACTGGTGTGAAATTATCATACTATCTGCTTGGTCTGCTCATTATCTGCAATATATTCAGCAACTCTAGCACCAGATTCTCAGGACATGATTTTCAGATGGAAGTCAGATCTGACTTTTCTTGCCTGTCTGTGCATTTACTTGAAGTGTAGCTATTACCAAAAAATGTCTGCCAAGTCGTTGTCTGCTCTTAGAACCCTTCCTTGACAATTAACATCTTTTTTAACATGAATATGCACTTTGATATTGAGTGCATGCATGTGTGCATGTCCCAGATGTATCATGTAGTCAGGCTGGAAATCAGGCTTAAGAATTTTTTCAGCATTTTCTGTCCAGATTAGGTATAAAAAACATCTTTGAGGTCCATACACTACCTTTGTTATTCTTTCTTTAATGGTTGGACTTGATGATCATAGAGGTCTTTCCCAACCAAAACAATTCTGTGATCCTAAGATTCTTTAGAGTTCCCTCATCCACCTCTCAAAAGCCACACAGCTATATCAAATGTTACAAGACTTTGCTCCAGACTTCACAGTACATCACATCCATTTGCAATCTTAATTTCCCAAAGGAAAGCACTGGAATTGTATAACTATCAGCAGAGTGATGACTGAATGTGCTGCCCAGGGAGGTGGTGGAGTTGCCATCATTGGGGGGGTTTAGGAGAAGACTTGATGGGGTGCTTGGTGCCATGGTTTAGTTGATTAGACAGTATTGGATGATGGGTTGGACATGATGATCTTGAAGGTCTCTTCCAACCTGGTTTATTCTATTCTATTCTAAGACAGGCCTTCTATATTCCATCTTATGAAGTTATCCAGTTAATTTATACTAGATTTGTCAATTAGCTGCTAGTTCCTCCACTGTTTGTGTCTATATCAACCTTGTTATATCACTAAACATTGCCTCTCTTGAATTCAGAAAAGGTACACAAACAAAGTTGGTGAGGGGCTTGGAGCACAAGCCCTATGAGGAGAGACTGAGGGAACTGGGGCTGCTTAGCCTGGAGAGGAGGAGACTCAGAGGTGACCTTATTGCTCTCTACAACTACCTGAAGGGGGGTTGTAAACAGGCAGAGGTTGGTCTCTTCTCCCAGGCAGCCAGCACCAGAACAAGAGGACACAGTCTCAGGCTGCGCCAGGGGAAGTTCAGGCTGGAGGTCAGGAGGAAGTTTTACACAGAGAGAGTGATTGCCCATTGGAATGGACTGCCCGGGGAGGTGGTGGAGTCACCGTCAGTGGAGGTGTTCAGGAGGAGACTTGACAGGGTGCTTGGTTACATGGGTTCTATTGGGTGGTGTTGGATGATAGGTTGGACGTGATGATCTTGAACGTCTCTTCCAACCTGGTCTATTCTATTCTATTCTATTCTACACTGATTGCTTGTGGAAAATGTGTTCTTTTAATTGAGACATGATGAAGTATCTCCTTTCAGAAAAAACAAATCAAAAAGGGAATAGATTGCATGCATTTGTTCTTCCTGATCTTACCACTAGGTTTCTTAACCCATATTAATTTTATTCTAAAGCAACTATCCTGAACACAATTCAATTTTTTTACCTATCTATATATTTATTTATTATTTTGAAAGTATGCCTACTGCCTGCTACATAATATTGCCTAACTCAGGTCTCTAATTTCACCACTACTTTGTGGGCATTCTTTTTGTTTCCTACTCTAGTGCTGCAGTCTCTGCATTATTTATGATTTCCATGCATCTCTACTTCAGGGAACAACAAAGTGATATAACCTGATTATCATTCTACTCCAAGGTAGTACCACCCTCTTGAAAGAAAGGAGGTAAAAGAAAAGGAAATAAACACCTACATAAGTGGTAAAGATGAATATGTTAAAGAGCAAATAATCTAAAAGTTGTAGATAAAAGTCACAAGTCCAGAAACTGTTTATTATTTGTTGACAGTATAATATGCAAGCTAAATGCTATTAAAATGAGATTTCAGAATGCCATCTGACTACATGGCTTTTTTTGGAAGTTACAGTTTTAGGTATAAAACACTCCATTTATCTTCTTATGTTTATATTCATAACTATCTGAGGGAAATCATTTTAGGGAAGATTCGAGTAAAATGGGTTTCTTTCAGAGCCCTGAGTCTGGTCATTCTTGTAGGAAGGTACTTAGTGAAAGAGACCGCCCTTGAGCATAAGCAGTGAATCACAGAATCATAGAATAATAGAATCAATAAGATTGGAAAAGACCTCAAAGATCATCAAGTCCATCCTGCCACCCAAGACCTCATGATTACTAAACCATGGCACCAAGTGCCATGTCCAATCCCCTCTTTAACACCTCCAGGGAAGGCAAGTCCACCACCTCCCTGGGCAGCACATTCCAATGGCTAACAACTCTCTCAGTGAAGAACTTTCTCCTCACCTTGAGCCTTAATTTCCCCTGGTGTAGTTTAGACTGTGTCCTCTTCTGGTGCTGGTTGCCTGGGAGAAGAGACAATCCCTGACCTGGCTACAACCTCGCTTCAGGTAGTTGTAGACAGCTATAAGGTCTCCCCTGAGCCTCCCCCTCTACAGGCTAAGCAATCCCAGCTCCCTTAGCCTCTCCTCATAGGACTTGTACTCGAGGCCTCTCCCTAGCCTCGTTGCCCTTCTCTGGACACGTTCAAGAGTCTCAATGTCCTTCTTTAATTGAGGGGCCCAGAACTGGACACAGGACTCAAGATGTGGCCTAACCAGTGCTGAATACAGGGGCACAACGATCTCCCTGCTCCTGCTGGCCACACTATTCCTGATGCAGGCCAGGATGCAATTGGCCTTCTTGTCCACCTGGGCACACTGCAGGCTCATGTTCATCCAGCTGTCAATCAGTACCCCCAGGTCCCTTTCTATTTGCCTGCTGTCCAGTCACTCCGGCCCCAGCCTGTAGCGCTGCATGGCGTTGTTGTGACCAAAGTGCAGCACCCAGCACTTGGACTTGTTGAAGAAATATTTCAGGCCAGTTTGATGGGGGGATGTAATTTTTCCATTTCTATCAAGATTTAGAATTATTCCTTTGACTATAGGGATTACCTATAGCTCAGCAAATAGCAGCTGCTGTTTAAAATTCTTTTCCAAACATCCTATTGAGATAGGGTGCTTCTGTATGTCAGGGTTTCATAGAAGGTCAAGGTCCTGCAGAAGACACAGTCCCTGGTCTGTCCAAAGCACAGTCACCCAGAGCTAACAAAAGAAAATATTAACCAGAAAAGTATCACTGGATTCACATTTTGTTCTTTGAAACAAGCATGATTCCTTCAATGTGTGGTGGGTTGAAATTGCATCCACAACTCATTTGGAGAAAATTTCTCCCAAAATAAAATTACTGGACCAGCTATATGCAATGGAAGAAAATGAAGATGCATTCACAAGGAAAACTATGATCTAGGAATATGAAATACAATGAATATGTACAAAATGTACAACATTTACATATATTTACAATTTATAAACAACACGAGAACCACCCTCAACAAAACCACTGTGCTATCTGTTAGGCTGGATGTTAGGAAGAAGTTCTTCCCAGAAAGAGTGATTGGCCATTGGAATGGGTTGCCCAGGGAGGTGGTAGAGCCACCATCACGGGAGGTGTTTAAGAGGAGACTGGATAGGGTGCTTGGTGCCATGGTTTAGTTGATTAGATGGTGTGGGGTGATGGACTTGATGATCCCAAAGCTCTTTTCCAACCTGGTTAATTCTATTCTATTCCATTCCATTCCATTCCATTCCATTCCATTCCATTCCATTCCATTCCATTCCATTCCATTCCATTCCATTCCATTCCATTCCATTCTTTTAATTTCAAAAAAGCTTTCTTACATGCCCTTGAATTTAAGCACCAAAATTATTTAAATCTCACAAGCCCCAACAGGGACTACTGCAGGCAGCCTGCTCTTACACTGTAGCTCATTCTGCCTTTTCTCTCCTCTCCTAGATTACATAACTATAGCAGACCTTTCTAAGGTCTTTCTAAGTTGTGTTTGTTCTTTTTTGTTTTGTTTTGTTTTGTTTTGTTGTTTGCTTTTTTTTAGTGAATTTACTGATAACAGTGATAGACTGTTATAATGAAAGAATCATGGAATAGTGTAGCTTGAAGGGGACCTTCAAAGGCCATCTAGTACAACTTCCCCTGCAGCAAGCAGGAACATCTTTAACTAGATCAGGTTGCTGTGAGCCCTATCCAACCTGACCTGGAATGATTCCAGGGATGTGGCATCTATCTGCTCTCTGGGAAACCTGCTCCAGTGTTTCACCACCCTCACTATAAAAAATATCTTCCTCCTATCTAGTCTAAATCTGCTCTCTTTTAGTTTAAAATCATTGTTGTCTGTTCTGGATTACTGCCTTACAAGGCATCTTTTCCCTTGGTCAAGTTAATCCCTGGAAGCATGAATAAATTTGCACAGCAAACGATGTAGCAACAGCCAACTGAAGTAGTTGCACAATGATACAGGAAGGAGCAGTCAGCATGGGAGACAAAGCCATCCAAAAGCTTTATCACTCCATCTCCATCTGCAAGTGTGTGAAAAAAAGCCTCATTTGAGGACTAAAGGTTCAACTTGGTCAGGAGAGCAGAAGCTGGACAGCTACATGGTGCCACAATCCAGTGAGGTAAGAAAATTTAGCACTACATTTCCATAAACCAGTATTTTGTTTTTTACCAGCCTTTATTTTTTTCCTTCAGCTTTCTCTGTTAATTCCATTTCTCCTTTGTTTCTAGACTTTTCCCTCTACCCTTCAGCCTCCCCAAGCTCTTTTCCCCTAAATTCTGCCTCAAGGTACCATAAACCTAAAATACTACCTATTATCCTATTACCTAAAGAGACTTCTTCAATTTGCTATGCTGTGCTTATAGTCAGATGATATCAAGGCATATCAAGCCTACAAATGATTCCCTTACTGTTCTTCATGTTCAGTCTCTACATGGCACTAATATACCATACTCACTGTGGCAGAGAAGAGCAACAAAGTTGGTGAGGGGTTTAGAACACAAGCCCTATGAGGAGAGGCTGAGTGAGCTGGGGTTGCTCAGCCTGGAGAAGAGGAGACTCAGGGGTGACCTTATCACTTTCTACAACTACCTGAAGGGAGGTTGTAGACAGGCTGATGATGGTCTCTTCTCCCAGGCACCCAGTACCAGAACAAGAGGACACAGTCTCAGGCTGTGCCAGGGGAGGTTCAGGTTGGATGTTAGGAAGAAGTTCTATACAGAAAGAGTGATTGTGCTATGGAATGGGTTGCCCGGGGAGGTGGTGGAGTCGCCGTCATTGAAGGTGTTCAGAAGGAGACTTGATGGGGTGCTTGGTGCCATGGGTTAGCTGTTTGGGTGGGTTGGATTGATTGATGGGTTGGACACGATGATCTTGAAGGTCTCTTCCAACCTGGTTTGGTTTATTCTAATAAAAATATTTGCTTCCTTAGACATCTTGGAGTTACACTTTACAGGAAATACACCTACTTCCACTTCAATAGGCATCCATCAGGTTTTGTTTACTCATCAACAAGTTGCCAAAACTATTTGTGGATGCCTTGCTAGAAGGTTCATAATGCCAATATTATCAGACAGCATTTAATTAGCAAGCCTCTCTAAGATGATAATTTGATTTGATTAAATCTGAACGCTGAGAATTTTGGGAAGCCCCTGGTGAGCAGTAGAAGTCAGTGGGAATCACAGTGACTGGTAATGAGGAGACCTCCCAGGAGACAATGCTTGTTATCAAGTCTGTTGGCAATAAACACTGCTAGTAATGTTAAAACAAATAGTTTCTGAATAATTTCAGTTCCTTGCATCTTTTCTCAGTATTAGTAACAAGTTTCAGTTTAAGTCTTGTGGGAATAAAGAGGTGTTTACTTTTCCATTAATTTTTGCTTGGACCAGTCTGGCAAGTGCCAGGAAAGCCAGTCCTGAAGGACAGAAGAAAAGGACTGCTAGGTCATTCTTGGAGGTTTTTTATGTTTCATTCAGGCTTTCAGAATAAACAGGGAGCCCTCCATCTGAGTGAGCCCCCAAAATGGGGATGTTGATTGACAGTATTTCTTCTGTCTTGGAAAATGTTGCTAAGAGAGTCACCTAACAAATTTAAATGTGGCTAAAATTACTTAGTTTTGAATGATAGTGAAAGACATTAAAATGTCATCCACATACATCTTAAAAAAAAGAAAGTATGTCACTAACCTCCTTTAAAAATCAAACATCTTGCCCTTGATACAATTATAAAGTAACAAGAGCAAGTACTGATGAAAAAGGAAATTTTCCACTAAAGTGAAGATATACACTGTGGTTGATCTCAGTACACAGCAGGGGCTAGTCCTTTTCTTTCAAAGGATGATAGAGACTTCAGCTGATATCAAAGGAAGAGTCTTGCTGTTATAATAGCTTGACTACAATGTCCAGTAATATTCTTTTCTGGTTTCTTTCATTTGTATGAATGTAGAAACTGGCCTGCATCAGGAACAGTGTGGCCAGCAGGAGCAGGGAGGTCATTCTCCCCCTGTACGCTGCACTGGTTAGGCCACACCTTGAGTACTGTGCCCAGTTCGGGGCCCCTCAGTTTAGGAAAGATGTTGACTTGCTGGAACAAGTCTAGAGAAGGGCAACGGAGTTGGTGAGGGGTTTGGAGCACAAGTCCTATGAGGAGAGGCTGAGGGAGCTGGGGCTGCTTAGCCTGGAGAAGAGGAGACTCAGGGGTGACCTTATTGCTCTCTACAACTACCTGAAGGGAGGTTGTGCACAGGCGGAGGTTGGTCTCTTCTCCCAGGCAGCCAGCACCAGAACAAGAGGACACAGTCAGGCTGCAGCAGGGGAGGTTTAGGCTGGATGTTAGGAAAAAATTCTTCATATAAAGAGTGATTTGCCATTGGAACGGGCTGCCCAGGGAGGTGGTGGAGTCACCATCACTGGAGGTGTTTAGGAGGAGTTTTGATGGGGTGCTTGGTGTCATGGTTTAGTTGATTAGATGGTGTTGGATGGTGGGTTGGACTTGATGATCTCAAAGGTCTCTTCCAACCTGGCTTATTTTATTCTATTCTAAAGTGTTAATGGTATGAACATAAAAAAGTTATTCCTCTTCCCCCCCAAAAAAACCTCATCAAATAAATCCATGTTTTTCAGTATTTAGCTTTGTACCAAATCATTTTGTAATAGGGACTTTTACATGAGTGATGGATAGAAATTAATTTCATTAAACTGATTTTCCACTGTGCTCCTTGGCATATTAAGGCTAGTTGTCTAGAATGTTTAGGTATTTTGGTTATTAAAGTATCTTGTTTTCTGACTTCTGTCTTTCCTAATTAACTGTCAACTCATCTGTTCTGCCCGTGGTCCTGATTTGCTAACCATAACTGATGGTTGTATTTTTATGACATGCATTTGCCTAATTTAGATACTATTTCCATGTAACAATTTGGCAGTGTGAACATTATGCTATTGGCTGATAAGCAAAGGTTTTAGGGTTTTAAAACAAGTTTTAAATTATGTTCCAAAACATCTACATTTCATTAACAACAACAAAAAACCAAACACAATAAAACAACCAAAACTAACAAACAAAACCCAACCAAACCAAAACCAAAACCAAAACCAAAACCAAAACCAAAACCAAAACCAAAGCAATTCCCACCACCACAACAAACATCCCTCTTCTGTAGCAGTACACAGGAATATTCAAAACTAAAAATTTCCATTTCATAACTCTGTGCAGCCACATTGCATAAACTCCCTGTGAAGAAAGCCATTATCAAGGAATCAGTCATCTATAGGGAATAAGAATATAGTTGAAGCCTCCTGACACTTAACTCTAATCTTAATTGTAAGCAACAGCAAACAAGTTCTCACATTTCAGTAGACATTTTCAAGACTATTATTTTCTGTACAAAAGCAGTCCATAAATCATAAAAAATATGTGATAATGAGTCTGTTCTTATATTCTTTTAAGGAACATGATTATTTTTTTCCTCTTGCGACAGTTTAGGCTGTGCCTTTAAGAAAAGGAGAGCTGCAGAATTCTCTAGCTGAATGTTTGGGTGTAAAAAGGAAACCAAAGATTAATTGTAAACGAGTTTCATTGGTTGGATGTGAGATCACAGTATCACAGTATAACTAAGGTTGGATAAGACCTCGAGGATCATCAAGTCCAACCTATCAACACAGACTTCATGACACAGTATCTAAACCATGGCACCAAGTGCCATGTCCAATCTCCTCTTGAACTCCTCCAGGGACAGTGACTCCACCACCTCCCTGGGCAGCACATTCCAATGACGAACAACTCGCTCGGTGAAGAACTTTCTCCTCACCTTGAGTATATGTACCATAGCAAATATCACTAACATTCTTTCACTCACTCCAGCTTCAGTCTGTCTGACTTTTCATTTCTCGGTCAGAGAGCATGCAACTGACCCTGGAATGAAACTGATAAGAGAAACTAACTTTCTTAACAACTGCTTTGAGCTAACAAATTTCCCTTAATATCCTTTTCTCTCTCCTTCTCAATTTTCACCTAATTAGAATAGAATAGAATAGAATAAACCAGGTTGGAAGAGACCTTCAAGATCATTGCGTCCAACCTACCACCCAACACCACCTAATCAACTAACCCATGGCACCAAGCACCCTGTCAAGTCTCCTCCTGAACACCTCCAGTGACGGCGACTCCACCACCTCCCTGGGTACCCCATTCCAATGGGCAATCACTCTCTCTGTGTAAAACTTCCTCCTGACCTCCAGCCTGAACTTCCCCTGGCGCAGCCTGAGACTGTGTCCTCTTGTTCTGGTGCTGGCTGCCTGGGAGAAGAGACCAACCTCTGCCTGTTTACAACCCCCCTTCAGGTAGTTGTAGAGAGCAATAAGGTCACCCCTGAGTCTCCTCCTCTCCAGGCTAAGCAGCCCCAGCTCCCTCAGTCTTTCCTCATAGGGCTTGTGTTCCAAGCCCCTCACAAACTACTAGGGGAAAGGGAAGGAGGGGGAGAGAGAGGTTTGGGGGGAACCTGAGGTGGGATCCTCCTCGGGAGGGTCTGTGTTTGTGTCATTTCCTGTAAATTCTTGTATGATATTGTAAATACTGTATATTTTGTATATATTTGTTGCATTTCATTATTGCTTGTAAAATACAGCCTTCCATTTGCTTCTCTGGCTGAGGTTAGCTGTACTTTATTGCTGCTGCGTGTGGGCAAAAGCATCACACCACTATATCTCTCAATGTGCAAGGTTTGATAACATTCATTTTATATTGTTGAAGGTTAAACTCAATTATTTCCTTCTAACCCCTCCTGTTCTACCATTGTATAATTCTTATTATAGCTGGAAACCCACTTCTCTACATTGAATTTATATTCCATATAGAAAATGTATGAAAGAGAGACACAAAATTTCTTTCTGATAGGCTGAACACAGTGTATGAACCAGAAACTACCTCTATTAAAGCTATAAATGTGTGTGTGTACATGTGTGAGAGGGAGAATGCTTCATTCAGTTAGTGAAAAGAGTCACAGCAAGTTTCTTGGCTGACCCTACTTACACAAAGTATATAGATCAATGCATTGTGAGCATAATATTTCAAAGATGGCTTAGTTTAAACCTTTTAAAACTACTGTGATGAAAAAGAAAAAGCTATCCTAAGTTTATTCTGGTTTTGACAGTTTATATTAGCTGCCTTCACTAGTAATTAATCAAATAGTATTGCCAACAAAAATTAGTCTCATTTGGCTATGACCTTTTTAATCCTTCTTACAGTAGAGCTCACCAAAAAAAGAGATTCAGTCCCAAATTCAGTTGGGTGTTGGGGTTTTTTTTCTAGCTTTGTATGTATTTCCCTTAAAAACCAGCAGAGTATGAAAAAAAGTTTGAATCACTGCGTATCCTCACACTGATGACACAGCACAAAGCTGTTACTTCTGCCAACAGCAGGTTTTCTCTTACGGTGAAATCCACAATGATTGGACACTTAGAAATGATAGCGCTTTCCAATCTCAGCACCTCGATTGGTGTACAGATAGTCTCACCGTGCTTCCATACTGCTATCAATAACCTCAAATGACCAGCAACTGCAACAAAATAATTTATACAAAATAAATGGCATCTGCTGCTCGGAATACTTTAGCCTTACAGCTCAAATTTGGAAGGCATACTCGAAGGAAAAATGCTGCTGAGTTAGCATTTGCTTAGAGACTTGCAGGAAATTAGAGGTCTATCAATGACATGCATCATCACTTCAGATGAACTGTGGAATCCAATAAAATAAGTGTGCATATTCCATATATTTGGAAGTGGGCACAAAATTTTTGTAATTTATCATGATTTCATGCAATGGATTTTTCATTATTGTGTCATTTTTGGCTCTTCTGAAATTGAAAATCTAATAAGTAAAGAGACTAATGCTTAAAATAGCTTAGTAGGAAGGGGAAATGACTTAGGATGGCTGAGTGTGAAGCCTGATGTGTTTACTTGGACCATGAAGTTCTATTTGAATGGTAGAAGTACTATCACAGCCTGTCACGCTCAGCCAAGATGCAAAACCTTTCCAAACCTTTCCCACAGGGAAGGATGTAGGGCAAAATCAAAGAGATCTGTCAAATGTCCTCTTGAAGGGATGATTTTGTGTAGTCCTGTCCTGATGTGAATGTCCTGCCTAATGGCATGAGCTGTTAGCCTTCTAAGAGGGAACTGCATGTCCTGATCTAGCAAACCCACACAAACACAATTAATTGGCAGTTTAAACTAATGTGTTGGAATGCAAACTGAAAATGCTAGAACATGTTTTCTTTTCATCTTCTCCTCCGCAGAGGCAGTAAACGTTGCTGAGAAAAAGGCAGGAGAGCTGGAGATAGATGTGTCATATCAGCCTAGCAAGATTCACTGGAGGGTATATATCAAACCCAAAGCTTTCTGTATTAAAAGGGTGGCCAGTACTGATAAGGAGGAAGAAGGGAAATGGTGTTTTAATCTGCTTAGCAAAGATGGCTAAGAATGTACACTGTCTTCTGGATGACCAAGATACAGACCAGTGTGTTAGTACATCTGAAAAAACAAAACAAAACAGAACCAAATGAAACAAAAGTCTCTTTGGAGGCTGAGAAATTATTGTGTTTCTTTCCCAAATGCTATTCCCCACAGATAATATTGTGTGCATATAGGTGCTGTCTATTCTGGCACCAGTCCTGAATGCAGAAGACATCCCTGTCTTTATGCACAATGCTTTACATTATTTATGTTTGATAACCATTTCCACAATTTATCAGTTTAGGCATTCAAAATGTAATTTCCCATAATATGGATGGAATTCTGAGGCTACAGAACTAAAACTGTTTCCGTGTATTACATAAACACTTTTGTTTTTCTTTTGGATTGACTGGATCCTGCTGCAAGTCAATTATAATTAATTTCTAGATGACTTCTTTCCCCCATAAAATGGAAAGCATAACTCATTCCTTCTTTGATCATCTTTCCAGACTGCATAATTGTGCCAAAGAAATCTTAGAACAGAAGCTTCATAGGAAATCCTGGTTGTATTGAAGTCAAATGTAAAAGCCAAACACGGTCCTTAACTTTTGGCACACATGCTTTCCATCTGAGGTTACCAGATAATCCAATACTGTAGAAAATCATCCCCTTTGAAACTGTATGCTTTCACTGAATGTTTCTGCTTTGATAAGAAACAAGAGTAATATATTTTGTCAATATTACTGTAGGCAGAATAATTACTGATAATATTAGAACATGGTAATGATATGGTATCATCTTGAAACTGTCCTTTTACATAAGATTGAGAGGATATTATTAACATCAGTGGGAAAGACTTCTGGAATAAAGAACTTACAGAAACACAGTAGAATCATTAAAGCACATGAGACACTAGACAGAGATGAAGACTAAATAGGGATTCAAAACAAAAGCAGTTAATTCAATACACTAAGAATAATTTGTTATTTCAGATATCAGAATTGAAACATTTTTCAGTGCCATTGAGAAATGAAAGTAACCTATGTTTTGCCTAGCCTGGAATTTACAGTGGTTATTCTTTAAAGCCCCTAAGAGGGGATTGGACGTGGCACTTGGTGTCATGGTCTAGTCATGAGGTCTGTGGTGACAGGTTGGACTCGATGATCTTTGAGGTCTCTTCCAACTTTAGTGATACTGTGACACTGTAATGATAAGGACAACTTTCATTCTAATACAAACTGTTTGTTTCTTTAGCTTTGGAATACGATGTGACTTTTAAATTAATTGCATAAATTGCATTAAAGTCACACATTTCTTTCAAACACCTCAAAGAAAATGTTTCAGACTTAAACTCAAGTAACTAAAATTACAAAGGTTTTGAAAATGACTTGGAAGAGAAATTACTAAATGTAAATGGAAATAAGATGTTGGAAAGAGAACAAAAATCTGTATTTTTTTTCCCTAAATATTTTGTATTTAGCACTAGAGCTAAAATCCTGCTTGAGACCTCATCTCTCAGTGTATCAGAGATCAGCCGAGTCTTTATGCTTCATAGGTCAATATAAGTACTGTGATTTGTGGATTTATTTTTTTTCCTTCCCTTAAAAGCCAGAATACAGGATATAAACTGCAGAAATTCCATTTTTCAAGTCAGGATACAGAAACTTCAGGAAACTAATGACAGTTCACTACCTAGAAAGGCAAATAATTTCACTATTGAATTACTGAGAGGAATACAGAAAGAGAAACTGAAGACCTGGCATTATAACAGCTTAGACCGAGAACCTGATTTAGGGCACGCCGCATTACAAGCACCCTGACAGACAGCTTTAGTAATCTCAATTGTCTACTTGTTCTGACTGAGTTATTCTTATCAAACTCTAACTGTAGAGAAGAGCTGAAATGAAGGTAAGAGTATTTTTTACATATATCTATGTATATATCTCTATATATATCTATAGAAAGCGAGAAAGAGAGAAAGAAAGAGAGAAAGAGAAAGAAAGAGAGAAAGAGAGAAAGAAAGAAAGAAAGAAAAGAAAGAGCGAGAAAGAGAGAAAGAGAGAGAGAAAGAGAGAGAGAGAGAGAAAGAGAGAGAGAAAGAGTGAGAGAGAGAAAGAGAGAAAGAGAGAAAGGAAGAGAGAAAGAAAGAGAGAAAGAGAGAAAGAAAGAGAGAAAGAGAGAGAAAAGAGAGAAAGAAAGGAAGAGAGAGAGAAAGAGAGAAAGAAAGAGAAAGAAAGAAAGAGAAAGAAAGAGAAAGAAAGGGAGAAAGAAAGAAAGGGGAGAAAGAAAGAAAGGGAGAAAGAAAGAAAGGGGAGAAAGAAAGAAAGGAGAGAAAGAAAGGGAGAAAGAAAGAAAGGGAGAGAAGAAAGAAAGGGAGAAAGAAAGAAAGGGAGAAAGAAAGGGAGAAAGAAAGAAAGGGAGAAAGAAAGAAAGGGAGAAAGAAAGAAAGGGAGAAAGAAAGAAAGGGAGAAAGAAAGAAAGGGAGAAAGAAAGAAAGGGAGAAAGAAAGAAAGGGAGAAAGAAAGAAAGAAAGAAAGAAAGAAAGAAAGGAAGGAAGGAAAGGAAGGAAGGAAGGAAGGAAGGAAGGAAGGAAGGAAGGAAGGAAGGAAGGAAGGAAGGAAGGAAGGAAGGAAGGAAGGAAGGAAGGAAGGAAGGAAGGAAGGAAGGGAGAGAGAAAGAGAGAAAGAGATAGAGAGAAAAAGAGAGAGAGAGAGAAAGAGAGAAAGAGAGAAAGGAAGAGAGAAAGAAAGAGAGAAAGAGAGAAAGAGAAAGAAAGAGAGAAAGAGAAAGAAAGAGAGAAAGAAAGAAAGAGAGAAAGAAAGAGAGAAAGAGAGAAAGAGAGAAAGAGAGAAAGAGAGAAAGAGAGAAAGAGAGAAAGAGAGAAAGAGAGAAAGAGAGAAAGAAAGAAAGAAAGAAAGAAAGAAAGAAAGAAAGAAAGAAAGAAAGAAAGAAAGAAAGAAAGAAAGAAAGAAAGAAAGAAAGAAAGAAAGAAAGAAAGAAAGAAAGAAAGAAAGAAAGAAAGAAAGAAACAACAAAACCAAAGCCTCATTCATTGGAATAGTCAAACAAAGGTCCACAGTATTCTGTATTCATCCTTGGAAGACCATAAAGTTTACAAGAAGAGTCAGTGTGGTCAGTTTTAAGGATAGAAACTGGCTGCATTTTTCAGAGATGTCTTTGTTTCAGATATAATAAATTCCAACAATTGTGTGCGTAAGGGAGTAAATTGTTAATACAATAATTTCATTTTATCTTTAGCCTTATCCTCCAGAGACAACAGTAATATTTTAAAAGTATTTTAAATATTTATATTTAAGATTAGATACAAACATGTTATATTTTGCACATATATACCGTAGAATCATAGAATCAACATGGTTGGAAAAGCCCTCAAAGACCATCAAGTCCAACCTGTCACCGAAGACCTCATTCCTAGTAGACCATGGCACCAGTGCCACGTCCAATCCCCTCTTGAACACCTCCAAGGACAGCCACTCCACCACCTCCCTGGGCAGCCCATTCCAAGAGCTAACAACTCTTTCTGTGAAGAACTTTCTCCTCACCACAAGCCTAAACTTCCCCTGGCACAGCTTGAGACCGTGTCCCAAGCTGCCAAGGGAAGTTTAGGTTTGAGGTGAGGAGGATATCATGTACCAAACACATCAGTTCAAAATTCATAAGGTTAGCTGTGTTTGTGCTTCTTTGTCTGCATCAGATTATTTAAAGCCTTTAGCAGGTACTTTTTCTTAGATTTTATTTTTTTTGGTCTTGTTAGAACTGCTTCATTACCTACCTTTCCTTTAAACAGTTTTAAGAAAGCCATTTCAATTTAATTTCCATTTTCACTGAATTAATTATATCTTCTGTGTAGGAAGCATAACGTGTGAGAGCAAAAAGGCATTCTCGTCAAGTCCTCCAATATTACAGACAAGTACATTGTAGTAGCACTTGAACTTGACAGGACCAATTCTCAAACACAATCTTTTCTTTGCACACTATTCTTACTGGAAAGACATGCCATTCTGTAATGGGTAAAGACCATTGCACTTCTTGTGGCTTTTCTTCACAAGATGTTATCATTTTGTATACACATATTTGGTTTTATTTTGAGGCACTATTAAGTGTTTCTTCCTCTGGCAAGCACTAAACCTAATCCTTTCCTGAACTTAAACATCCACCCATACATGTTATTCTGCAGAAAGTTTTAACAGTGCCTAACAACACTGCACAAGCATTTCATTTTTGCTACTGAAAATATTTTGCTTAATACTTAAAATCATACTTTGTAAGTTCTGCCAGAATTGCAACCTGTGGTGTGTCTGTCTCCAACAGCTTGGTAACCAAGGGTCCAAGACTTTTCCAGGTAATGATGCATATAGCAATATTCTATCAAATGCTCCTCCCCCCTCCAATGTGAGTAATGGATGCTTAACTATTCAGTTGGAAAGTTTGCTTCTCTGCCAGCTGTGAAGTCCTGCAGAGCTGCAGAAGGGGAGAGCTCAGAGAACAGGGAAGCATTCATTGTGTGTTTTGGACTCATGTCCTGGACAGAGATCAGTACCAATGCTCTGTTGCACCTCAACAGAACAAGCAGTGTCCAATGCCCCTCTGTACCCAGGGGAGGCTTACTGTCTTCCTCATCAGATAGGTAGTCCACAGCCAGTCACCGCATTTCCTAATTAACACAGATAATTTCCTCTTTGGCTTTCAAGAGCTGAGTTTCAAATTTTTAGGATAACCCTCTTCTTTTTACTAATTCCCTCGAATGTTCTCTGTTTCATGAAATTAGATATTAGGAACTGAAACATCTACATGATTTAGTCCAACAAAATTGTGTCTGATATTCAAAGTACAATTGTACCTTTTGACTGTTATTCACAAAAGCTAGACTGTATTTTATGCAAGCTTTTACTGTGAGTCAAATATAAAATCATAGAATCATAGAATCAATAAGGTTGGAAAAGACCTCAGAGATCATCAAGTCCAAGCTGTCACCACAGACCTCTTTCCTACTAAACCATGGCACCAAGCGCCACATCCAGTCCGCTCTTGAACACCTCCAGGGACAGCGACTCCACCACCTCCCTGGGCAGCACATTCCAATGGCTAACAAATCTCTCTGGGAAGAACTTTCTCCTCACCTCAAGCCTGAACCACCCCTGGCACAGCTTGAGACTATGTCCTCTTGTTCTGGTACTGATTGCCTGGGAGAAGAGCCCAACCCCTTCCTGGCTACAACCTCCCTTCAGGTAGCTATCGACAGCATGTTGCAGATCCATCCAACTTTATTAGACAATACTAAAAAGACTGCTTTTCATTGCAGCTTACAGCAGTTTGTGCTTTTTCAACCAGCAAGAGATCCTATCTCAAATATCAGAGAATTGAAGCAAGTGTCACTTTTGCACTTCTTGGACAAAACAAATAAAAATAACTTCAGTCATCTCTGACTCAGCTCAGTCTAAGAATAGCCTACATTCAGACTTCGCACCATGTAACTGATACTCCCCACTACTTGTTTCAGAGGGAAAAGAACAGTTATTAACAAAAATAAAGGCCATTGGTATGAAAGACTTTAAACAGCCCCTGTGAATAATTCTGTGATCATCTTTGAAGCAGGATATTAGATAAATCTTATTAATGACATTCATTCTTTACACAGTCTTCTCATTAGGAAAACAAAAGGTAAGGTTAGCACGAGCCCTCATTACATAATGGATTTACTATCTTGAGTATGCTTTAGACTCATTATTCCCAAGGATTTGCTTGGCTCAGTAGACCGTCAGTAACTTTGTCTTTTTTTTACATTTTCAATGCACAGATTAGTACAGAATGCTCACTTCTGACTTTAAAATAAGGCTGCTATATGTATGCCAAGTGACATATCTCCTCATCTGTTGCAAGCCGACTTTGCCAGAAATAAAGAGATAAGCAGCAGAGAGCAAAGCCAGTACAATTTCTTCGAAAGCTGTATAAGTATTCCTCAGCAGCAGTAGGCTGACACAAAGTGCTGCAATGACTAAAATAAAGACAAAATAATAAATAAGAAAATAAAGCTATTCCACATAAAATCACTGACAATACATATTTTGTAGGTAGAAATTACAAACAGAAGAGTTCTCAGTGGTGAGTGAACATTCAATATTTACAATTAAACAATTACATTTCAATCCCTGTTTGTTACTTTGATTATTACACCTTTACATTAAAAATAGTGAAGGAAATGGTTCTAAAACATTGTTCAAGAAGAGACTGGGTGAGGCACTTGGTGCCATGGTTCAGTTGATTAGATGGTGTTGGATGATAGGTTGGACTCCATGATCTCAAAGGTCTTTTCCAACCTGATTAATTGGTTAATTCTCCTCTCCCTCTCCTCTCCTCTCCCTCTCCTCTCCTCTCCTCTCCTCTCCTCTCCTCTCCTCTCCTCTCCTCTCCTCTCCTCTCCTCTCCTCTCCTCTCCTCTCCTCTCCTCTCCTCTCCTCTCCTCTCCTCTCCTCTCCTCTCCTCTCCTCTCCTCGAGTCTCCTCGAGTCTCCTCTCCTCGAGTCTCCTCTCCTCTCCTCTCCTCTCCTCTCCTCTCCTCTCCTCTCCTCTCCTCTCCTCTCCTCTCCTCTCCTCTCCTCTCCTCTCCTCTCCTCTCCTCTCCTCTCCTCTCCTCTCCTCTCCTCTCCTCTCCTCTCCTCTCCTCTCCTCTCCTCGAGTCTCCTCTCCTCGAGTCTCCTCTCCTCGAGTCTCCTCTCCTCGAGTCTCCTCTCCTCGAGTCTCCTCTCCTCGAGTCTCCTCTCCTCGAGTCTCCTCTCCTCTCCTCGAGTCTCCTCTCCTCTCCTCGAGTCTCCTCTCCTCTCCTCTCCTCTCCTCTCCTCTCCTCTCCTCTCCTCTCCTCTCCTCTCCTCTCCTCTCCTCTCCTCTCCTCTCCTCTCCTCTCCTCTCCTCTCCTCGAGTCTCCTCTCCTCGAGTCTCCTCTCCTCGAGTCTCCTCTCCTCTCCTCGAGTCTCCTCTCCTCTCCTCGAGTCTCCTCTCCTCGAGTCTCCTCTCCTCTCCTCGAGTCTCCTCTCCTCTCCTCGAGTCTCCTCTCCTCGAGTCTCCTCTCCTCTCCTCGAGTCTCCTCTCCTCTCCTCTCCTCTCCTCTCCTCTCCTCTCCTCTCCTCTCCTCTCCTCTCCTCTCCTCTCCTCGAGTCTCCTCTCCTCGAGTCTCCTCTCCTCGAGTCTCCTCTCCTCGAGTCTCCTCGAGTCTCCTCTCCTCTCCTCTCCTCTCCTCTCCTCTCCTCTCCTCTCCTCTCCTCTCCTCTCCTCTCCTCTCCTCTCCTCTCCTCTCCTCTCCTCTCCTCGAGTCTCCTCTCCTCTCCTCTCCTCTCCTCTCCTCTCCTCTCCTCTCCTCTCCTCGAGTCTCCTCTCCTCGAGTCTCCTCTCCTCTCCTCGAGTCTCCTCTCCTCTCCTCTCCTCGAGTCTCCTCTCCTCGAGTCTCCTCTCCTCGAGTCTCCTCTCCTTGAGTCTCCTCTCCTCTCCTTGAGTCTCCTCTCCTTGAGTCTCCTCTCCTTGAGTCTCCTCTCCTTGAGTCTCCTCTCCTCGAGTCTCCTCTCCTTGAGTCTCCTCTCCTTGAGTCTCCTCTCCTCTCCTTGAGTCTCCTCTCCTTTCCTCTCCTTGAGTCTCCTCTCCTTTCCTCTCCTTGAGTCTCCTCTCCTCTCCTCGAGTCTCCTCTCCTTGAGTCTCCTCTCCTCTCCTTTCTATTTTACTCTGCTCTACTCTACAGTATGTTAACATGAAAGCTGTGGTACACAAATAAAAATAAGCATCAAATAAAGGATGACCAAAGAGAGCCAGCTTAATATTCTTAATATTTCACGAAAGTCAACTTTTCCTTCCACTGAAAGCCCAGAACATATATATATATATCCTGTTAGTCATCAATTCCACCCAATTTAAACAAATTCCACAACAAATTAAACTTCAGAAGGTGTCAGTTTTGAGGTGCATCACAGTAAAGACAGGATACTTTTGTGTTTATGGGGGAAAAAAAGGAAAAAAAGAAGAAGGAAAAAAAAAAAAAGGGTTAGTTTTTACCCTAGTTGTACACAACTTAAAATCAGAGAGCAACTACAAAAACACCTCACAGAAACTGATATGCTTCTGAGGAAGAATAATTTAAAAACATGATCCCCTGTTTCCTGTGGAGAACATCAAATAGCTTTCAGAATGCTTCCACTGTATTTTCAGAATTCAGTAGTTTCAGACTTCATAAGCAGCTGATGCATTCATTTGATGTTTGCAGTTCAAGAAGACTCTCAGAATCATAGAATCAGTAACATTGGAAAAGACCTCAAACATCATCAAGTCCAACCTGTCACCCAACACCTCATGACTACTAAACTATGGCACCAAGTGCCACATCCAATCCCCTCTTGAACACCTCCAGGGATGGTGACTCCACCACCTCCCTGGGCAGTTTATACATTGGAAAAAAAAAGAAGTTAAACAATGTGTTCTAAATTGAATGTTACGATAGATTGCTTTAATGATAGATTTTATTATGATAGGGAAATCAATCAATCAATCAATCAGAGGTGCCTTTGTTTTAAGAAGACTATTTGGCAGTTTTAGTTGTAAATATTAATAGCTAATATTTATATCTAATTCTTTTTCTGCATATTTTTGTGTGGTTTTGGCTAGGAAAAGTTAAGGCTGTATTTCTCAGGGGGGAAAAGTGCCTTTTCATTAAGAATAGGATAGGATTGGATAGGATAGGATAGGATAGGATAGGATAGGATAGGATAGGATAGGATAGGATAGGATAGGATAGGATAGGATAGGATACCATAGGATAGGATAGCATAGCATAGCATAGCATAGCATAGCATAGCATAGCATAGCATAGCATAGCATAGCACAGGATTAACCAGGTTGGAAACAAGCATCCTGAAACAACAATTTGTCAATTTATAATCAAATAAAAAAATATTTAAGCCTAAAACAAACAAAGCTGCTTACAAATTATCAACAAAGAAAGAAAGAAAATAAACATCAGGGAATATTCCTGTTCTAGTGGCAGGGACTGAAAGAATAACCATTGTATTTGTTTCCTACACCTTTAATCTCTATCATTCTAAAGAAGAAAAGATTGTCTTGGTAAGTTAAACGTCTCTTTATTATTAGCAAACTCATCAAGATACTTAAAATGGTTGAATGGAAGTGTCATACTAATTCACCAGAGGCATTGGTTAGCTAATTCAGATCCACATTGCCAAAAAGTCTCTTCAAAGAACCTTAGCCCTGGCATGATTTCTAAGGGAGCCTGGTTTTCTGCACTGTTTGAAGACTATTCCTATTGCAGTCATCCTGTATCAATTGCCATAGATCATTTCTCTTCCTTAAGCAGGTTCATTTTCATTCCTGGTACATTAGGTACTGTTTCAACTTCACTCTGAATTGCTGTTTAATAAGATAAATAATCATAAGAAGTAATTGCCCAATATTTAAGCTGATTTGTAGCTGTAGCTGTGAGGCTGCAAGATTATCAGGAATATTGCGTACATTTTTCTGTTCCTTTGTCTTCTGAGGGAACAAATGGGTTGAAATAATTTAAACTTGGACTTAGAGACAGCAAACTGCAAAATTTGTCACACAGTTTTAAGTGTAAATACTTAACTGAAAGATGAGTGAATCCCTAGAGTTGGGTAACCTGCTTCAATCCAATATCAATTGCATCTACTTGGGTTTTTTTTACAAACATTTGGCTAATCCCTTTTTAACTTTTGTACTTAGTAGCAGAAATGCTGTAACTACATCATGCACTTTGCTCTCTCTGCAGTCAGAAACGGTTTCCTTTTTGGACTACCTACATCGTTATCTCTGCAGCCTGAGCTGCAGCTTCTCGTTTCATCCCATCCACTTTGTGTATGAAGAAAATAGTGTTTACTTGCCTGTGCCTTAGAGTGTTTTGTGCTTGGGAAGGTATTTATGTCCCACATGAGTTCTATCTTCTTCAAGGTAAATAGCCTTAAGTTGGTTAATCTATTTTCACAGCTAAATTCAATAAGCCTCTGATTGTTATCACTGTGTTTTTCCAGACTCACCAATGCCTGCACATATTTCTTCATCCATCACACACGAAACATTAGGGTTTTTTTTTCAGCTAACACCTACTATTGTAGAGCTTAGCAGAAAGACTCTTTTAAATGTTTTTCTATATGCCAGTCCTATCCTAAACTTTCTGGTTGTTCATCCCAGGATAGCGCTGTTTGGACAGTAACGTGGTATTTCATTCTCACCTGTGAATAAATTATTTTTCTCCCCTAGCTTGTCAGGATAATTTCCAATTCTGCATCTTACAGAATACAGAATTAACCAGGTTGGAAAAGACCTTTGAGATCATTGAGTCCAACCTATCACTCAACACCATCCAATCAACTAAACCATGGCAGTAAGTGCCCCATCCAGTCTGTTCCTAAACACCTCCAGAGATGGTGACTCCACCACCTCCCTGGGCAGCCCTTTCCAATGGCCAGTCACTCTTTCTGTGAAGAATTTCTTCCTATCTCTGTCCCATCATTAGATCCTTAATATAAACATTAAATAGAAGTAGGCCTAGAATAAGCATTTTGAGATTCAGCACAATGGACTTAATGTACTTTTCCTACTTAATTAGTAATTACTGGCAGCTCTTCCTTGAGTGTAGTTTTCTAGCTAATTTTGCATTCACATCTAGTCCCACGTAGATCTTTTTCAGATTCCTATGAGAAAGTTCAAACTGAAGCAGAAAATAAAAATCTACATTATTATACACTCTTTATCCATGGGAACACATACCCACGTTGTATAAGGATTAAAAACCTACAGTTTTATTTGTATTAAAAAATGTGCTCATCACTGGTCCCATTCACAGCTAATTCATAGAATGCAAGAATGCTAGGAGTTGGAAGGGACATCTGGAGGTCATTGAGTCCAAACCCCCCTGCCAAAACAGGATCATCTGAATCTCTTTTCGTTTTGTGACAGCAAAGTATGCCATGCATGATGAAATTAATACTCAGCTCAGAAAGAAATCAAAGAAGGCCCCAGGGAGACCTTAGAGCAGCCTTCCAGTACCTGATAGGAGCCTACAAGAAAGCTGGGAAGGAGCTTTTTACAAGGGCTTGTTGTAATAGGACAAGAGGGGATAGATTGAAGCTCAAGGGAGATAGATTTAGACTGGATATTTGAAATAAATTCTTTACAGTGAGAGCGGTGAGACACTGGAACAGGCTGTCTAAGGAGACTGTGGATGTCCCCTCCCTGGAGGTGCTTAAGGCCAGGTTGAATGAAGCTTGGAGCAGTCTGGCTAGTGGAGGGTGTCCGTGCCCATGGTATCAGGGTTGGAACTAGATCATTATTAAGGTCCCTTTCAACCCAAGCAATTCTATGTATCTATGAATCTCCTTTTTGTCTGGCAGGGGCTTAAAAATTGTGTTTATTTATCTCAGAATATTTTCTTGTCTTGAAGATTTACTTCTTCTAATACCCTTCTCCATGCAACATTGCCTATATAACAATGATTTAACAACTTTTAATTACGTTGACAAATAAAATATCACTTTATCTTCACTTTATTGGGCTACATGAAAATGAAGGCTATTCAGGGATCCAAATTGTGTCAGAATTTGGCTGAATGTTCTTTTTCAGACTGAAATCTCATTAAAGGCTATGAAGGTCAGGCGATTGATTCTCAATGTGGAAGAGATTCACCAGTGGCATCCTCCAGAGTTGAAAATGTGCAGAAGGTTCAAATAGCAATTAGAAAATTTCATGGATGGCATCTGTATGAGTAGATATTAAAATGTGTGCTTACAGATGTATGCTTCAATACTTCTAAAGCAATGACTATGGATGCTGGAGCATAGAAAAGAACTACAGAAATTGCATGCTGCACAGGGCTACAAATGACTACAAAATGGTCAGGCTCCTGTGCTCTTCCTAGGCAGCCACCAATAGAGGCAGGATAAGCCATTGTTCTAAATCAGCAAATCATTTACATACTTTAGGATGGAATCATTCCACAGATAATTACAAAAAGATACACAAGAAGAAAATAAATCCTAACAAAATAAGATGATGGCACATTAGTACTCAGGAGCAAGCACTTAGGGATAAGATAGTTCACTGAAGATATTTGTTTTGTACTTACTAGTCTAAACAGGAAACAGACATTGGCTAATAGAAACAGCTCAAAGAACTGAAACAAGAACATCATAACAATCATGACGATCTGGATGAAGGGGTTGAGTCAGTCATCAGTAAATTGAGGATGACACCAAATTAGGAGCAGGTGTTGATCAGTTAGAGGGTAGAAGGGCTCTCCAGAGGGATCCTGACTGGCTGGACAGATTGGCAGAGTCCAACATGATGGCATTCAACAAGTCCAGATGCTGTGTGCTGCACTTTGGTCACAACAACCTCATGCAGCGCTACAGGCTGGGGTCAGAGTGGCTGGAGAGCTGCCAAACAGAAAGGGACCTGGGGGTGCTGACTGACAGCTGGGCGAACATGTGCCAGCAGTGTGCCCAGGTGGCCAAGAAGGCCAATTGCATCCTGACCTGCATCAGAAATAGTGTGGCCAGCAGGAGCAGGAAGGGCATTCTCCCCCTGTACTCAGCACTGGTTAGGCCACACCTTGAGTCCTGTGTCCAGTTCTGGGCCCCTCAGTTTAAGAAGGACATTGAGACTCTTGAGCATGTCCAGAGAAGGGCAATGAGGCTGGGGAGAGACCTCGAGCACAAGTCCTATGAGGAGAGGCTGGGATTGTTTAGCCTGGAGAAGAGGAGGCTCAGGGGAGACCTTCTTGCTGTCTACAACTACCTGAAGGGTGGTTGTGGCCAGGAGGGGGTTGGTCTCTTCTCCCAGGCAACCAGCACCAGAACAAGAGGACACAGTCTTAAGCTGTGCCAGGAGAAGTTTAGGCTCGAGGTGAGGAGAAAGTTCTTCACAGAGAGAGTTGTTAGCCATTGGAATGTTCTGCCCAGGGACATGGTAGAGTCACCGTCCCTGGAGGTGTTCAAGAGGGGATTGGACATGGCACTTGGTGCCATGGTCTAGTAGGCATGAGGTGTTGGGTGACAGGTTGGACTTGATGATCTTTGAGGTCTTTTGCAACCTTGATGATTCCATGATTCTATGATAAAGATATCAGAGAAACCTGTGGTTTCCCCACACCTAAGAGTCATTCTGTAACTGTAGTGCCTTTAGCTCAAAAATAACAGAGTATATTTGGAAATGGTCTAAAGAAAATCAGCAAGGATGGGTTGGAATAAACTTCTGTATGAGAAATGATTAAATGAGCTAGGACTGTTTAGGCTGGAAAAGAGATGGCCAAGGGATGATATGATGTGTATGACACAGTCTCAAGCTGCACCAGGGGAAGTTTAGGCTCGAGGACAGGAGAAAGTTCTTCACTGAGAGAGTCATTAGTCATTGGAATGGGCTGCCCAGGGAGGTGGTGGAGTCACCATCCCTAGAGGTGTTCAAGAGGAGATTGGACGTGGCACTTGGTGCCATGGTCTAGTCATGAGGTCTGTGGTGACAGGTTGGACTCGATGATCTTTGAGGTCTCTTCCAACCTTAGCGATACTGTGATAATGTGATACTGCAGTACCATGATACTGTGATACCATGACAACCCTAATGAGGCATTATATATCTCTTTCCAAATGTAAGCCAGAATTTATGAAATCAAACAGGGAGGAGTCAGGACAAAGAGCAAACAAAGGATAGTGTTTTTTCCAGGCAACGTGCCTAAGTTTGCCAGAGGATGTTGTTGACCTTAAAAATTCTTGTGGGACAAGGGAAAGAATGGAGTAGTGCAGGGAACTGAAATCTACAGACTGCTGCTAAATATGTAAGAATTTTCAGGGATTAATGTGTTCTTAACAGTTATTGTTTCAATATTTATTCAAAGAGTTTAAAGATTTCTATTACAATCAAATGCATGTGTGTGACAAAAAAACAAACAATAAAAAAAGATTAAAGAGCCACAACAAACAAAATTGATAATTATCTGTCTCACCCCAACCCCACCCCCCCCAAACAAAGTCTTTCATACTATTGCTTGTAATATAATGTGTCATAACACTGTCACACTAGTTGAAACTGATCAAGACTCAAAACCAGTGTAAGAAAAAAATCATGCCACTGTTGCACCATGGAGATTTTGACTAATACTATACTCTGTGTTCAGGAACTAATGCTGGGAGAAAGAGCCTGATGGAGTAACAACCAGACAACAAGTTTGTTTTTGCAGCACAGCTACACAATGTTGTTTCCCTGCTTTCTAGAATTTCTAGCAAGGTTTCAGACTTGCCTGAAAGACAATTGGCATCTGTGCAAGCTAGACAAAGTGGGAGGTAATAAAGACTGACAGAGGGAATTGTCTAAGGTTTCAGATAAGTCTGCAAGAATTGTCTCAATTAAGGGAGTTTGTTAGCTTCTTAATAAAAGGCTTCACTACTGGAGGCCCTAAGTAGATCAAATACTGTTACTGGCCTTTCAGATGCACCATGGAAAAAAAAGCATTTTTCATCTGGTGCTGATCATTGATCAGCTAGAGAAAAATCCTGCACAGGAAAATCCTGCACAGGAATACTCTTGTTTATTGAGGAGTATTCAGTTTACAGTAGTGCAGGAGGCATTAAAATGAAATAGAATCTCGATCATTTCTGACTCTCCAAACACTCTGGCTGGATGTCAAACAACTTCTCATTACCTAGTTTTGCACATACTCTAGGCCAGCTCTGCTTCAGCTATGTGTGAAGTTAATGAATACCATCTAGTTGGAGACCTGTATCTCAGTGGAAAGCTAATGTAGAGATCTGAAGAGTTCATAGCTTCAAAAAATACCTCCCAAATCAACCCAGATTAAATAATATCCTTTTAAAGAATTAAAAATTGCCTACTTGGAGCTCAAAGGTTTAGACATTCAACTGGGATTGGCAAGAGCTAATGAAAATCTGTTTTGCCAAATGTTATTCTAGAAAGCCTAGTAGGTTTCTTTCTTTCACACATTTACCACTCCAGTGGTATCACTCTGGTTCTTATTGCTACATGTCTGATAAAAGAACTCCAAAAATGAAAGCTCAGCAATTGTTTTTTTACTGACAACTGGTTTGAGTGAAAAAAAATCCTCACCTTTGAAATTTGATGCTGATATAAAATATACTTCCTAACACCATTATGTATCATGAACAATAGAGTCTCCAAACTTTGGTCTAATTTTGCAGCATGTAGTTTAATGTGATGCCCTATTCTCATAGAATCAACAAGGTTGGAAAGGACTTCAAAGATCATCAAGTTCAACCTGTCACCCAAGACCTCATGACTACTAGACAATGGCACCAAGTGCCATGTCCAATCCCCTCTTGAACACCTGCAGGGACAATGATTCCACCACCTCCCTGGGCAGCACATTCCAATGGCTGACAACTCTCTCTGTGAAGAACTTTCTCCTCACCTCAATCCTTATCTACATAAGGATGTAATTAATCAATGGCTCTGTTCAGAGCAAAGTTAAAAATCATTGCCAGCTGAAGATTTATGTGCACAGAAATCCCTAGCCGTGCTGGACTCCGAAGATGTAAAAGTTGAACACCCCTGTCTGGGCAGCTTTTGCTCCAAATAGTCTTCCCATCTCACCTCCAACTTCCCAGTCTCAGAGGCAGAAGGAAAGAAGCCATAACCTTCCTTCAGCTTCTTATCTTTGGGATGAGTTACAGATGAAAAATCCTAGGAATTATATGCCAATATAATTCTACACAGAAAAAGTCAAGGAGATTTTTTTTCATATATATAAACCAAGTCTATTCTTATTAAAGACCAGAATAAAGTGGTCTTAAAAAAAATATAATTTCCTGGTTCTTTTTATGTTCAATTTAAAAAAAAAAATCAAAGACTTTCCAGTGTGCACTCTGGTATTTTATGCAAACATATAATGAATCCTTTTACACTTCTCATTAAGAGAATTATTTCCAACACACCTATGTTCCCTGCTGTTCATATCCAGTTTTACTGTATACTTCAAATGAGAACTAAAAGAACCTTTTTCAGGCTCTTACTGAAACTGAATGTTTGCACAGGAGAAGGTGAGAAGTATTTAAAAGTTCAATGATTCTATCAGGACAACGGTAAGTGTCACAATTATTCATTATATCAAACAAAATCAGGGAACACTGAGGTACAGACAAGACATAGATCATATCCTGCACCTGAACTTTTTGGCCCTAAACCCACAGTAATTTGCATCTACCATTCTTATTCTTTGTTTTAGCGGGCTGACCCTCAGAACAGAGTCTAAAGACTACAGCAAATTTCTATTTGACCTAGATTTATTAAATAAGTTCATAAAGTCAGCACTTTCAAACTAAGAATTCTTTCATTTACATTTCTTTTCATATTTCTGAGATTTTATTGCTGTCAGCTGTGGCTAAACATCCTGTATTAGGAAGCAGACAGGACTTAGAATAAGATGTCCAACATTAACCTTTTTACCTAATAAAACATCAAGACAGCTCAATTGCTCATGGCATTGTCCTCAGCCATTTAATTCACTTTCAATCTGCACTCAAGAGAAAGGAGAGCAACATTTTCTGCCACTCTATCAAGTAATTTACCTCAGCCTGTGAAGGATTAAGAGGTAAGTCAGTTTCATTTCTTATGTTTTCAATCTCTTTCTATGAGAAAGTGCTGACAACACAATTTTCACCTCCCCATTTTCATCTCATGATCAAAACTGCATTGGTTAAGATGCACCTCTAGACACATCATTTCAAGTGTAAGCTCTTAATAAACATAAAGAAAATAATAGGAGGACAATTTACAGTCACATTGCCAATATGCTAAGACCTTCAAGTCAAAGTCTTCTCAAAAACTGTACATCCACTGATGAATACTGTGGCAGATAGACTAGACTAGAATAGACTAGAATAGAAATAACTAGGTTGGAAGAGACCTTTGAGAACACCCAGTCCAACCCATCATCCAACACTATCTAATCAGCTAAACCATGGCACCAAGCACCCTATTCAGTCTCTTCTTAAACACCTCCAGTGATGGTGACTCCACCACCTCCCTGGGCAGCACATTCCAATGGCCAATCTCTCTTTCTATGAAGAACTTCTTCCTAACATCCAGTCTGGTGGAGCTTGAGACTGTGTCCTCCTGTTCTGGTGCTGCTTGCCTGGGAGAAGAGACCAGCCCCCACCTGTCTACAACCTCCCTTCAGGTAATTGTAGACAGCAATAAGGTCTGCCCTGAGTCTCCTCTTCTCCAGGCTAAGCAACCCCAGCTCCCTCAGCCTCTTCTCCTAAGGCTTGTGCTCCAAACCCACAGAAACATGGCACTGGTTTTGCTGGGCACTGTTCAAACACATTCTTGTTCAAAGGGGCCACAGTCTAATTTCAAACAAGAAAACTGAACAGCAACAAGAGAGACCAGAGGAGACCAATAAATTAAGCTGAAGCAACTGCTGGTAAAAAAAAACAAAGTAAAAACAGAAAGAAGAGGCATGGAGTAATTTCATCCTTAGGAGGCTAATGAAGAAAATTTGCTTCTGTCCCATGGAACCTGTCAACCCACAATTTTCCTTCTATTTTTCTAAAACCTTTGTGTTTTCCCTTGTAAATGACAGAGCCACATACATGCTGTGATAGTCTTATAACAGTGGTTCATCCACTTGAATAAAAAGTGACTAACACTAACTGGCTTGAAGGAGCAGCAAGGAACCTCTTGTAACAGTGAATACTGCATCCTGTGCATTCAGCCACAGTTACTGTTTACCAGCAATGATTTCCTTTGTTACATGCAGAACTTAGGTGAACCTACCTCTCTTCCACACCATTAACTTCCAAACACTTTTTTCTTCCCACTGTCACTCACCGTGAGCTCTTCTGTGTGTTTCTGTCAAATCCAGTATCTTCTCTAGCAATCTCACTCTATATCAGAACAAACCCAGACCTTGCTCCTTGTGGAGCTCTCTCATTCACATCTCTCTTTCTGAGTAGCTTAGGCAGTACCTTGGAAATATATCACCAAAGCAAATTAACTGGGTGACTTTAAGAAGCAAGACACAATGCTTCACTTGCCCAGGCAGTAGTATTATTGTGCCAAACACCAAGCAGTTCATGTTTGGCAGTGCTCTGAAGCATGGGACTTTATCTCCTGTAAATAGGATTAGCAAATAAAAATATGTATTCTAGTTTCATACAGCAGGATTATCAGCAAACCAGAGCATTTCTGTGATGTTCCTTTTACCTCTGTTTTCAGAGTATTAAAACTGCTTTTTTTTCACTCTTCTGTGAAAAAAAATGCATGCTCTAACATGCTGAGCATGTTAGATTGCAGACTACAAATTTTAGATCATCTCTCAGTCACTAATTTCATATTAAAAGAAAAAAATGTGCTATAGAATCATTACAGATAACAGAGCAATTTATTGCAACTATGTAGCCATGTATTACACAACAACCCCACACAACAACCCCATGCAGCACTACAGGCTGGGGTCAGAGCAGCTGGAGAGTGGCCAGGCAGAAAGGGACTCATCAATAGTAGGCTGAACATGAGCCAGCAGTGTGCCCAGGCAGACAAGAAGGCTAATGGCATCCTGGTCTGTATCAGGCACAGTGTGGCCAGCAGGGGCAGGGAAGTCATTGTGCCCCTGTACACTGCACTGGTTAGGCCACACCTTGAGTCCTGTGTCCAGTTCTGGGCCCCTCAGTTTAGAAAAGATGTTGAGGTACTGGAAGGTGTCCAGAGAAGGGCAGCAAAGTTGGTGAGGGGTTGGAGCACAAGCCCTATGAGGAGAGGCCGAGGGAGCTGGGGTTGCTTAGCCTGAAGAAGATGAGGCTCAGGGCTGACCTTATCACTCTCTACAACTACCTGAAGGGAGGTTGTAGCCAGGTGGGCGTTTGGTCTCTTCTCCCAGGCAGCCAGCACCAGAACAAGAGGATGCAGTCTCAGACTGTGACAGGGGAAGTTTAGGCTGGATGTCAGGAAGAGATTATTCATAGAGTGATTGGCCATTGGAAAGGGCTGCCCAGGGAGGTGGTGGAGTCACCATCACTGGAGGTGTTTAGGAGAAGACTTGATGGGGTGCTTGGTGCCACGGTTTAGTTGATTAGATGGTGTTGGATGATAGGTTGGAATTGATGATCTCAAAGATCGCTTCCAACTGGGTCTATTCTATTCTATTCTATTCTATTCTATTCTATTCTATTCTATTCTATTCTATTCTATTCTATTCCATTCCATTCCATTCCATTCCATTCCATTCCATTCCATTCCATTCCATTCCACCTTATGGAATATCCTGTGCTTCAAGTGTTAAGGTACCCATTTTATAGAAGCATAATTTTTAAAACAAAAGGAAATACTGCTGCACAAGTTTTTCTTCATGACTCCCAGCAGATTCTGATAGTTAACTGTTTTTATGAAATCACTGAAAATGGCAAATCACCGCTCACAGAATTCAAGCAAGTTCAAACCCCTGTGTGATCTGAAGCTTCACAGTACATCTCTGAAGCAGGCTCCTGAAAATTTACCATGCAACCTCATACTGAAGCGACATAAGACAAACTTCCTTGAAGTGTTTCCATACTTAATGTAAGTCTCTCTCTTTACAAAGTACTTAATTTTATTTGTAATTTAAAATGTAATGCAATATTCTTATGCACAAAACCATAACGTTCTGAACATCAAAATAAATTTACCAGCCTGAGCATGGATTGTCTGAGCTGATTCTACATGACAGCTGAAATATTCAGGGACTTACTTTCTGAGGAATGGATGGCATTTACTCTCTGTGGGACAAGTGTCCTGGTAAGTACATTAAAGAAATAACAGCACAGGCAGAACTTGCTTCCTTCTACAGCAGTCAGAGATAAAGACATCAAGTTACACAGAATGCAAATCCTTAATGTCATTTGCATTTGTGAAGAATAAAGACAGAACCTTGAATTTTAGGAAGGGCAACTTCCAGCTCTTCAAAGAATTAGTCAACAGAACCCTCCTGGAAAATAGCCCTCAGGGGCAAGGCAGCAGAATGGAGATGGCAGAGCATTAAGGACATTTTCCATAGAGTGCAAGAGTTCTTGGATCTCTCTGTAAGAGAAGGTTGGGTTTGTAGCCACCTGAGGAACCTGAACATACATATGTCTATGAGACATGATGAGATGCATCCTGGAATCCTGGGGAAACTGGCTGATGTGATAGCCAAGCCAGTCTCCATATTTGCAAAGTCATGGCAGCCAGCTAAGTTCCCCATCGACTGGAAAAATGGAAACATTGCACCCAGTTTTAAAAGACATAGAAAGGAAGGCAGTGGGAGCTACTGGCCCAATGGCCTCACTTCTGTGCCTCAGAAGATCATAGAATAGACTTTCCTAGAAGCTATGCTAAGGCACGTGGAGGACAGGGGCAGTGATTCAAGACAGCCAGCAGAATTTCATCAAAGGCAAAGCATGTTGTGCAAGGACAAGTGGTAATGGTTTCAGATAGTTGGAACTAGATGATCCTTGTGGTCCCTTCCAACCCTGAATGATACTATGATACTATGATTAAAAGAGGGTAGATTTAGACTAGAGAGAAAGAAGACATATTTTATGATGAGGGTAGTGAAACATTGGAACAGGTTGCCCAGAGAGGTGACAGATGCCCCACCCCTGGAAACATTCAGGTCAGGTTGGATGGGGCTCTGAACAATCTGATCTAGTTAAAGATTTTCCTGCTCACTGCAGGGGGTGTTGTACTAGGTGACCTTTAAAGGTCCCCTCCAACCCACACTATTCCATGCCTCTATTTCATTATTTACTTTAAAATTAATACACAGGCCATGTAAAAATGCATACATTTTATGTATCACATAATGAAATAGGGATTTTTCCTCAACAACCAATTTAAATCACCCTGCTGATTTTTCTCCATCAACAAAATTTAGTCATGTATACCTGGAGAGAACAATAACTTCTTTCTATAAAAAGGAAATCATAAACATTTGTAGCCTGTTTAAAAATACCAAAATATTTTAAAGCAATAGGCTTCTTCCCTGACTGCTGCTATATCATTATAAAGCAAAGAAATAATATTGCACACAAGTATTTTCTGATCTTACCTCAGAATTTATAAAGAAAAAGCAAACCATTCTTTTTCAGTACCCCTGAGGGATACAGTACTGAAACTGTCAGCTACTAGGCTGGGCAATTGTCACCTTTGTTGTAGATAATGTCACATTGAAAGTAAAACCAGAAATGGTAGAATAGAATAGAATAGAATAGAATAGAATAGAATAGAATAGAATAGAATAGAATAGAATAGAATAGAATAGAATAGAATAGAATAGAATAGAATAGAATAGAATAGAATAGAATAGGAGTAGACCAGACCAGGTTGGAAAAGGCCTTTGAGATCATCGATTCCAACCTATCATCCAACACCATCTAAGCAACTAAACCATGACACCAAGCACCCCATCAAGTGTCTTCCTAAACACTTCCAGTGATGGTGACTCCACCACCTCCCTGGGCAGCACATTCCAATGGCAAATCTCTCTTTCTGTGAAGAATTTCTGTCTAACATCCAGCCTAAACCTCCCCTGGTGCAGCTTGAGACTGTGTCCTCTTTTTCTGTTGCTGGTTGCCTGGGAGAAGAGACCAACCCCCACCTGGCCACAACCTCCCTTCAGGTAGTTATAAGGAGCAATAAGGTCTCCCCTGAGCCTTCTCTTCTCCAGGCTAAGCAACCCCAGTGACATTTTAGGCTGTATTTCTGTCCAATCATTATACAGGTGAAAGTAATTTCCAGTACTGACTAACATCTAAAGACCAAGGTTGAAAATTTGAGCTACTAATTTCAGTGGTTTAAACAGTTAACAGAGGGGATGATTTTTTATTCTTTTTCCCCTTTTTCTTTTTTTTATTTTTTTTTAATAGAAGTCCAAAATTATACAGACATTCATAAAGAGAAACCATTTTCAAAGCCTGTCATTAGACATTTCTTTGCTCAAGGACTGACACAATAACATCCTTCTTTTGGAGGAAAAAAACCCTCAATAAACACACACAGGCTTTAGAATATTCAACAGCCATCTAATTTCACATAATTACATCATTTGAAATATCACTACAAACAAAGAAGCAATAAAATACATGGAAATTCTCTTTATTAATTCTCCCTTCTAAAACATCTTTGCTGGTTTCTAGCTTCCTCCCCTTCCTTTCTTCCTTCACCCTAGCGATGTTTTCTGCCTCTCGCAGACTTGATTGCTCTGATGACCTCAATCAAAAGACAATTATCCAGTGAGGATGGAAGGTAATTATTCCCATCAAGGAGAGATTGAATGCACCTGAACAGACAGCTGCAGTTCTTCCCAGGATTACATTATTACTATAGAAATTGCCTCCATTAATTTATGATGCATGTCAAATTTATGACAAAAAGTTGATCTGTTTGCAGGACAACTACTTTTCCCATTTGATCCAACATTCACTGTAAGACAGGAACAGCAGTCAGTTTTAAGCTACTGTAGTATGTAAGTGACAAGTGTCAGCGTGCAACCATCTGCTCAGGAGTGATAGAAAACCTGGACAGGAAATTCAGGCTCCAAATAAATGTTATGTAATAAATGGGCCATCAAAAGCATGGATGCTTCAGCTCAGGCTTGCAAAAATCCTGCCATAGGGACAAAAGTATGGGACAATAGACAGTAGCAAAAGAAAAATGGTATATCAGCAAGACAGCAAGTTTAGTCAGGTTATTTGGTTTCAACCATAGAAGGGAAAAGAAATCATACAATCATAGAATTATTAAGGTAAGGAAAAGACCTCTAACATCATGAAGTCCAACCATGAAATCAAAATGTTTAATTCTAGAAGAAAAAGAAAAATTCTAAGTTATTATGAAGGATTCACAGCCACGTCCTCTTTTTGGAAAAAGCTGACAACATTCCTGCTCCCAGACTGCTGAGGACTTAGAAGTCCTCACACTTACAAAGTAGGAAGAAATTCTTCATAGAAAGAGTGATTGGCCATTGGAATGGGATGCCCAGGGAGGTGGTGGAGTTACCTTCACTGGAGGTGTTTAGGAGTAGACTGGGTTGGGAGTTTGGTTACATGTTTTAGCTGATTAGATGGTGTTGGATGATAGGTTGGACTTGATGATCTCAAAGATCTTTTCCAAGCTGGTCTGGTCTGGTCTGGTCTATTCTATTCTATTCTATTCTATTCTATTCTATTCTATTCTATTCTACTCCCAGGCAGCCAGCACCAGAACAAGAGGACACAGTCTCAGGCTGTGCCAGGGGAAGTTCAGGCTGGAGGTCAGGAGGAAGTTTTACACAGAGAGAGTGATTGCCCATTGGAATGGGCTGCCTGAGGAGGTGGTGGAATCGCCATCACTGGAGGTGTTCAGGAGGAGACTTGACAGGGTGCTTGGTTACATGGGTTAGTTGATTAGGTGGTGTTGGATGATAGGTTGGACGCGATGATCTTGAAGGTCTCTTCCAACCTGGTCTATTCTATTCTATTCTATTCTATTCTATTCTATTCTATTCTATTCTATTCTATTCTATTCTATTCTATTCTATTCTATTCTGTTCTGTTCTGTTCTATTCTATTCTATTCTATTCTAATTCTATTCTATTCTATTCTATTCTATTCCACACCCTAAATGCTAAGCCTTTTCTAGAAACCCCAGAAGAATATTTTAATCACTAAAATCAGTCAATATCTACAATTTTGCTTTCCTCAGGCAGAGATATGTAAGTGAGAAATGGGATTTTTAATCTGAAGATTCAAACTTCAGTAGATTTGGATACACCTCTAGAAGTAATCTAGTAATAGTCAGATGCTTTAGAGAACCACAATGGGGGAAACTGCTCGGCCTTAGTGCTGGTGTTTCACCTGAATTAAAAAAGACCATTTGTCTTAGCCATGCATACCTCCTGAAGGGAGTAAAGCACAGTAGGCTTACTCACTTACTGCTGAACTACATGGAATTTTAATGGACAATGAACCATTAAAAACACTCTTTCATTTTATTAGAAGTTATTTTTCTGCATAAGCTACATCTGTAAATCTCACATTCGAATGCAAGCAAAATATGTAGAACTTACCATTCTAATGCTAATAAGTATTCATAAATCTCAGCAGCAAGGTCATACAATGTGGTGTTAATTAGGTACATACATGGAATATTTAATTTGAAATAGTGAATTTTCTGTTGTAATCTTATGTCCCTTAATCCTTGGAGGTGTAGTGTTTAGTCCCATTGACTTACTAAGCTTATTTTTTTTTTTTATTTCTTTTTTTTCTATAACCTTCTTCTGGGCAATAAAGTCTCCAAAACTATTTACATTTTTAATGACTTACACAACTAGGAGTTGATCTGCTGGAGGGTAGTGAGGCTTTGCAGAGGGACCTCGACAGGCTGGACAGATGGGCAGAGTCCAATGGCATGAGATTGAACACATCCAAGTGCCGGGTTCTGCACATTGGCCACAACAACCCCATGCAGTGCTACAGGCTGGGGTCAGAGTGGCTGGAGAGCAGCCAGGCAGAGGAGGACCTGGGGGTACTGGTTGATGGTGGCCTCCCTTCCCTCCAGCGTGTCTGCTGCCCCACACAGCTTGGTGTCATCAGCAAACTTGCTGAGGGTGCACTCAATGCCACTGTCCATGTCACTGACAAAGATGTTGAACAAGACAGGTCCCAGGACTGATCCCTGAGGGACTCCGCTTGTCACTGGCCTCCACTGGGACATGGAGCCATTGACAGCCACTCTTTGGGTGAGGCCATCAAGCCAGTTCCTTATCCATCTAGTGGTCCACCCATCAAACCCATGTGTCACCAGTTTGGAGACCAGGATGTGGTGCGGGACAGTGTCGAAGGCTTTGCTCAGGTCCAGGTAAACATGACAGCATGACAGCAGGTCAGCTCTAATGAATTTATAGACATTTGATAAGAGAAATGTGAACTTTCTACCATGATTTGTATATTAACATGCATGTTCTTTTGGGACTGTAATATGAGTCACCATCCCTGGAAGTGTTCAAGAGGAGATTGGATGTGGCACTTGGAGCCATGGTCTAGTCATAAGGTCTGTGGTGACAGGTTGGACTCAATGATCCTCGAAGTCTCTTCCAACCTTAGCGATACTGTGATACTGTGATTTAAAATACATGATGCTGCTTCATATTCACTGCCTTTAGAATAATAAACAGTGATGAATGACTGTAAATACCTATTGCAGAAGTGGAGGAGAAATAAATATAATGAACACACCAAGGAGATGTATTTTAAAGCTAGGATGTGATTGTAGGATGCACGAAGCCAATTATATAAGTAATGCTCACATCACTCATGCTCTGTTTTGCAGATCAGCACATGTATTAAAGTTCCACTAATGAGAACTTTGTGATCACTACCCAGGGAGGAAATTTCAGACAACCCTTTTTGAAAACAAAACAAAGCAAAACAAAAGACTAATCAACATACTTATATAATGCTATTTCCTGTTTTAAAAACTGATAGCCTTTATGAAATTATGTAGGATAAAGGACAGCCTCAAGCTGCGCCAGGGGAGATTTAGGCTGGAGGTTAGGAAGAAGTTCTTCATGGAAAGAGTGATTGGCCATTGGAATGTGCTGCCCAGGGAGGTGGTGGAGTCACCATCAGTGGAGGTGTTTAGGAAGAGACTGGATGAGGCACTTGTTGACATGGTATAGTTGATTAGATAGTGTTGGATGATAGGTTGGACTCGAGGATCTCAAAGGTCTTTTCCAACCTGGTTAATTCCATTCCATTCCATTCCATTCCATTCCATTCCATTCCATTCCATTCCATTCCATTCCATTCCATTCCATTCCATTCCATTCCATTCCATTCCATTCCATTCCACACAGTTCTCAGAAATACACTAATTCCTTGCTAGGGAGACCATCTGTAGCAAGGGAGCAGTCTTCAAATTCAGTCTCAGCTTACCTCTGAAGATGATAATACAGGCAGTGAGTGCTAAATGGAAGAAGGGAGTCAGAGTTTGACTACCAGACATAACTCACTGTTTTATAGTGATCATGGTTTATGCTTACACTGTTTCCCACTGCTCTTAACGCAGCTAGGAAAGCTAATGAAGACTGGCAGTAGTTGCAGAGCAGCCCATAGCCGAGCTGACCATGGCCTGGCAAGGGCCTCTCTTGCCTCATTTTCCTCATTGACATGGTCTTCTGCCCATCTCCATGAGCTGCTTTTTAGACCCAGTATGGAAAGTAACAATTTTAACAAACATAATGTAATAATTTAACAAAAATTAAGGTAGCTTCAGAGTTGTGTAGGGATTTAAAAAACCCCAACAACTATATTTCATGCACACATTATGTTTTCAGAATGACTTACAGAGTTTGTGCGCTCTCCAGTTGCATTAATTCTGGTATTGATGTGACTCTCTGCAACCTCATTCCTTGTGTTAACCTCCAAGAAACCTCACCTGAAAGTGAGTAGCTTTCTGCAAGGTTAGTATGTTAAAATGCCTCAGGAAAAGGGCTGATGAGTTGAAAGAGCGGTGGCAGGACTGCACACAAGAAGGGAAGGAGGAGGGATGGCAGGTAGTCTAAAGCTGAATTTAGGCTGCAGGGGAGCTCCAGGCTCCAGTGCCACATTTCTCCAGAGGAAAGGACACAGGTAGGACAAAAAACATTTTTCTTTTCTATGGCTGCATTGAAAATAAATTTGCTGAAGTGACTTAGATGGCTAGTGAGTAGGTATGTCTCATGGCTGCCAATAATCTACACATGTACTCAGCACTGGTTAAGCTACACTTTGAGGACTGTATCCAGTTCTGGGTCTCTCAATTTAGGAAAGATGTTGAGTTGCTGGAATGTGTCCAGAGAAGCGCAACAAAGCTGGAGAGGGGTTTGGAGCACAAGCCCTATGCAGAGAGGCTGAGAGAGCTGGGGTTGCTTAGTCTGGAAAAGAGGAGGCTCAGGGGAGACCTTATTGCCATCTACAACTACCTGAAGGGAGGTTGTAGCCAGGTGGGGGCTGGTCTCTTCTCCCAGACAACCTGTGACAGAACAAAAGGACACAGTCTCAATTTGCACAAGGGGAGGTTTAGGCTGGATGTTAGGAAGAAGTTCTTCACAGAAAGAGAGATTTGCCATTGGAATGTGCTTCCCAGGGAGGTGGTGGAGTCACCATCACTGGAAGTGTTTAAAAAGAGACTGGATGAAGCACTTGGTGCCATGGTTTAGTTGATTAGATGGTGCTGGGTGATAGGTTGGACTTGATGATCTCAAAGGTCTTTTCCAACCTGGTTAACTCTGTAGTCTGTATTTCCTAGGCTGCCAATATTTTCATGGCTGCCAATATTTCTCTCAGCCTTACAACACCCAAATGTGCTTTCCAGTATCCATCTGTCAGATCTTGTCTGTAGCAAGTAGAATTGATAAATATGCCACATAACCTTAGTGCATCAATGGAAGACACCAAAAGCATGGATATGAGGTATGCTGGATGTCAGTGGCAGAGACAGCTGGGTTGCTATAATAGGAAACTCAGCATGCCCTGACACAGGGTGACCCACACTGAAGGGTATTCAGACTCAGATAATGCAGCATCAGGGCATGACATTTTTCACAGTTTACAATCAGATAAAGAAAATATAAGGCACCATCGCTTCTTGCAGCATCCCTGTATCAGTGCATGTTAAGAGAAAGCATATTCTGTGCTCAGTCTATCAGTGTATGTCACAGTTCACTCACCATATGTGTTGAACAGAATGTGAAAAATACACATGCTACCTACATTTTTCCCAATAAAGTGTCTGAGGAGTTTTTCCTCTGCTTTGATATTTTTCACTAAATTTTGATGAACATCAACATTTTATACTCTTTCAAATGTCTCTGGAGTTGGTTAATGAATTCTGCTGTTACTGAGATGGAAGACAATGTCCTCACTGAGAAATGACAAAATCACACAAGCCTTACCTCCTAAAAATCACTATCAAGGCTCAACATTTGCTCTGTGTTATAATATCATGCACAGTCTACATTACTGTCACACATTCATACCCTCTAATGAAGTTTGCTTGTGTTTCCCATCCTTAATTACATATGGGAAGAGGAACACAAGGCTTCTTTTGTCCCCTGGAAAGGGAAACAAAATGAAAACAAACCTTCTTTCTGTACTAAACCTGCTTATCATAAACAAGAATGCACTGAGATAACAAAAAAGAACAGACTCTGTTAAGTGTCACATTGAAGTGATAACTAGTCAGAGAGGCCAAATGTGGAGGACTTCAAGACTCAGAGGTTTTCTCCTGACTTAAGAACATCAATATGCTTATAATGCATATATTGCTTTTACCCACTTCTCTATCTTCTCAGAATTGTTCCCAGACAGCCATTTTGATCCACTCCTCTCCCTACTTTTAGCCCTTCCCTTTGACATCGTATAGATTTCATTATTTCTACAATCTCCTTAAAACTTCCCATATAAGAATTTTACAATCCTATAAACTTCTCTAGTATCCTGTGATAAGTTTGCTCTTACCCATGAGACCCATGACAAACTTGTATCTTCCATTTACAAAGCTCTGGCTGAAGCTTTCCAAAGCTGTGCTCAACAAATCCTCTCAGTGTCCCAGCCTTTGGTATTGTTTCTGTTACCTCCTTATTACTTCAGTTTCTGTATCTAGATAACTTTTTGCTTCTCCTGATTCTTAGTTTTGGGGTTTTTTTTAATTGCCATTAAGCCAATATCATCACAATCCAGATGTCCTTACATTCCAGGCATCCACATATTAGATATTTTTCAGAAAGAGAAAGACCTTAAGGTGTTTAATGGCAACCACCATCTAGTAGTCTCAAGAGTCAGACAGTGCAGGACTGTAATCCTAATTTCTGGATTATTTTCAAATTTACAATGAGCTACCTTTCAAAGCCACTATACATATTTTGAAACATGGCAGCAATATACACTGTTTCTGATTTTCCTTGTCAATAAGAAAGTGTTGTTACTGATATACCTTTGCTCATGCTGCAAACTAATATAATCAATCTTTCCTTACTTTCAGTACAATAATGGAGGAATTGTTTATTAACTGTAAAGAACAAGAATTATGTTTTTCTTTTCCCTTTCAGCTGTGAAGAGGAATAGAGAGGTCCTGGCCCTCAGCAATAGAAATTAAAAAGCCTTAGTATTATAGAACACAGCCATAGAGAATAGTTGAACTACCCTCTGCAGCCATGGCCTTTGGCTGCTGCTGCTCTGTAATCTACTGCTCTAATTCATTGTGCTACTTCAATTTCCTTTATTAAGGCCCCTCAATGCAGAGATTCTATCTTTATGTGTTGTAGGAGGTATAAACTCCACTAGCCCATTATAAGGCAACAATTATGGCAATATGCTTTTCTTTTTTTCTGGTAGGACCATATTTCACATGTCAGAGAAACGTCAGGATTTCCACAGGCTGTGGTGTTATTGATATTGTTCATATTGCACAGTAATGGACGTAGATTCAGAATCTAATGATTTAACAACACTTTCTAGTACAATGCAACCCAAAAAACGATGTGGAAAAAGCTAAAAGCCTGACACAGAATTCTGATTTTCTATGTAAAAGCAATATTTCACCGCATCTTGGTTTGAACTGAAACAGCTCCAGACTGAGGACAGAATGAATTTACCCCAAAGGAGTAAATAAACACAATCACAAAGGACTGGAGGATAAATAGATATACTGTTTACAAAAGTAAATGCAAAGGTACCATGGTAAAAGGAGATATATAGGGTTCTACACATTCTACACAACAACCCCATGCAGTGCTACAGGCTGAGTGACTGAAGAGTGGCCATGCAGAAAGGGACCTGGAGGTACCAGTTCACAGCAGCTGAACATGAACCAGCAGTGTGCCCAGGTAGTGAAGAAGCCCAATGGCATCCTGGTCTGTATCAGGAATAGTGTGGCCATCAGGAGCAAGGAAGTAATTCTGTCCCTGTACTCTGCACTGGTTAGGTCACATCTGGAGTCCTGTGTCCAGTTCTGGGTCCCTCAGTTTAGGAAAGATGTTGAGTTGCTGGAATGTGTCCAGAGAAGGGCAACAAAGCTGGGGAGGGGTTTGGAACACAAGCCCTATGAGGAGAGGCTGAGGGAGCTGGGGTTGCTCAGCCTGGAGAAGAGGAGGCTCAGGGGAGACCTGATTGCTCCTTACAACTACCTGAAGGGAGGCTGTAGCCAGGTGGGGGCTGGTCTCTTCTCCCAGGCAACCAGCACCAGAACAAAAAGACACAGTCTCAAGATGCACCAGGGGAGGTTTAGGCTGGATGTTAGGAAGAAGTTCTTCACAGAAAGAGTGATTGCCCATTGGAATGTGCTGCCCATGGAGGTGGTGGAGTCACCATCACTGGAGGTGTTTAAAAAGAGACTGGATAAAGCTCTTGGCACCATGGTTTAGTTGATAAGATGGTGTTGGGTGATAGGTTGGACTCGAGGATCTCAAAGGTCATTTCCAACCAGGTTTATTCTGTATTCTGTATATACACACACACACACACACACACAAATATATATATATATATACACACATATATATATTGACCCTGGCCTGGCCTCCTCCAGCTAAGCTCCAAACTAGGCCTCTGCCAGGCAACAATTAAGCCCCAAGTCAGGCATCAATTAAGCTTTAGCTAAGCTTCTGCTACTCCTCAACTTGGCCTCATCAATGCAGTGAAAAATCCATCCCCCAGCCAGCCAAATATCCTCCATGGTACAAACCACATGTCTGGAGAGAGAGCAAGCTGACCAGGTAAGTCTGCTCCTTATACAGGGAAATAGAGGAAAAGGGAATAGAATAACAAATTACAATATCCGCTGCCCTCCCCTTGGGACTTTCTAGTCTCCGGGAGGACTTTTATTTCTATTGTTTTCAAATTAATCCTAAACCTACAACACACCATCAGTACAAAAAGTTCATAGCATAATTAAAAAAAACCAACCAACCAACCAACCAACCAAAAGAAACAGACAAAGAATAATTGGTGCCAAGTTCTATAAGGCAAACTCCATCCTTGTCTTTCTTGCATTAAAGTTGAGTCATTCTGAACAAATTAAGTCTGAGGAGTATGGGTGTCTCCAGCTCTTTAAGTGACATGCCCTCAAGGAAATATGCCTCATCATTCCTCACTAGACAAAATCTTGGAGAGTTTTCAAGGACAGCTCTAAAAAGAGCTTGTTGCAATATTCTAGCCCAAAGGCATGGAGCACTGTGGGTAGGTTCCTGTCGATTGCCATCTTTGAATATTTTAGGAATTAAAATGGCTACATAAATGTGATGTCTCAACTATTTCACTATGAGGCATTAATATTCTACACTTCAACATTACTGAATTTTACCAGACACGTCATCTGAGTGAAACCAGGGGGAAATTGGCTGTGTTCTTAAATAGAATTTGTTGTAGGGAGAAGATCTAAAGCTTCTGCAGCAAATGTAGATGTGGAAAAGAGCAATCAAAAGGCAACCAAAATCAAGAGGAAATATGGGAAGAATTTTAGAAAAGGAAGCTTAGTTGATGTTGTTACAAGGCAGATATAATTCTGGAAAAGGAGCCTGTGCAGAATGTGCTCTAATCTGTACTTTCAGAAGTTGTTTTGGGGTGTTTATTTATTCCATGGCAAGAGATTACAAACTTAGTGAAAGGAGTTTACAGAAAGTTAATTATTGGTTTATATGATCAGCTACAGAGGGGTCCAGTTCTGGGCAGGTTTGTCACTTTGTGACAATTATTTTTACCGTTATGAGCCTGCAGTGTGCTCAGGCAGCCAGGAGGGCCAATGGCATCCAGGCCTGCATCAGGGACAGTGTGGCCAGCAAGAACAGGGACATGATTCTGCCCCTGTACACTGCACTGGTTAGGCCACACCCTGAGTACTGTGTCCAGTTCTGGGCCCCTCAGTTTAGGAAGGATGTTGACTTGCTGGAACAAGTCCAGAGAAGGGCAATGAAGTTGGTGAGGGGCTTGGAACACAAGCCCTATGAGGAGAGACTGAGGGAGCTGGGGTTAGTCAGCCTGGAAAAGAGGAGACTCAGGGGTGACCTTATTACTCTCTACAACTACCTGAAGGGGGGTTGTAGACAGGCAGAGGTTGGTCTCTTCTCCCAGGCAACCAGTACCAGAACATGAAGACACAGTCTCAGGCTGCACCAGGGGAGGTTTAGGCTGGAGGTTAGGAGGAAGTTCTATACAGAGAGAGTGATTGCCCATTGGAAAGGGCTGCCCAGGGAGGTGGTGGAGTCGCCATCACTGGAGGCATTCAGGAGGAGACTTGATAGGGTGCTTTGCAATGGTTTAGTTGGTTGGGTGGTGTTGGATGATAGGGTGGACATGATGATCTTGAAGGTCTCTTCCAACCTGATCTATTCTATTCTATTCTATTCTATTCTTAATATTTACAAAAACCTTAACATCCTTTTTAGTCTTGGCCAGAGCTAATGGTCATAGATAAAACATTCAATACGATGCCACATTTAATTTCTACCAGAGCATATTTTGAGCACTGCAGAAGTCTCAGAAAAGCTGAATTTTATTCGTATTCAGATGCATTTGGTGGAGTATTTGATGTTTAGCCAAAATTCTTAAAACTGTAGAATTACCCAGTGCATCTCTTGCAACCGGTGTCTTAGGGAATTGTTTCCTCTGCCAAACAAAGAGTTCACAAGAAGAGTCTGTGTTACATTGATTCTTCACAGTATCTCAACATTCTCTGAATTTGCAAACTGTTCAGGAAGACCAAACATAAAAATCCTCAGAATCTAAATTGATTATTCTCCTGCACGCCTTCTTTACTTGTAATTGCTACTTTACAATGTGCAATGGAAGAAGAGAGGTTTTTGAATGTAGCATAAATGGCTGACTGTATTCACAGTGATATGCCAAATCAGTGTTAACTCTCACTAGAAGATAAAGACAATGAGAAAATAAATCTTGTTACAACTTTTTCTGAGTTATATTTTCCTTATGGTAAGGTGACCAGAGGACTTTCTCATTCCCTTTAGCATGTATATGAATTCTATCATTGATGGGTTTGCTTGTCCTTGTATTTTTGTTTTGTTTTGTTTTGTTATGTTGTTCTACTTCATATTCTTTTATAAACCTCTTAAGCTGGGCATGCCAAAGTTCAAGTCACCAAGTACATCCCTTGGAGATTCTGTAGATACAACATCAGCAAGTTTGCTGATGACACCAAGCTGTGTGGGGCAGCAGACACGCTGGAGGGAAGGGAGGCCATCCAGAGGGACCTTGACAGGCTGGAGGGGTGGGCACAAGCCAACTTCATCAGCTTCAACAAGACCAAGTGCAGCGTCCTGCATCTGGGTCGAGGCAATCCCAGGCACAAATCCAGGCTGGGCAGTGACTGGCTGGAAAGCAGCCCTGAGGAGAGAGACTTGGGGGTGCTGGTGGACAAAAAGCTTAACATGAGCTCTCAATGTGCACTTGCAGCCCGCAAAGCCAATCAGATCCTGGGCTGCATCAGCAGAAGTGTGGCCAGCAGGTCGAGGGAGGTGATCCTCCCCCTTTACTCAGCCCTGGTGAGACCCCACCTGGAGTACTGTGTCCAGTTCTGGAGCCCCTATTCCAAGAGGGATGTGGAGGTGCTGGAACGTGTCCAGAGAAGGGCCACAAGGATGATCAGAGGGCTGGAGCACCTCTCCTATGAGGAGAGACTGAAGGAGTTGGGGCTGTTCAGTCTGGAGAAGAGAAGGCTCCCAGGTGACCTAATTGTGGCCTTCCAATATCTGAAGGGGGCCTACAGGAAGCCTGGGGAGGGACTTCTCAGGATCTCAGGTAGTGATAGGACTAGGGGGAATGGAATGAAGCTGGAGGTGGGGAGATTCAGGCTAGATGTGAGGAGGAGGTTCTTCACCATGAGAGTGGTGAAACCCTGGAATGGGTTGTCCAGGGAGGTGGTCGAGGCCCCGTCCCTGGGGGTGTTTAAGAGCAGGCTGGATGAGGCTCTGTCCAGCCTGATCTAGTGTGGGGTGTCCCTGCCCATGGCAGGGGGGTTGGAACTAGATGATCCTTGTGGTCCCTTCCAACCCTGAATGAAACTATGAAACTATGAAACATCTAAACACAATATGATGATAATTAGATGATGTACAGGTGTTTGCATCACTTCTATCTGAGCAGGCTGCTGTGCTGAAAAAAGAGGACAACTGAATGCAATTATTTAGGTGTATAATTTCTACATAATGTCTAAGTGGAACAGGATTTTTTTCACAACAAAGTACTGATGTTAATAATGATCCATCCCCCCCAAAAAAGCTGAAGATGTTTAAACTTATCTAAAACCTCATTTTCAATGCTTTAACAAAGATTTTTTCTTTCCATTTTCTGAGTGGAACATCTCATCAATTCCTGTACTATTATTAATTTATAATTATTTTAGTTCTCATTTTTGTTTCTGTAAAAGCTAAGAAAATAGTAAGTCATACTATGAAACCACCTTAGTTTTGCTGTCCATTTGTATTTCATTTTATTTGGATTTCTTTAATTTCAACTTATTTACCTGGATCTGGGAACAGGGGGGGGTTTATTTGTTCCCTTGTATGCTTGCCTTCCTCAATGTCATAAAAGTTTGAAAAATTATATATTTTTAAGAGTGTTTAGTTGTTAGACATTGCATTCCTCAGAATGAACAACCCCACATATGAGCACCCAAAGATCTACATCATTTAAAGAAATTTAAAGACAGTGAGAAAAACGAAAAAGTGTGTATTGTAATTAAACAATTAAGAAAGTACCAAAACGAACCAAATAGAACAGAATAGAACAGAACAGAACAGAACAGAATAGAATAGAATAGAATAGAATAGAATAGAATAGAATAGAATAGAATAGAATAGAATAGAGCAGAGCAGCTTGGAAAAGACCTTCGAGATCATCAAGTCCAACCTATCATCCAACACTATCCAATCAACTAAACCATGGCACCAAGCGCCCCATCCAGTCTCTTCCTAAACACCTCCAGGGACAGTGACTCCACCACCTCCCTGGGTACCCCATTCCAATGACTAATCACTCTTTCTGTGAAGAACTTCTTGCTAACATCCAGCCTTAACCTCCCCTGGTGCAGCTTGAGACAGTGTCCTCTTGCTCTGGTGCTGCTTGCCTGGGAGAAAAGACCAACCCCCACCTGGCTACAACTTCCCTTCAGGTAGCTGTAGACAGCAGTAAGGTCTCCTCTGAGCCTCCTCTTCTCCAGGCTAAGCAACCCCAGCTCCCTCAGCCTCTCCTCATAGGGCTTGTGCTCCAAACCCCTCAGCAGCTTTGTTGCCCTTCTCTGGAAACATTCCAGCAACTCAACATCTTTCCTAAACTGAGGGGCCCAAAACTGGACCCCTCTGTATCTGATCATATAAATCAATGACTAACTTTCTCTAAACTCCTTTCACTGAAGTTGTAATCTAGTGAAATACATGGAATAAACAAAACGCCCCAAAAGAACTTCAGAAAGTACAGATTAGAACACATTCTGAACAACACCAACTAGGCTTCCTTTTCTAATATTCTTCCCATATTTCCTCTTGATTTTGTTTGCCCTTGTTCTTTTCCACATCTACACCTTTCTGAAAGGGCTGTCAAACACAGGAATAAGCTCCCCAGGGAGGTGCTTGAATTTCCAGCCCTTGGTGGTGTTTAACAGACACATAGATGTGATTTTAGGGGACACGGTTTGGTAGGGTTAGAAAATGGTTAGATGATCCTATGCAATTAAAAATAATCGATTGAACTTGACTCATTAGGGTTCAAACAGCATTGTTTCTGAAATGAAACTGTAGTTTGATTCAAAAAGTGATCAGAACATTAGGAATGGCAGTGTTTTTATAAATGTGATTTTATCAATTAAGAAATCATTAAGGAATTGATGAAAGAAACCTTTTATCATGGGTGGCAGAAAGTCATTTCAGTTTCCAATCATAACCAGATTAAAACTCCTAGGAGCAACTTCCTTTCATTTAAACATCACTGAGGAACATCCCATTTCTACAAACCTTTTTTTAGGTATGTCCTGTTTCTGATCTTTCAGGTGTTTCCAGCAGAAAATTAATTTAATTGAATGAAGGATGGACATTTTTAATGATTTTTTTTCCAAAGGACTAGAGAAAGTTGCTGCTGAATTGGAAACATAATTAAACAAGTTTTTATGATTATAGAAGGACAAAAAAAAAAGTAAAAGCCAAGGAAATGGTGCATGTGAAGTCAGTACTTCATTAACATGAAACATGAATACATATATATATATATATATATATAAGAATATCACATGCACTTTCTTATTTTAAGGTTTACCTTTGCTTCTTGTGATAACTAGACATAAATGCAGGTCTGTTGCTCTAGGAATATTCATCCCCAAAGAAGTATGAATAAAGCAAAATCATATTGGATATTAAATGTCTCAGGACTCTGCTCTCACTGTAAGAGAGTTAGAAGTCAAGGAATCTCTTTACACCTAATTTTCTCCTTGATCATCAAAACTGAATTGGTCCTTCTTTAAGAATGAGAAACATACTGTCTGCAATCTAGTTAGCATGTAAGCTAGTTATCAAGTCTTATGAGGAGAGGCTGAGGGAGCTGGAGTTGTTTAACCTGGACAAGAGGAGGCTCAGGGGAGACCTTACTGCCGTCTACAACTACCTGAAGAGAGGTTGTAGCCAGGTGTGGGTTGGTCTCTTCTCCCAGGCAACCAGCACCAGAATAAGAGGACAAAGTCTCAAGTTGTGCCAAGGGAGGTTTAAGCTGGATGTGAGGAAGAAATTCCTCACAGAAAATTTTCCATTGGAATGGGCTGCCCTGGGAGGTGGTAGAATAACCATCACTGGAAGTGTTTAAGAGACTGGATGAGGCACTTGGTGCCATGGTTTAGTTGATTAGATGGTGTTAGGTGATAGGTTGGACTCAATGATCTCAAAGGTCTTTTCCAACCTGGTTAATTCTGTATTCTGTATTCTAAATTTAATAGTATATCTGCCACAATTACCTAGATCCTTCTAGGATGATTATCCATTAGTATCTGAATGTTTTAAAGTATATGAAGCTCTACAGTGGGTCTTTAACAGATATTGAATCTAAATCAGCAATAGAGCTATCCAAGACACTAAAATGCTCAGCTAAAATGTTCAAGCATAAGAACTTTTTTTCTTTTCTTGCTTTGAATGTCTTTTAGCTGAAATAATATTTTTCATTAAAGACATATACAATTGGAAACATTTTGACACAATATTAATCTGTTTTTTTTTCACAAGGAGCTGATTATACTAAGTTGTTGTATGACTGTCACAGAGATTTCAAGTGGTTCACGGAAAACTGTTATGGTTGCTTCACATAAAAGTGAAGAGTAGCTAGAATTTAAACAAAGCAGCAGGCATGCAGGTGCAAGGACTTTTTCTCATGTTCTTTGAGGAGTATTACCACAATAGGCAACAGGTAAAATATACAGCCATAAATTTCAGTTTAGGAAAGACTGGTAAGGATAAGCCTTGTTCAACATCATTGTCATTGCCATGGACCGTGGCATTGAGTGCACCCTCAGCAAGTTTGCTGATGACACCAAGCTGTGTGGTGCAGCAGACACGCTGGAGGGAAGGGATGCCATCCACAGGGACCTTGACAGGCTGGAGAGGTGGGCACAAGCCATCTTCATCAGCTTCAACAAGACCAAGTGCAGGGTCCTGCATCTGGGTCAAGGCAATCCCAGGCACAAATAGAGGCTGGGCAGTGACTGGCTAGAAAGCAGCCCTGAGGAGAGAGATTTGATGGTGCTGGTGGAGGAGAAGCTCAACATGAGCTCTCAGTGTGCACTTGCAGCCCAGAAAGCCAATCAGATCCTGGGCTGCATCAGGAGAAGTGTGGCCAGCAGGTCAAGGGAGGTGATTCTCCCTCCCTACTCAGCTCTGGGGAGACCCCACCTGGAGTACTGTGTCCAGTTCTGGAGCCCCTATTACAAGAGGGATATGGAGGTGCTGGAAGGTGTCCAGAGAAGGGCCAGGAGGATGATCAGAGGGCTGGAGCACCTCTCCTATGAGGACAGACTGAAGGAGTTGGGGCTGTTCAGTCTGGAGAAGAGAAGGCTCCGAGGTGACCTAATTGTGGCCTTCCAGTATCTGAAGGGGGCCTACAGGAAGGCTGGGGAAGGACTTCTCAGGATCTCAGGTAGTGATAGGACTAGGGGGAATGGAATGAAGCTGGAGGTGGGGAGATTCAGGCTGGATGTGAGGAGGAGGTTCTTCAGCATGAGAGTGGTGAAGCCCTGGAATGGGTTGTCCAGGGAAGTGGTTGGGGCGCCGTCCCTGGAGGTGTTTAAGAGCAGGCTGGATGAGGCTCTGGCCAGCCTGATCTAGTGTGGGGTGTCCCTGCCCGTGGCAGGAGGATTGGAACTAGATGATCCTTGTGGCACCTTCTAACCCTGATTGACACTATGAAACTGGATATCCTCACAAGCACATAGCTGGTAAATTGTTCTTGATGTTGATTCCACCACTCAGGCAATGAAACCAAAAATCAAAGTCAATTTTTTCCATAGGCACCATAGGTCAGATTTGTTGCAATCACTCTTAGGACTTTTTCTGAGGTACGATATATCTTAGTCTACACACATATCTCCCCTATATGAAGTATTTATTCCATTACTATCTGAATAGATTAATAATTTATTTTTATGTAGAACTATTGATCTAAACTTCCAGTCTGCTGACTGGAATTTGCAGTGATCTTGTCCTATCCCTCTCAGTCCTACATTTCTGTAATTTGAGCCTTCCCACTTTAAAATCAAATACTAACCTTACAGGTGACAGAAGACAAGCTTGCCTAAATGAGAACAAAACCACAAAAAAGTGATAAACAATGCTGAAGTGTAAAGAAAATGTTGTTAGATGAAATGACATTAAAATAATAGCATTTAGCGATAGTAATTGAGTTTGTGACTTGTTGATGGCAAACTCATCACAGATTTAAAGCTAGAAAATCAGAAAAATGGCCTTTAGCTACCTTATATTTCCCAGCCATTCTATAATGACAGGCAGTGCAGACACTTATGACTGTCTTCCAATTGTCTTCACCTCTTCAGCTAATATAATTCAGTTTGAATTATACAATAGAATAATACAATAGTTTGCAAAGCAAAAGCACAAGAAAAACAAAGCAAACAAACAAAACCACCACTACCACCAAAAAAACAACAACTAAACCCAAAGAAACAAAAAACCTACAACTCCCATCAAGAAAACAGCAAAACAATACATAGAATTACATAGAATTACATAGAATAAACCCAGTTGGAAGAGACCTTCAAAATCATCGCGTCCAACCCATCAACCAATCCAACCCACCTAAACAACTAATCCATGGCACCAAGCACCCCATCAAGTCTCCTCCTGAAAACCTCCAATGATGGTGGCTCCATACATAGCACCCTACAAACTATTTCCCTTTTTCCTCATAAATATAATGTTATGACACTGAAGTGCTTCAAAAGACTTTAATGTCTCTATAAATGGTTGCTTAAGTATTTTTCAAGCTCATCCCTAAATACCTCACTTGTAACTTTAGGAGGAATCCTTTGATGTTTGCCAATCCAAGTGTTGTCTACATTCAAGGACTTCAACTCCTGTTTCCTGGACTTTCATTGGACTTTCATTCCTAGGTCAAGGTAATCTCAACAACAAAAAAGTTTGAAGTGGAATCCTCAGAGCTGTGAGACCTTATTCATGCAGTCTTCCATATTTGCACTATTTAGGAGTCTGTGTCATTATCAGCTCTGCCAAAATAGTTAAGCACACTCAAAATATTTGCTACTAAGAAAGAAATACAGCAATCAGATAATTAATCCTTTCTCACTCTCTCTTTAGCACTACTCAACATTCTGCAAAAATTGTAAGCTTCCAGAGCATATCATAATTCAAACTAAAGTTATTGAGAGGCAGCAGAACACGTTTCCCTACGTCTTTGCTCTAAACCCAGACAGAACAAATTCAGCCCTCTGGTGCAGATCATCCATGTAGTACACCACACAGGGAAGGGTTTTGCCCTCAACATGCACTATCTCCACTCCAATTTTGCCAGCTTTAAGGTTAGAAGCTATCATAGCAATCCTGTCATTAATTTTAAAACAGAGTTTGATGAACAGCCTTGTATTGTTTTGCAAGTAGTTCTGTATGAGTGATCAGGAGAGGACATTTTACTTGCTATCTATAGGAATCATCTGCTGAATGGAAATCACCTTGTGATGCTGGTGATTACATTAAGAACTGAGAAGTGTCTCAACAAAGATAAACACATCCTGGATGGATGCCTGATAAGACAGCAGCTGCCCAGGAAGTGTGGTAGGAAGAACCCATAGAATGTGCAACAAATATAAGATCATCAAACGGTCTCAAACGGCTCAAACGGTCACACAACTCTGCCCACCAAGGTAGCACACCTGGCACTCACACATGCATTGTAATATGACTAGGGTGAATGAACCAGGGACAGTATAAAAGCCCTGAGCTATGCCAGCCTGGGGGAGTGGGGAGGGGCACATCACCACACCACCCCAGCCTGCACACTGCAGCCCAGGAATATTTCTCCCCTTCACCACCATCCATCAAACAAGGGTCATGGGCTGCTAACTATTTCTCCTCTCTCTTTCTCCATTCTCTCTCTCTCCCTTTCTCTTTTCTTTCTTTACTATGGGGTGGTAAATAACTCCCCTGCTCTCTTTCTCCATTTTCTCTCTCCCTTTTCTTCCTTTCTCTGTTCCACTTACTCTATTACTCTTCTACTTACGCTATTACTCTTCTACTTACTCTATTACTCCTCGACTCTTCTTACTCTCTATTACTCTTCTCAGGATCTCAGGTAGTGATAGGACTAGGGGGAATGGAACGAAACTGGAGGTGGGGAGATTCAGGCTGGATGTGAGGAGGAAGTTCTTCACCAGGAGAGTGGTGAAGCCCTGGAATGGGTTGTCCAGGGAGGTGTTTGGGGCGCCATCCCTGGGGGTGTTTAAGAGCAGGCTGGCTGAGGCTCTGGCCAGTCTGATCTAGTATGGGGTGAGCCTGCCCATGGCAGGGGGGTTGGAACTAGATGATCCTTGTGGTCCCTTCCACCCTTGACTGATACTATGATACTATGATACTATTCTCTCTCTCTTTAGTAAACAGTCTCATCTTGATATATGGCCTTGCTTGTGCCTTAATTTCACTCATGGGAACATTCACAAAAGAACTGCATCTCCTTCCCAACCTTTGGATGGAGACAATGTCACCTATAAAGCCATCAAAACAATTTTTACTTGCTCTACATCTGAAATTCACTTGGTAGGATTGTTTACAATGCAGTAACAGCTTCAGGTGCATTTGGAGTTTTCCAAGAAATAAACAGGATGCTCACATTTAATCACTACCTATTCACCTCAGAGATGTGGCACCTCTCCTGAAACAGAGATTTTAATAAAGCTAAACATTTCAGGATTTTTTTTTTTCTTCAGAGCAAGAAGGACAGGCTGTCTCAGTTCAACATATGTATAATTTCTTTCAGCCATGGGAACTGAAAGAATGACTAGAAAATCCTATTATCTAGCAATATTCCATTAACTTGGTAGAATAAAACCAAGTTCTCCCTTGTTCTTTTAATACCCTTTTTGGAAGGATGAATTTAAGTATTTCACTTTAGACACTACAAAATTAACATGCATGATAAAAGATGATCAAGGGCCAGTTTCTGGAAACTGTGGTATTTATGCAGGTCTCCAGTTCTCTAGAATCATACTCACCACTCCTGGAGGTACATCCTTATTACCAAGAAATCACCTGAAAAATCGTGCCTGAGTACAGTTAATATTTTTAACCAGCTGGAATGATATTTGTGAGCAGTTGCAGAGAGTTAAAATAATATTTGAACAATTCACTGTTTCACAAGTGTGCAACATTAAGTGCAGTGCTCTTGAAGCCCTCTTTCTGTAAGAAAGCCTCCCATTCAGTGTTTAACTAGCTTAGGGAACTCTAATTTCCCCTAATTATTTCATTGCCATTTGTGCACTGACTGTCACTTTGGCATTGGCAGTGTTACATGCTCTCTTAAAGGGTCATCATTATCAATTCCACTCCAGGCTGGATAGATCAATGTGACAATGAAAAGATAGAATGGTTACCACTTAAACACATCAGCCATGATACAGAGCCCCAGCTCAAAATATATTGGCAGGTTTTGGTATGCAATTTCTTCAGTTTTGAAAGCAGACTAAGGAATGAATTTGTATTGTTGAGAAAGATCATAGTTTCAGGAATGATCACTCTGTAATGATTCTATATCTTAACACCTCCATAAATATTTTAAGTACCTTCAATAAAAAGTAAAAATTAAAAAGGAATGGTGAATTTTAAGCCTACTGTACTGAACCACTGACTTGCAAGCACAGTAGTTTAGCTATTCTTCCATATGAACTGCTTTCCTTTTGGAAAATGTCCAAAGGAATGATTTCTACTTGCTCTGGAAATAGCTTGTCAGAAAATGCTACTGCAGATGTTTTCACTTGAAAGGAATTCAGGAAAGAAGTAGAGGGAGAGATTCATCTCCTTCCAAACTGCCTGCCAGTCTTGTTCCAGAGCAGATCCAGAAACTAAAATGTATCCCTATTGGCAGCAGAGCCTGAAATACCTCTTACAGAACTCTTTTCCACGAAAAAAACACCCACTCAGAACATCACATGCAAGATTTTATTTGTGACTCTTGCAGGAGGATGACATAAATGTGTTACAATTTTTTAAGAAGAACCTTTCTAGTGTCTTGTTTATGTATCAGCAGTAGGCAGAGTGGGAGTAGCAGGGGAGGTTTAGGCTGGATGTTAGGAAGAAATTCTTCACAGAAAGAGTGATTGGCCATTGGAATGGGTTACCCAGGGAGGTGGTGGAGTTACCATCACTGGAAGTGTTTAAAAAGAGACAGGATGTGGCACTGTGGCCATGGTTCAGATGATTAGGTAGTGTTGGGTGATAGGATGGACTCGATGATCTTGAAGCTCTTTTCCAACTTGGTTAATTCTGTATGTATTCTGTATCTATTATTAAGTTGATTTCTGTAGATTGTCCTGTGACTCTCCACAGTCATCCACACCTATGAAGCCACATACTACAGCACTACGATCATTTATTTTCTTTTCAGACACTTTTAAATGGGTTATTATTTCTGAATTGGCAGCCTGAGTACAGGGTACTATTGGTATGAATAACATAAAGATGTAATTAGGCCACACCTTGATTCCTGTGTCCAATTCTGGGCCTCTCAATTTCAGAAGAACATAGAGGCTCTTGAACGTGTCCAGAGAAGGGCAACAAGGCTGGGGAGAGGCCTTGAGCACAAGCCCTACGAGGAGAGACTGAGGGAGCTGGGGTTGCTTAGCCTGGAGAAGAGGAGGCTCAGGGGAGACCTTATTGCTCTCTACAACTACTTGAAGGGAGGTTGTAGACAGGTGGGGGTTGGTCTCTTCTCCCAGGCAACCAGCACCAGAACAAGAGGACACAGTCTCAAGCTGTGCCAGGGGAAGTTTAGGCTCAAGATGCGGAAAAGTTCTTCACTGAGAGAGTTGTTAGCCGTTGGAATGTGCTGCCCGGGAAGGTGGTGGAGTCACCATCCCTGGAGGTATTCAAGAGGGGATTGGACATGACACTTAGCGCTATAGTTTAGTGGTCATGAGGTGTTGGGTGACAGGTTGGACTTGATGATCTTTGAGGTTGTTTCCAACCTTATTGATTCTATGATTCTATGTAGTCATATTCAGGATGGGGAGGGGGGGAAAAACACCACCACCACCACCAAATAAACAAACAAACAAACAAAGTCAACTGTCAGGAACCAGGAAATAAAATACTTCCACTTAATGAAAAATCACATTTTTACCTGTACATTTTCCAATAAATTTTGAAACATCTATATCTTGATTGAGGTTCGACATCATGTTAGTTACCATGATACCAGAGAGTAATATTACTTTTCACTAGAGGAAAAGGCAAAAGTACATTTCCAGGTACAACTGACATAACATTAAGAGAAAATCCTGAGAGGAAACCATGAGAAGGCATTTTAGGCAGTAGCAGTTATCTGTAAAAGACTGTATAAGTTACTCAGGCATACAAATTTCATAGAAATAATGGTGGGATCAGAGAGATCAGAAAGATTGTAAATAATTGAATTTGGCTCCCAGAAGCTGGGTGAAAACCACACCTTTTTTAGGTTATTAAGAGGTATTTGCCACAGCAGTTGTAAAAGAGATTGATAAATAGAAGCAATCATGACACACAGTTTTAAATCATCAGGTTAAAACAGATAGTCAAGGAGCAATCTACTTTGCTGATGGCCTGTTTCAAGACATTAGAATGTCCAGGGCCATGGAAGGCAGTTGATGCTGTGGCAATAAAAACTAAGCTTCATCTGAACTAACCAGGTAATTACTAATCTATCAACTGTGTTGAAAAAACAACAGGTAGGACTCAATTACGAAGAAGGACAAGGATGTGTTAACTGGCATGAATTATACAAAAGCATTGATGGTCTACTTAATATTTAAAGAAGGGCAATTAATCCAAATCAGCATGGATTTATGGAGATTAGATCCTAACTGAGATCTGATCTAACTTGGAAGGATCTTTTGATACTACTCCTTTTGATACTACAACCATTCAAATTAAATTGTTTCCATTCCTCATTCAAAATGTGCAGTATCTTGGACACTGAAATCAATCAAACATTCACTAACTGATAAAGTGATTAAAAAGAATTCTGCTACTGAGATGGTTGTCACAGATATCTACTTGTGCCTAATACCCATTTCACAAAACTCAAAAATTACCTTAAAATACCCCTAGTCCTAAATATAAGATTTGTATAATGACACAATCAGGCCACTAGTCCTGATTACCTAATGGTTCAAAAAATGTAACACACATCACCCTGTAGTTTGTTTTCAAGAGTCATTAAAGGTAAAAAAGCACTGCAAAGTACCAAGAACATTTCTAGAATAAAAGAGTCTGAGTAACCTCAAAATCAAGCCATTGCAAGCCAATGGTGCACATAATAATGAAAAAAGCTCTGATGTGTAAAATAGTAAATAACTATAGGTATGTCAGTTCTCATAGAATAGGCTAGTTCTCATAGGCTAGGCTAGGCTAGGCTAGGCTAGGCTAAGCTAGAGTAGAATAGAATAGAATAGAATAGAATAGAATAGAATAGAATAGAACAGACCAGACCAGACCAGACCAGGTTGGAAAACACCTTCAAGATCATCAAGTCCAACCTATCACCCAACACCGTCCAATCAACTAAACCATGGCACCAAGCACGCCATCCAGTCTCTTCTTAAACACGTCCAGTAATGGTGACTCCACCACCTCCCTGGGCAGCACATTCCAATGGCCAATCACTCTATCTATGAAGAACTTCTTCCTAACATCCAGCCTACACCTCCCCTGGCACAACTTGAGACTGTGTCCTCATGTTCTGGTGCTGGTTGCCTGGGTGAAGAGACCAATCCCCACCTGGCTACAACCTCCCTTCAGGTAGTTGTAGACAGCAATAAGTTCTCCCCTGAGCCTCCTCTTTTCCAGCGCCATAGTTTAGTTGGTGTTGGGTGATAGGCTGGGCTTGATGATCTCAAAGGTCTTTTCCACCCTAGTTAATTCTGTTTTCTGTAAGAGCTGTCCCAGGTAAAACAAACAAACAAACATTTTTTAATTTATTTGTTATTTTTTTTTAGCAAAGATGATGGACTCTCAGAAGCATCATTAGTCAGAAAATACAGACATCCAAAAACTTCATGTGTTTGAGTTTGGAAACATTGGGCTGCCCAGGGAGGTGGTGGAGTCACCATCCCTGGAGGTGTTCAAGAGGGGATTGGATGTGGCACTTGGTGCCATAGTCTAGTCATGAGGTCTGTGGTGACAGGTTGGACTTGATCTTTAAGGTCTCTTCCAACCTTGGTGATACTGTGATACTGTGATTGTATATAGCCAGGCTCTTCCATTCATTCAGTTTACAGGCAGCATTAAGCTTTGCATGAAATCTCTAATGATCTTGTCCATGATATGAGTCTCTTATTTCCAAAATCTCTAACATGGAAACAAAACCTCACAGGCTCCTACTTACAGCATTTGAATTATCAGTTTCTTACAGGAGACATTAAATTGGCACTTATATTAATATATTCTCATTGTAATTGTATGGAAGAGTTCAAGATCGGTTTAGAGCACACCTCAAGAGAAAGCTACAGAAACCATCCCAGCAGGGTGAAAATTGTTGACCTAATTTCTACTTTCATAACCCTTTAAAGGCCAATATATTTTGCTGATACCATCCCCTGAGCCACACTCATTAAAATCCTTTTTATTCATTCATATCTGCACTGCAGGGTCATCTCTGGAAAGCTGTATTTTCATCTTCACAAAATAGGTAAAATCATTCACAAAGCTATCAAGTAATTACTTTGCAATTATTCATATTTATATTACATTTTCACTTAGCCAATGGAGATCATTGGCCCAGTGACATGAATGCACATATTTCTGCCTTAAATAAAAAAACAACACCCAAAACTACATGCATTTAAATGTCAGATATTGAATAGCATGATGGTTGCATACTGGCTTCCATACAGGAGTACCAAATTGAAACATGAATGAAGTCTACAAAATCTAATGATTTCTCCTAGCCCTTAATTCAGCCAAATTCTGCAAATCATTTCCTTGGTATTTCTGGAAGTCTAACAGGATTTGAATTCACAAATAAACATCAATCAGTACTTGCTGAAACGCAATTAATTTCTCTATTAATAATCAGAGAATAAATACCCCTCCTCTTCCCAGCCTATATAATGTTCAGCTATATCTTTGATTCCAAATGGTCAAGCTACTATGATCTTAGCACCTATGTTGCTTATTCTGTAATGTATTATAATTTCCATGAATCTTAATGGTCAATCCTAGAATCAGTAAAGTTGGAAAAGACCTCAAAGATCATCAAGTCCAACCTGTCACCCAACACCTCATGACTACTAAACCATGGCACCAAGTGCCACTTCCAATCCCCTCTTGAACACCGCCAGGGATGGTGACTCCACCACCTCCCTGGGCAGCCCATTCCAATGGCTAACAACTCTCTCTGTGAAGAACTTTCTCCTCAAAAGGAAGTCATGTTTGACCAATCTGATAGCCTTTTATGAGGACACAATCAGGTGGATAGATGATGGTAGAGCAGTGGATGTGGTTTATGTTGATTTCAGTAAAACATTTGACACCATCTCCCATAGCATCCTTGCAGCTAAACTGAGGAAGTGTGGCCTGGATGATCAGATAGTGAGGTGGATTGAGAACTGGTTGAAGGGATGAAGTCAGAGAGGTGATCATCCTCTGGCAGAAGGGTTGCACTAGATGATCTTTCAAGGTCCCTTCCAGCCTTTAACATTCTGTGATTCTGTGAATGTCAATGACAATTTAGTTTATGCTAAACCTTTGACTTCTATTGTCTTGCAGCAGTAATGGTAGTCCAAGGCAATCAATAAAGGTTTCTTTGGTCCTACATCTCAGGAAATAGACCTCAAATAGTCCTGCAAAATACACACACTATATCTGTCAAAGCTATCCTGTTTAACTGAGATAACTCTCAATTTCTCAGGCCAGTTCTAGTGAAGCACCAGTGCAACTCCTCTATCTCTGAACTCACCCTATACAAAAGCAGAATTAAGTTAAGAGTCTTACACTATATCTTTGAAGTCTTACACAATATCTTTGATATTGTGGAATAACCTTCACCTTTGCCAACTCCCTCAATTTTGTTGACTGAATTCTGCTAACCTCATGTGGCATATGAATAATGATGTAAATCAAATGTGACATCTGTATTGACTGAGTCATTGAAAGAAAAAGCAAGCACCATTGATTTCCTAAATGTTATGTATTGAAAAAGAAAAACATAAAAATCCATACTTATTTTTCTAACAAATAACATTCTATTTAGAAGAAGTTATTTCCTCTTATGATACAGTAAAGGTGGCTCATATGGCACTTACTATTAAGGTGCCAAATTGCTTCTAATAAACTCTCCTTTGTTGAAGTTGTGCATCGTGTTTGCCCATTCAGGCCACAATTTTTACATTTGCAGTGTTGCTATCTGGTTTTGTTTGTTTTCTGAAGTTTATCCTAAGCAATTTGTGAGGTATTATTTCTGAAATGAAAAATCCAAGCATTACAATCATAAACAAATGTGCAAATCCCAGCTGTTACAATCATAAACACTGAAAATACTAGGACATGTCATGTCATGTATCCAGGACTTCAGTTTTGAGAAGAGTGTTGTCCAAATGTCAGACAAGCTCTTTACTTGCTCTTCCAAATTTGTTACAACATTTACCTGTTATGGATATCTTCATTAGCAGTTCACATGTGCCAGATCTGTTAGGTCTCAGCATCTAAATGCTCTGAAGACTCAGCATGTTTCACTTAACAGTCTATATCCACTACTCATATTTAATACCTGTAGGGAGGTTGTAGACAGGCAGGGGCTGGTCTCTTCTCCCAGGCAACCAGCACCAGAATAACAGGATACAGTCTCAAGCTGCACCAGGGGAGGTTTAGGCTGGATGTTAGGAAGAAATTCTTCATAGAGAGAGTGATTGCCCATTGGAACGGGCTACTTGGGGAGGTGGTGGAGTTGCCATTGCTGGAGGTGTTTAGAAGAAGACTTGATGGGGTGCTTGGTGCCATGGTTTAGTTGATTAGATAGTGTTGGATGATAGGTTGGACTCAATGATCTCAAAGGTCTCTTCCAACCTGGTCTGAGGAGAGGCTGAGGGAGCTGGGGTTGCTTAGCCTGGAAAAGGGGAGGCTCAGGGGAGACCTTATTGCTCTCTACAACTACCTGAAGGGAGGTTGTAGGCAGGTGGGGGTTCTTCATAGAAAGTGTGATTGGCCATTGGAATGTGCTGCCCAGAGGGGTGGTGGAGTCACCATCACTGGAGGTATTTAAGAAGAGACTGGATGGGGTGCTTGGTGCCATGGTTTGGTTGGTTAGATGGTGTTGAGTAATAGGTTGGACTTGGTGATCTCAAAGGTCTTTTCCAACCTGGTCTGGTCTGGTCTGGTCTGGTCTGGTCTATTCTATTCTATTCTATTCTATTCTATTCTATTCTATTCTATTCTATTCTTCTCTTTGCATAGGAAGCAAGAATTCTTTTCTCCAAACACTTCTTCTAGGGCTAAGTACCATAGTGAATTTGGTACAAAACAATTAAGGAAGGCCACTTGATTTTTTCTATAGTCAATGAGAAAGGAAAAGAACAAAAAAAAAGAGAAAGAAAAAATAAAGAACAAACAAACAAAAAAACCCAAGAAAAAAACCCACCAACACAAAAAACCCCAACCACAGCTGGGAACAAAGGGGCATGCATGAGTAGCAGAAATGAAATGAGAGAAAAAATCAAAACATTTCTTATGGCCTGTCAAAACTCTTGAAAACCAGAGTGAACTACAAAGCTTCCCTAGAGGTAAAACACAAAACAAATTACTGCTTTCCAGTGCCTACCACTTGCACGCGTCCCTTGGTAAAGTACTTCTGAAAATCCTAGTCTGAAGATGAAGACTAATGGAAAATTAACAGATAACAGGAAATTACTGAAAAAAAAATAAAATATCAATTTTCCAATTAATGAAAAAGAAAATTCTCCCACCCCCCTACCCCACCAATGAAAACAAAAGTACCTCATATGTATGGCAGGTGTGGCCAGTAGGAGCAGGGAGGTCATTCTGCCCCTGTACACTGCACTAGTTAGGCCACACCTCGAGTACTGTGTCCAGTTCTGGGCCCCTCAGTTTAGGAAGGATGTTGACTTGCTGGAACGAGTCCAGAGAAGGGCAACGAAGTTAGTGAGGGGCTTGGAACACAAGCCCTATGAGGAGAGGCTGAGGGAGCTGGGGCTGCTTAGCCTGGAGAGGAGGAGACTCAGGGGTGACCTTATTGCTCTCTACAACTACCTGAAGGGGGGTTGTAAACAGGCAGAGGTTGGTCTCTTCTCCCAGGCAGCCAGCACCAGAACGGGAGGACACAGTCTCAGGCTGCGCCAGGGGAAGTTGAGGCTGGAGGTCAGGAGGAAGTTTTACACAGAGAGAGTGATTGCCCATTGGAATGGACTGCCCGGGGAGGTGGTGGAGTCACCATCACTGGAGGTGTTCAGGAGGAGACTTTATGGGGTGCTTGGTTACATGGGTTAGTTGATTAGGTGGTGTTGGGTGATAGGTTGGACGCGATGATCTTGAAGTTCTCTTCCGACCTGGTTTATTCTATTCTATTTCTATTCTATTCCAAATCAAAAGCAGAAAAGGTAGAACCTACCAGTCTATATGAAACCTGAAATCACCCTGGCATATGCAGCCATTCTGCCATAGCTTTACTTACATGATCATGTAATATTTTCCACGGGATCCCAACCTCATTTAGTTACAGTGTACTGGAAATAGACAGGATTATATGTTTCCAGCAGCTGCCCTTCTTAAATTGAGTGGGCCAGAGCTGGACACAGTAGTCCGTACATAAGGCCTTAAAATTTTAAAATCCTTGATTCACTTTCTGTTGTTTGTTTGGTGTTGGGTTTTTTTTTTCAGATAGTGAATATATTAAATCTTCCTCTGAATGGTATCTGTCAATATCACAATATGATAGCATTCAAACATTTGTTATCTGTAAATGCAGAACCTCTGCTATTTTGTCACTTAGCAACACGGTGCAATAATTTTGCCCTCCTCCCCCCAGTTATTATGCAAAATGTGTTCAGGATGAGAAATGCTTAGGGAAAAATTGCTCCTGTGGTGAGATATTTTGACATGAGAATCTTTTCTCATCAGAGATGAAAAGCACCTTGTCATTCATTTCTGATTACAGACTCTGTTCTGTCAGTACAGAAAGATGTCAGCTCCCCTTGGTGATGTCATACATTGACATTTACAAAACTACAGTGGACTTTGTCTACTCTTGGTGTTTGCCAAGATCACTCATTGTCAGCCCTCATACACACTGTTAAAGGGAATTTGTAAGTATGAGCATTAATTGTGTTTAGAGTCAAGAAAGTGGCATTACGCTAATGCTGATGGATCATCTTTGAAAACAATGGGGGAAAAAATCGTCATCTTATACTCCTGTTGTGAGATGAGGCTTTAGCTGCAACGACAACAGAGATTTCACACTCCAAAAATCAATTTGAAAAAATAAATGTAAATATATTGGAGATTAAAATTAACTATTTAGTGCTCTGCTTTTAATGTTAACATCCAGACTGAAACTACTGAGGAGGAAATAGCTGAACTGAAGTAGTAACCACGTGAGAATGCAAAGCATTTGAGAAATTCTAATCCTGGCAAAACCAGTATTAGTCTAATTCAAACTACAGATGCATTCATATTAGTGTAATTCAGGAGAAGAGATAAATAAATTCTCCTCATTAGTTCTGCTTAACATTGTGGCTCATTAATTTTCTGAAAGTAATGGAAATTACTCGTAATTGTATGAGTATAAGCTAGAGTCTTATTTTACATCTTATTAGGGATTATTTATAGCTGTTGAGATAATCACAATAGCATGAACTTCTGAGCTCTTGACATAATAGTCCAAGAGGTATTCCTGGCAATTTCAAGATGCTGTGAATTTGAAGTTTAGTTATCAAATAATTGTAGGGTCTCCAAGCTATTAATGACCTTGGCACAGATCTGAAACATTTCATAGAACCATAAAATTCCAGGCTGGAAAGGCCCTCAAGGGTTATCTGGTCCAACCTTTCTTGGAAAAAGCATGGTCTACACAAGATACCCCAGCAATCTGTCCAGATGAATCTTAGATGTTGAGTGTTGGGGAATCCACCACTTAACCTGGGAGTCTAATCTGTCCCATTATGAAACGTTTTCATCTTACATCTAATTGAATCTCCCCAGGAATTTTTTCCTTCTGTAACATCAAGGAAGAAACTCTTCTTAACTACAGCATGATATACTATATTGCTTTCAAAAATCTTGCTCTGAACTAAGAATTGGATTTTCTTCTCCTTGATCTAAGACTCCTTAGTCTCTCACCTGGTTTCAGCTTTTACTTTCAATTAAAAGTTATTATTGCTACTATTATAATTATTTTTGGTACTTTATTTCAAAAGTTAAATTCTTCATATCTCAATCCATGAGTTCTATGCTTTTTCCTGATATTCCTCCCCATCTCAATGGGGGCAGGGACAGCAGTTCCTAGTTGCTGGCAGGGAAGTCATTCTGCCCCTGTATACTGCACTGGTTAGGTCACATCTGGAGTCCTGTGTCCAGTTCTGAGTCCCGCAGTTTAGGAAAGATGTTGAGTTGCTGGAAGGTGTCCAGAGAAGGGCAACAAAGTTGGTGAGGGGTTTCGAACACAAGCCCTATGGGGAGAGACTGAGGGAGCTGGAGTTGCTTAGCCTGGAGAAGACGATGCTCAGGGGAGACCTCATTGCTGTCTACAAGTACCTGAAGGGAGGTTGTAGCCAGGTGGAGGCTGGTTTCTTCTCCCAGGCAACCAGCACCAGAACAAGAGGACACAGTCTCAAGCTGCACCAGGGGAGTTTCAAATTGGATGTTAGGAATAAATTCTTCACAGAGGGAGTGATTGCCCATTGGAATGTGCACATGTGGTGGAGTCACCATCATTGGAGATGTTTAGGAGGAGACTTGATGGGGTGCGTGGTGCCATGGTTTAGTTGATTAAGTGGTGTTGGATGATAGGTTGGACACGATGACCTTGAAGGTCTCTTCCAACCTGGTCTGGTCTGGTCTATTCTATTCTATTATTCTATTCTATTCTATTCTATTCTATTCTATTCTATTCTATTCTATTCTATTCTATTCTATTCTATTCTATTCTATTCTAAATCATGACAGTCTTGCAGTATGTGTGCTCCTTCTAATAGAAAACCACCCTTGGAAAAACTTGTCCCAGAAGCTTCTGAAGGTATGAAAGAAAAATTGAAGCCAGATGAAATTAAATATCTATGAAAGGCACCTCAATGAACTATTATTCTACTTTTCATGTAAATTTTCTTGCTCCCACAAATAAATCAAAACTAACATGTCCAAAATACATGGACCATTTTACATGGATTATGTTCTTCATGGGAATGGTGCTGAACAAATTCCACTCTTATATTTATATATGTATATATGGAAGACACCCTGCAGTGTCTAATTTATCATATATACCTCACAAAATGGATATTAGGGTCTGTAAAATGCTTGTAACATGCAATCATCATGGAACAACAGACTGGTTATTGTTGTTAATTTATATCTGTGGGTGAAAGGGATTATTTATTTTTTAAAAGAAAAGTGTTCTGAAGTTTTATTCAGTTAGTTTCACAAATTAACAACTCAACAAAGATTCAAAATGAATCCACTCTCCCCTTGCACACATGAACCTGCAGTACAGGAGGGTGTTTTTGTAGAACCTCCAGGGCAGTGGGTTGAGATACAGGTTATCAATAGTCTCCTGCTGTGAATTTCTTTTGAAATCACTGCAGTTCTCTCATGCCTACTGTTGGCATTCCGGTGCTTTGAAGTTGTCCAGTTGGCAACTTCAGTAAAACAAGTATTGTTCGTAGCTGCAGGGGTGCCAGGGTAGACATCTATTTATCAATAATTAAAATACGTGCAGTAGAATATTTGCTACTGGAATCAGATTAGGTAGTAACCTTATGTCAACATTTAGCCTGTATCTGGGGCTAAACTATAGCTGTTACTCTCACCCAATGATCCCTTCCCATCAGAAAAAAGAAAATCAGGAAAAGGACAAAAGACATGGACTGAAATGAAAACAGATTTGGTAAAACAGCCAAATAGGCACCAATATCAGTATGAGGTACATAAAGTTATACTCAGCACAGCAAAAGTGCCAGGAAGGGGCTGGTCTTTTGTCTCAAGCAACCATCACCGAACAAGAGGACACAGTCTCAAGCTGCACCAGAGGAAGTTTAGGCTCGAGGTGAGGAGAAAGTTCTTCACCCAGAGAGTTGTTAGCCATTGGAATGTGCTGCCCAGGGAGGTGGTGGAGTCACCATCCCTGGAGGTGTTCAAGAGGGGATTGGACGTGGCACTTGGTGCCATGGTCTAGTCATGAGGTCTGTGGTGACAGGTTGGACTTGATGATCTTCGAGGTCTCTTCCAACCTTGGAGATACTGTAATACTCAGGAAGGCAGTCCTCAAGAGCAGGGAAAAGTGTGAGGATGAGCCAAATCCAGACACCAAAGCAAGAGGCTGTAACAAGAAGCTCTCCTCATCAAAGTTCCTCCTGGTTTAACACAGCCCACTCTCACAAGCCCTCCATGCCCCACCCAGACAGGAGGAAAAGTCACATAAAAACACCTCTGGGTTGAGATAAGCAGTTTAATGAGATAATATGCTGCAGTTACCTTAGCAAAAAGCAGAAGCAGAAGCTTAGCAACAAAACAGATTCCCCCACCCAAGCACACAGCAGCCAGCCCTCAGAAAAGCCAAACATCCCAAACCCAGAAACTGGAAGCAGAATCTGGAACAGGAATCCTCTCATATTACAATCTGAACTACAAGCCCCATGATACATTGATTCAGCCAGCACTTTTATTTTGAAGCTGGCATGAGGGCAGCATGGGATCTAATACACATCAGCAGATTCAGCTTAACCCATGACAGTCCTGAGTGTGATGTCCATGGTATGGCGTACACCTGTGAGCCAACTCCAGTCAGATATCCTGGCTGACTGAGAACTGCTAATGGTCTATAATCTATGGCTGGCCTCTGATTCTGTCCCAGCACAACCAGGATGCCGTATTAGAAAGCTTAAATGCTGGAAAACCGTGCTTGTATACAGTATAGAATCAAAGGCATTTTTGTAGAGCGGAGTTTTCCAAGGAGCCTGTGCAAGCTTACATGGATTTTCCAAAGAGTTTGATGGGGAAAAAATAACACAACCAACACCACCCAAACAAACCCAACTCTAATCTTTAAAAAAACCCCAAACCAAACCACAGATTCCTAGTACTCAAAAAGTTCAATCTATATGTTCCAAATGAAGTAGAAATTTAGAATAAACTTTTAGAATAAACCAAACCAGGTTGGAAGAGACCTTCAAGATCATCGCATCCAACCCATCAACCAATCCAACCCACCTAAACAACTAACCCATGGCACCAAGCACCCCATCAAGTCTCCTCCTGAACACCTCCAATGATGGTAACTCCACCACCTCCCCAGGCAGCCCATTCCAAGGGGCAATCACTGCCTTTGTATAGAATTTCCTCCTAACATCTAATCTGAACCTCCCCTGGTGCAGCTTGAGACTGTGTCCTCTTGTTCAGGTACTGGCTGCCTGGGAGCAGAGACCATCATCCGCCTGTCTACAACCTCCCTTCAGGTAGTTGTGGAGAACAATAAGGTCTCCCCTGAGCATCCTCTTCTCCAGGCTGAGCAACCCCAGCTCCCTCAGTCTTTCCTCATAGGGCTTGTGTTTCAAACCCCTCACCAACTTTGTTGCTCTTCTCTGGACTCGTTCCAGCAAGTCAACATCCTTCCTATACTGAGGGGCCCAGAACTGGACACAGGACTCGAGGTGTGGCCTAACCAGTGCAGTATACAGGGGCAGAATGACCTCCTTGCTCCTGCTGGTCACACTGTTACTGATGCAGGCCAGGATGCCATTGGCCCTCTTGGCTGCCTGGGCACACTGCAGGCTCATGTTTTCCTCAAAGATTTTCATAGTTTATAGCAGTAACACAGTGACAACACACAACACCAGAAAGCACTGCATATTGCACTCTCTGCTGTTTCTGCAGAGCAAGATACCTCAAGACTTCAGCAAAATAAGAAATCTTTACAAGGCACATGAAGTACCTAGATTGGATTTCATTTTTCACATAGTCATTGAAAATAAAAGGCTGCTTTGTGCCATCCTCAGGAGACATTCTGAAACTCCTGTTCGTAATTGCGGCTTTGAAATGAGGAGGTGGCGTAACATGACGATAACCTTGAATGTAATATTTTAAATTAATAAATAAAGAAATAACAAAACCAAAACTTGAGGAAGATAGAAAGAAGATGGAAACACAGATCAGTCTACACATGTTACATATACCTGATGCATATACATGGTGCCACACTTTGAGTACTGTGTCCAGTTCTGGGCTCCTCAGTTTAGGAAAGATGTTGAGATGCTGCAATGTGTCCAGAGAAGGGCAACAAAGCTGTTGAGGGGTTTGGAGCACAGCCCTATGAGGAGAGGCTGAGGGAGCTGGGGTTGCTTTAGCCTGGAGAAGAGGAGGCTCAGAGGAGACCTTATTGTTCTCTACAACTATCTGAAGGGAGGCTGTAGCCAGGTGGGCTACAGTCTCAAGCTGTGCCAGGGGAGGTTTAGGCTGGATGTTAGGAAGAAGTTCTTCATAGAAAGAGTGATTGGCCATTGGAACGTGCTGCCCAGGGAGGTGGTGGAGTCACCATCACTGGAAGTGTTTAAGAAGAGACTGGATGGGGCAGTTGGTGCCATGGTTTAGTTGATTAGATAGTGTTGGGTGATAGGTTGGACTTGATGATCTCAAAAGTTTGTTCCAACCTGGTTAATTCTATCCTATCCTATCCTATCCTATCCTATCCTATCCTATCCTATCCTATCCTATCCTATCCTGTCCTGTCCTGTCCTGTCCTGTCCTGTCCTGTCCTGTCCTAGGTTGGACTTGATGATCTCTGAGGTCTTTGCCAACCTGGTTGATTCATGATTCTACGATTCTACGCTGGGAAACCTCTGCTGAGATCCACACAAACTAACACCACCTCAGGCACCACGAATGCATTTTCATGGTACAAATAGCAGTAAAAATACCATTAGAATGAAAATAAAGTTTTATTATCTCAACACTGGTTCCAGTTTGTGATTGTAAATTCAGCATAACAAATTTTCTAATCTTTGCAAACAAGCAACTCGAGTTACAAGCTATTTCATTTTAAAAATCAAACACAATAATCACCCTGATTAAAATCTTAAGCTAACCAAAGCACTTCTACCAATGCTAACCACTTCGGAAGCTACATTAAATAAACTTCTTTCATTGTTAAATTTTTGATAAATTCCCATAAGACTTTAAAGACCCCAACTTCTTAAATGAATGTACCATGATTTGTTTGATTAGTTTTGTTAAAAAGAGGGCTCCCAGAACAGATGCATGTCACATCTCTACCTCAGATATGGAGACAAATGCTGAAACAAATACATACCATTTTTAATTTTCACCTAAAATGACCAAGAATGGCCACTTCAGGGTAGACCATCTCTTGCTGCAGGGGTTACAAAGCTGGTCAGAACTGGTTGTACTACAGGAAATGGAAATCTATCAACTACAAGTAATGTAGGACAGTGAGTACCTTTTTCTACCTTCATAAATTGGTACCTAGTAAGTTCCACCTTTGAAATTCTTCTAAGATGAATGATAAATCAAGGTACAAATTATTCCATGAAGTGAAATAAGGGTATGGATTATCCTAGGTAGGGAAAGGGACTGAAGGAATAATTCCTGAGAACTAATGGCTCTCCCAAACTCAGGTCTGTATTTTGTTTTCTGGACTGTGACAATAGTCTATGTAAATTAACTGAATCACTCCTATCCAGACTTCTCAGAGCACTGAAGTTCTGAGGCCACATCCTTTAAGGTGCACAGAAGAAGAAAACAGATATATCTGTGGCAGATTCTGATCAAAAGCAAGGCCCTTCAAGAGTTACCTTATCGAATGCAATCAGGTTAGAATTTTTCTCTTTGTAAATACCTAGGGCATTCAAACAGGCTGTGGAAATGTCAACTTTTGCCCCTAATATTGGGGTCATGAAGGAGGCACCACTGCATTTCATGAGGATAAAATTTTATTATTGATTCATATTTGCCTTCTGGATTGGACAACATTGAGATCCCAAGTGGATTTTAAGGCATACAAGCAAAGTAGCACAGGGGCATTTGTCTACAATTGGAATGCAAGGGGAAAAAAGGAGTAAGTGAAATTAGGTCCGAGTTTAAATGAAAATTCAGTGAGAAGGTGAACTGAGCCTACTTTCTTCAAATGAGCTTGTATCATATTTCTGGTGCCTGAACTTTTGTGGGCTTCATATTTAAACTTCTGCTCTGTTAAATATGACATGGCTGATTCCATAAAAATTCTGAAGGCAATGATCATTTCCATTTGACAAGTTCTCTCCAAAGCTCAGGATAAAACTTCACTCAGAGATTAGCATTACAAGGAATCCTCACAGCTTTTAAGGACAGCATAATAGCCTTTTTGAATTTATTTTGTAGTGAGAATTGGCTGGTTCTTTCTAATGAAATTCAAGAGCCATTTTTTTCTCAAGGAAATCTTCAAAGCAAATTTGCGAACAACTTCTTTACGGATCAGGGAGCAGTGTGAAAAACGGTTCCAAAAAGTCTTTCAGAAACAAGGAGAATATGGAACACAAGCTCTTCCTCTCTTTTCCTCACCAAGATTTCATCTTCTGCTGAAATTTAACTGACACCAAACCAAACTCTAATGCTGTTCTACAAAGGTTACTTTGGCAACAATTTCCACAGAATGACCATTGTTTCACTCTGGTGTATATAAAGGAAAATTTAGGCCACAGTGACAGGAAGATACTTTCCACAAATCCAAGCAGACTTCTGAAGTTTCTGAGGACAAAAGACTGTTAAAACTAAATAAAGATTATAAGCAATTGCTTTTCCAAATGCTGTCAAATTAAAAGCTTTTACATAACTCTGCTAATATAGAAAATTCTGGACACATTACTTGCTCTTCAGTGCTCCTAAGGATGTTAACATAGTACAATTTTAGATTAGACTTCAAAACAGAATTATATTAGAGGAACGTTAATGAATGTTTTATGCATGTTTAAAAGACAATTTTAGACATAAGGAGGCTACTATTAGTCACATACAGTTATTTTAGTCAGCTGCATGTGCTGTAAGTCAGTTTTAAACGTGCTGTGAGTCTGCAGCTGCTATAAAAACTTTGATTTTTTGTTTTGTTGTGTTTTTTAAAGGAAAAATAATGTAAAATCCACAAACAGAAAGGTGTGCACTGCTGGTTCAATTCAGTAAAGCCAGTAGAGTGATTACCACTGGAAGTGTTTAGGAAGAGACTGCATGGGGCGCTTGGTGACATCGTTTAGTTGATTAGATGGTGTTGGGTGATAGGTTGGACTTGATGATCTTGAATGTGTTTTCCAACCTGGTCTGGCCTGGCCTGGCCTGGCCTATTCTATTCTATTCTTTCACCCTGACATACCTAAAAGTATTTACTATTTAACACTTCAGAGCTTTTTTCATTATTATGTGCACCATTGGCTTGCAATGGCTTGATTTTGAAGTTACTCAGTCTTTTATCCTAGAAATGTGGTTGATGACTTGATGAGCTCAAAGGTCTTTTTCAACCTGCTTAATTCTATTTTATTCTAGTCTAGTCTCTTATCTGGTTTGGTTTCGTTTGGTTTTTAATAAAACTAAAATCCCCCTTTGAAAATATATGGATTTTAATTTCAACATGTACATAGATAAGCTGTATAATCAACTGTATTTGATTTCTCGTTGGATCCAAATCTCCAAATCCCTTGTCAAACAAGCAGACTTACTACCTGCTATCCAGACTTATTATGGAGTGTACTAAATCCCGTTCAGGTTTCTGTTTCTTTGTTGCTGTTATGAGAAAGGGACCTGGGCGTACTGGTTGATAGGAGGCTGAACATGAGCCAGCAGTATGCCCAGGTCTGGGCCAAGAAGACCAATGGCATCCTGGCCTGTATCAGGATCAAAGTGGCCAGCAGGAGTAGAAAGGTCATTCTGCCCCAGTACTCAGAACTGGTTAGGCCACACCATGAGTACTGTGTCCAGTTCTGGGACCCTCAGTTTAGGAAAGATGTGGACTTGCTGGAACATGTCCAGAGAAGGACAACGAAGCTGGTGAGGGGTTTGGAGCACAGCACTATGAGGAGAGGCTGAGGGAGCTGGGATTGCTTAGCCTGGAAAAGAGGAGGCTCGGGGAGACTTATTGCTGTCTACAACTACCTGAAGGGTGGTTGTAGCTAGGTGGATGTTGGTCTCTTCTCCCAGGCAACCAGCACCGGAACAAGAGGACACAATCTCAAGCTGTGCCAGGGGAAGTTCAGGCTGGATGTTAGGAAGAAGTTCTTCATAGAAAGAGTGATTTGCCATTGGAATGTGCTGCCCAGGGAGGTGGTGGAGTCACCATCACTGGAGGGGTTTATGAAGAGACTGGATGGTTCACTTGATTGCATGGTTTAGTTGATTAGACAGTGTTGGATGATTGGTTGGACTTGGTGATCTCAAAGTTCTTTTCCAACCTGTTTAATTCTATTCTATTCTACTTGAGCTACATTCAATTAGTTTTACAATGTATGGCATGCTTCAGTATTTAACAAAAAATAAATTGTCAACAAATAAATAAAAAAAGAAATAAAACATTCTCTCACATCTCACAGCATAAATGACATTAAATATCAATTCAGTTCCTGAGTAAATACATTTGATTAGTGCAATAACTTAAAGGAATTATTTGTTTCACAAGATGCAGTAAATCTGCCATTTATTCAAACATTGGTAATCACTCTAGCTGAATTGCATAAAGAGCATGGAAATTAGAGGAAAGATAAACAAATGCAAATTGCTTATTGCAAGGTAAATACACTATAATGAATTCTCTATCACATATAAAGAGCACCATCCCCAGTAGCCTTTTTTCTTATACAAGCAAATAGATACACACAGATGCTTAGGACCGACTTTACAGAGCAGGCTTTTAAGCTTCTCTCATGTAACTGTGAAATAACTTGCAGCACCCAAACCAGCATGAACTGCTTCTTATTTCTTGACTGTGGTGTTAGGATTTCCTATACACTCACTCTCAGCAGGTGCAGAGTCCTCCAGCAAACCCACCTGCACCCCATTGATTTTATAGGCTCTTCCCTTCCTCATATTCATCCTAAACCTCCCCTGGTGCAGCTTGAGACTATGTCCTCTTGTTCTCGTGCTGGTTGCCTGGGAGAAGAGATCAACCCCCACCTGGCTACTACCACCCTTCAGGTAGTTGTAGAGAGCAACAAGGTCTCCCCTGAGCCTCCTCTTCTCCAGGCTAAGCGAACCCAGCTCCCTCAGCCTCTCCTCATAGGGCTTGGACATGATGATTTCTGAGGTCTTTTCCAACCTTGCTGATTCTATGATTCAATGAGTGATAAGTTTCATATAAGCAAAGTTGAAGATGACAAAAAAAAATTCATGTTCTCTAACTCAGGCATGCATTTTGTACCTTGTACAAGTGGAGTTAAAACAGTACACTCATTTGTAAAAGGTGAATTTTAGCTTCACACAACTCAGTGTGTCTGTTCTTGGCTGAATAGGCACTCCTGCACACGCATCTGTTAATTCACTTGCTAAGATCAGTACACTTGCATTTATTTTAATGTGTAAGTTCCAGATTCTCGTTTAACTGAACATTCATTTGTCTGGAAGACTGAATTTATGTCAGCACTAATTTATTATGGAAAAATGAATGTACTATGCAAGGAAAGAAAAAAAAACCAAAGCAAAATGCATTTCTTCTTCATCAGCCAAATTATTTTTAAACTTAGTGACATGACTGATTACTTATGTATGACAATTACTACAGTTTCCAATAGAGCCACAGTTACTTGCACAGAGATTTTAAGAACTGCTAAGGTTTTATTTGTTTTTGCCACAAAAATCTAGAAGTAGAAAATGAAATTATACTGATAAATTTCAGGCAAGCATGAAAATGTTGAGGAAAAGCATTTGGATTTAAGGTGGATTGATTCTTCATCCCCAGTTGGATTATTACTATTTTCCTATGTTCACAAACAAGTCACTTGTACAGATTGTGATCTACCTATTGGAGTTTTAATAATGCTGATGATTTGGTAGAAACTAAGCAGGATAATGATATATATTTATTTCCCTTTCTGTGAAAGGGAAAATAAAAATAAGCAATAAAAACAGTGCTTCAAAACTTCCTATTCTCCTGCTGCTCAATTATATATTCCGCAGGAAAAGCAAAGGCAGAAGTGGAAATTCAAACCCAGTTCCTAATAATCCAATCTCATTCTCACACAATCCTTCATGTTTATTGCATAACCTAGATGGGTTTTTAGTCAGCAGTTACATTACCACTACCTATGCTATGGATTTTATTTAACTGTTAAAAAGAGAGAAGTGGCACACAGTGTTGGTCTCTTGGAGTTGCATTGATATGGAACAAGTGTAATGCATAGAGCATTTCTATAGGAACATAAATGCAGTTAACAAAACCCCAAAATAACTTATTTATAATCTTTTTCAAACAGTCAATATTAGGAATCAGTTTGAATATTTAATATTGTGTATATCTCTCTAGGTCTTTGAAATTAGATAGAAATAGCATGCAAGAACAAGACATCTCAAAAGCAGAGTGCCCAGGAAGAATCTCTTTTCCAAAATCATTCAGTTTTGAATGGGGTGAAGAAACCCTGAATATTCAAATAGCCAAAAGATAGATTTCTGGCTGCCCAGGGAGGTGGTGGAGTCGCCATCCCTAGAGGTGTTCATGAGGGGATTGGACATGGCACTTGGTGCCATGGTCTAGTAGGCACAAAGTCTTGGATGCCAAGTTGGACTTGATGATCTTTGAGGTCTTTTCCAACCTTGTTGATTCTATGATATTTGTTTAATTAAACTAATTAATTGAACACAGTCTTTTTTTTTTTTTTTTTTTTTTTTTTTTTTTAAAGGCAAAAGTCACATTGTTCATCAGATTTCAAATTTCCTGGTTCTTAGAGAATTAGATACAAACACTTAAGGTGAAATCTAAAACGATTAACGTCTGGGATACAATGCCACTGAATGCACAGGTGGTGAGACTTTCTTTGCACGTTTCTAAGCTCAAGCAGCCCAAAAGCAATCATGATACTCATTACCTTCAAGCTACAACTATTTCTTTCTTAGCAAGGAGAGAGTTACTATGGATAGCTTTAGATGGCATTGTGCTGAAAAAAACACCATCTTAGATTGGGTGAACTGTCCCCATGGAACGTGAGCTGGCAGAAGGCCAGAGTCTGCAAGGAAAATTCAAAACCAAGCGTAGCAGAGCAGTAATTCAGATCTAAAGTATCATTTTCAAAATAATCAAATCATTGCTTAACACATGGAGCACTCCAGAATACAATACATTATTTTATTTGCCCTGAATACATTATAATAACCATTAGAAGCAAATTCGGTAAACACTTCTTTTCACTCATAGTTCTCAGTGAGTAGAATTTCTGGCAGCCACCCAAACAGGTCACCATGAGCAGGATAATGTGGCAATCTGTTATCATTAGCTCTGTTGGAAAGGTTCTGAAGACACTAGAGAGAATTAAATGACCTGGAAAACTCAGTCTATGGAAAAGTCTATTGTACTTATCTCAGTTATTTCCACCTCTACGCATCACTGGAACAGTGGAACAACATGATTTGCAGTGGTGACAAAGATAAAGGTCATTTTTCTGGTTTTCTTTTATCCAACATGAGCCATTTAAGGATTGTTAAATTCCACACATACAGAAAATGACTAATTCATGTCAGGTCCTTCCACCCTCTCAGTATGTTAAGTCTATTGAAATCTAAACATTTGGGAGACAATGCAGAGCTGCCTTTCGAAAATCACTGCTACTTTTGTTCCTGTCCATCACTGTTACAACTCTCAGAGTTTCAGATTGTCTAAAATGACAATCTATAAAGTCCCTATATAGCCCATTTGAGCAACTGTTTTTCCTAACTGGTGCAATTTTTTCCGGCAACATCTGAAACAAAGAACACTTCTAAAAAGATCTATTAAGTGCAATCACTATGCCAAGGTCCAAGATAAATACTATAAAAAAAAACCTGACATAGCCTATTCAAAAATATGCACCAGGGAGATTTCTTTTGTTTATGCAAGCTTTGCTCCTGTTGTTCTACATTTAGCTGAGTGATTAACTTAAAATGAGGAATGAGGCTTTGACATGCGCCAGCTATTCTGATTTAACAATTGTATATGTAAGACTTTCTCCTCAGAAATCCAACAAAAGTCTACAGAAAGGACAGGACAGGGGAATTATCAGAATCATACATAAAAAAACATGGAGATCTGCATTTTTGGGGAAAGAACAGATGAAACTTCTCCTGAGCTGAGAAAAATCTCATGGGACTGTAGTCAGGGGTTCTGTGTATTTCCCTGAATGTGCTTTATTTCACACTGTGTGCTTACTAAGAGGTTGAGGACATGGAGTACTGAATATATTATTTTGAGGCATATTCTTCACCCAGCAAATAAATAGCTCCTGCTTAGCCATAAAATTGTGCCAAATCATCTTCTTTATAGAAGTGTTTACAAAACACAGTGTGATCTGTGTTTCATTGGATGTTCATGTTACTTTTTTACATAAGAATTTCTCTGAGTGAACAATTTTAACATTTATTAGGAATGAATCACACGGATTCAAGAAAAAGACATGAGACTCAGTTCTGCTCTGTTGCAAGAAAATGAAGTTAACATCATGCACAAAGGCTGTCAGGCCAGAGAGGTTGGTTCTCTTACCTAATGTTATGGATTTCATAGTATCATTCAGGGTTGGAAGGGACCACAAGGATCATCTAGTTCCACCCCCCCTGCCATGGGCAGGGACACCCCACACTAGATCAGCCTGGCCAGAGCCTCAGCCAGCCTGCTCTTAAACACCTCCAGGGATGGCGCCCCAACCACCTCCCTGGACAACCCATTCCAGGGTTTCACCACTCTCATGGTGAAGAACCTCCTCCTCACATCCAGCCTGAATCTCCCCACCTCCAGCTTCATTTCATTCCCCCTAGTCCTATCACTACCTGAGATCCTGAGAGAATGACCACACAAATGATCTTGGTATATTTGTCAAAATTGGGCTGTTACAAGCTTCCAGAGTCTAAAGACCAACATAATTCTGATGTACAGTATACACCGTTATTAAGCTTACAAATAGTTATTATTTTGAGAAACAGAAACATAAAAAAGCTAAATTCTCAAAGAAAATTATGGCTTAAAATTCTCCTTGTTGTTCTCTGGTGAGAATGAGAAACTGGAGTGCTTTCACATTGGTAACTTGGGGAAAAAAGAATTCTCCCTTCTTCTCCTACCATCTCTTGCACCTCAGATACATTAAACTGCTGTTTGATGACAGAATGCCTGCTTAACCTGCACCCAGAGCCAAAATGTTGGGTTTTTTTTTTAGTATCAAGAATATCCTCCAATAAATCTGCTACTCTTGTAAGGCTTATACAGAGGAAACAAGTTAGAATTCACCTGCCAATCTTTCCTGTGCTTTTAGGAGTTGCAATTCATCATCAAGAGCAGGAAAATGAGTTAAACTGTGTTATATTTTAAATGACACTGTGAATCTACTCATATCAAGTTCATCAATTCTAATACAGTTATATGTGTTTGGAGGTCACTGTCTGTCTCATTCCTTACAATGGCTTTCTAGTTTTCTGATATGATTCTCAATTAGTTGGGTAGGCAGGTAAAACATCTGACATCCAACCATGAACTATATGCTTCCAAATATGTTTGCACACCTACACATTACACTTTAGCAAGCTCTTTCTGTTGACCTATTAATAAACCATGGTTTGAGGTTGAGAATAAAGACCCAACTCAGAAATTAATTAGAGGTGTTCTGAACTACATGATCATAAGTCATTCAGCTATTAAATGATGCAGCACACCAGTTAACAGATAGCTGCAGACATTTACTCCATCTTATTTCCATCTGTGGCTGCATTCATGATAAATTTAAAGTGAATATCCATTGTTCATCTGGATAATGAATATCAGAGTGAAATAACTCATGCCTACAGCTGCTATATCACACTGGTTTGTATTACAATAGGCTCTTGAAGATCACATCGGTTTTCACACTCACCTGCTTCATTAATACAGATTTGTATTTATTTGAATATTCTGAGAAAAGATGCACTGGGTTACAGAAGTTGTTTAATATCAGTTGGGAACAAACTCTGACTGCTTAACAGGATGAGCTTTCCTTGACCTTTAGATTTGCCCTCATGAGAATTTGCTTGTGATTTCAGATTCCTGTAACAAACCCACTATACCCTAAAACTAGACCAAGCCACATTGACCAAGCCTGGGAAGTTAGAAGTACAGTACAGATGTTGTGTTAAATCTTGTCTACAGCATTTTCCAGAACTAATCAGATGCTATTAAGCATGAGACAGAAATTATTTCTAAAAAGCTATTCAGTGCATCCAGGTTAAAGTGTATATAGAATTTATAAGGAGTGGTAAACACTTTCAAGATAGAACCTTCTACTAACCCATGGTCACAACAGCACAACAACAGTATGTATTAAAGCAGAGTTCTTTTCTTTTAATCTGTGTTCCATCTGCAGGTTATTCAGGTTAAGTTACTGGCAAGAGCTTCTGTGTTTGATTTTAATTTAATAAACTAATAAATGCAAGCAATAAAGCTCATAAACATATTCCAAGAGCAGTTCAGTTTAAATATGCACTACCTTAACTCTCCTACTGTCTGTACAGAAGTTGTCCTTCAAAACAGAAATGATCTCCACAGAATAGGTGTTGAACTAGGTGTGACTGAAAACGGATGCTCAGGACCTGAATTGAATCAAAACATATAAGGACTCCTTTTCAACAATCTGTGGAGGAAGAAAAACAAACAAATAAACAAAAAGGTTACATGCATGTGCAGAACTCTATTTGAAGATGTAGAACAGCAAAATTTTCTTGTATGCAGAGATCTGTTATGTTGACTCTACTTTTTTATTCCTTCTATGGTACAAGTCATAACAGTGTTGGGTGACTTGTGTGAATTAAATGTAAGACACCTGTCTCGTCTCAGAGTGGCTACAGAATGCAAAAGTGCTTTGGCTTATGCTGTTAGTGGGAAAAGTTCAATTTCTTACAACAGCAGAAAAAGAAACAGGCATTGATACCCTATAAAGAAAGGGAAAATCACAGCATTACAGTATATTAGAGATTGGAAGGGACCTCAAGAGATCATCAGGTCCAACCCCCCCTGCCAAAGCAGGATCACCTAGGGTAGTCCACACAGGAATGCATCCAGGTGGGTTATGGAAGTCTCCAGAGTAGGAGACTCCACAACCTCTCTGGGCAGCCTGTTGCAGTGCTCTGTCACCCTCACTGTAAAGCAGTTTCTCCTCATGTTGAGGTGAAATCTTCTATGCTCAAGTTCGAACCTGTTGTTCCTTGTCTTATTACTGTGCACCACCAAAAAGAGCTTGGCCCCCTCCACCTGACACCCACTCCTCAGATATTTATACACATTGATCAGATCCCCTCTCACTCTTCACTTCTCAAGACTAAATAGCCCCAGGTCTCTCAGTCTCCACCCTTGATGTCTATGCATACTCCTCTCTAATGGATGAATATAAAAGAATTTCTGTTATTTGAATTTAAGCCACCTTATAAGCATTCTTTTAAAGGTGTTTTCTCATATTGCTTTGCGTTTTTGTGGGGGTTTTTAAGTGACATTTTTCCAGGTAATGTGCAATTACAACTTCTTTGATGACTCCATTTTCAAATTACCCATTTGAAATTATACTGGAGGCAGGCACTACCATTCAGCTTATTATCTTCCAAAATACTGCATGACTTCCTTAAAATAATTACTGTTTGAACTATCCAATCATTAAGTTAACTTGACAATCACAAAGAAATCATGCCACTTTTAGTAAATTTGAACAATTGTTAGCACTCTCAATCACAAAAAGCAAAAAAAACCAACCCACCCTATTGTGGTGGCTTGAAGTTTCTCATTCACATTAACTAAGCACAACTAACTCAGTTGGAAGCAAATGGAAGCTGTATTTACAAGCAAAAATTACACTCTACAATGGAATGCAATGAATATGTACAAAATACACAGTATTTACAGTATTACACAGGTATTTACAATTAGAAAATAACATGCACACCTCCCTGTACCTCCTCTGGGTTCCCAGAGAAGCAGAGAAGCTGCTCCGCTCCCCCCCAAAGCCTCCTCTCCCCCCACCATAACAGAAGAAAAGAGGAAGCTTAAAGAAGCAGTGTTTGTGCTCTTATCTTTTCTCAAGGCCAGCCAGAAGTGATTACTGTCTCCCCAGTAGAACAGCCAGGACCACAGGAGAAAAGAAAAGGAATAGAAGTGAAGTGTGAAAGAATTTTAGGTTACATCTGCATCCATCCCACACATTTTATCCAATGAATTTGTTTAGAATAATCTTTTGTTTTCCTTTTTACACCCAATAGTAAATTATTTATATTTCTCTACTTTTCTGCTTGAAATCTGCAGCTAAATTTTAAATGCATAGCCTTGGAGCACAAGCACTATGAGGAGAGGTTGAGGGAGCTGGGGTTGCTTAGCCTGGAGAAGAGGAGGCCCAGGGGAGACCTTATTGCTCTCTACAACTACCTGAAGGGAGGTTGTAGCCAGGTGGAGGTTGGTCTCCTCTCCCAGGCAACCAGCACCAGAACATGAGGACACAATCTCAAGCTGTGCCAGGGGAGGTATAGGCTGGATGTTAGGAAGAAGTTCTTCATAGAAAGAGTGATTGGGCATTTGAATGTGCTGCCCGGGGAGGTGGTGGAGTCACCATCACTGGAGGTGTTTAGGAACAGACTTGATGGGGCGCTTGGTGCCATGGTTTAGTTGATTAGATAGTGCTGGATGATAGGTTGGACTCGATGATCTCGAAGGTCTCTTCCAACCTGGTTAATTCTATTCTAAAATTACCACACCTGCCAACCCCAATTACAAAAAAAAACCCACACGTGTGTTATGAGATTATGTGAGCTTTCAGATTTACTGAAGGCTGAAGTCTGAAAATAAGTAAACCATAAACACCTTTGTACTGTCTTAAAGCTTCTCCTTTATTCCCCCACTTTTTCTTGTACCCATTCTCAGTTATGTTCTTAGATGCATCTTCCCTTGATTTTCACAATGTTTTATCCTGACTAAAGAACTCATAAGAACGTCTTCCTCTTCCATATTACTCTCTAGTTAAATTATTTTCCTGGAGCTCCACGAGCAGCTGGGAACTACATCTATCAAATACTGTTGTGCCTAGTCAAAAATAAACAAATAAATAAATAAAAGCTAATTAACTATTCCAGTCACAGAATCACCAAGGTTGGAAGAGACCTTAAAGATCATCAAGTCCAACCTGTCACCCAACACCTCATGACTACTAGACCATGGCACCAAGCACCATGTCCAATCCCCTCTTGAACACCTCCAGGATGGTGACTCCACCACCTCCCCAGGCAGCACATTCCAATGGCCAATCACTCTCTCAGTGAAGAACTTTCTGCTGACCTTGAGCCTAAACTTCCCCTGGCACAGCTTGAGACTGTGTCCTCTTGTTCTGGTGCTGCTTGCCTGGGAGAAGAGACCAACCTCCCTCCAGGCTACAACCTCCCTTCAGGTAGTTGTAGAGAGCAATGAGGTCTCCCCTGAGCCTCCTCTTCTCCAGGCTAAACAATCCCAGCTCCCCCAGTCTCTCCTTGTAGGGCTGGTGCTCAAGGCCTCTCACCAGCCTCATTGCCCTTCTCTGGACACATTCATTAGATGTCTAAATTTTTTCTTTGAAAGGCTCTGTGGCAGAACTAGCTACCAATTTCACAGCTAATGAACCTGAGAATTATGAATGATCTTTCTTTACTGTATTGGCCTTGAAGTTTGAATTTAAAAAATTTGCCTGGACCTTGCCTTTAGAAAGGCACTGAATTCAGAGACTGAAGAATAGTTTTGACTTACATATTTAAAAAAAGAAAAATCATTACAAAGGAGAGATTTTGATACTGTTCTCGTTAACTTTCTGTAGACTAGCCTGAAGATAAGAATATCTTGTATAAGAAGAATATCTTAACTGATATTAAAGCTCAATCCTGTACTGCTTGAATGATTCAAAGCTGTGTCTGCAGTCCAGCCACCATTTAAATTTGTGAAGGAGAGGAAGGCAAATGTCTGTTGGAGCTGGCTCACCTTTTATAAGGATCATGAAAAGGATTGCAGAAAACCAGTGATAAAACCACGATAAGAATTAGAACCACAGAGAATTAGAACTGATTTAGAGCTCTCTTACAGTATTTGCATGTATTTTGATCACTAATGAGAATAATCTATATAAGTAAGTATCCATGTGAATAACCCTACAGAAATATTCTTCTCCCAGTCTAGTTGCTACCCAGTTGTTACCCCCCGCCCCGAGTGGTAAAAATTCATGATCTAATAAACATTCAAAATTGTATTTCATGGCACAACTTTGTTGCATTTAGTAAGGAATGTTATCCCTCCCTCCTGTCTTGGATACCTTTTTGTTAAGAACCATTTAGAGACACATCCTGAAAGGGATGAACCATTACTCATCTTTGAGATAAACAGCTTCATCTTCCACCTCCAACAAAAGCACTTCCACAGAACCACGATTGTCTTTGACCAAGATACTGCAGAGCTTAGATATGAAATATCTAATTTACCTAAAAGATAGAAAAGGCACTAAATACCTCTCCAAATGGAATAGATTCTGCAGTCAAGTAAATAAGACATCACCACTACTGGAGAAGAGGAGGCTCAGGGGAGACCTTATTGCTGTCTACGACTACCTGAAGGGAGGTTGTAGCCACGAGGGGATTGGTCTCCTCTCCCAGGCACTCAGCACCAGAACAAGAGGACTTAGTCTCAAACTGTGCCAGGGGAAGTTTAGGCTAGAGGTGAGGAGAAAGTTCTTCACATTGGAATGGGCTGCCCAGGGAGGTGGTGGAGTCATTGTCCCTGGATGTGTTCAAGAGAGGACTGGATGTGGTGCTTGGTGCCATGGTTTAGTAGTCATGATGTCTTGGGTGACAGTTGGACTTGATGATCTCTGAACTCTTTTCCAACCGTATTGATTCTATGATTCTGTTCTACATAAGACAATGCCATGGGCATTGTACTTTCTTTCCAAGGCCTCCAGAGTGGGGCTTGACAGATTTACTGTTTCAATTTGTTTTACTTAGCTAAATTTTGTTGTAGCTGACAGATCTCTAACAGCAATTTTTTAAATGACCAGGTAACGAGGTCCTTTCCATGTTGCTTTTGCTTATCCTTCTATGGTACACTTGAGAAGCAAGAATGGAATGGAATGGAATGGAATGGAATGGACCAGGTTGGAAGAGACCTTCAAGATCATCACGTCCAACCCATCATCCAACACCATCTAATCAACTAAACATGGCACCAAGTGCCTCATCCAGTCTCTCCTTAAACACCTCCAGTGATGGTGACTCCACCACCTCCCTGGGCAGCACATTCCAATGGCCAATCACTCTCTCTATGAAGAACATCTTCCTAACATCCAGCCTAAACCTCCCCTGGCACAGCTTAAGATCGTGTCCTCTTGTTCTAGTGCTGGTTGCCTGGGAGAAGAGACTAGCTCCCACCTGTCTACAACCTCCCTTCAGGTAGTTGTAGAGAGCAGTAAGGTCTACCTTGAGCCTCCTCTTCTCCATGCTAAGCAACCCCAGCTCCCTCAGCCTCTCCTCACAGGGCTTGTGAGATAAGAGAAAGGACACAACCTGATAATTTAGACCCAACTGCTATAAACAGTCCACTCAGGGTGACCTAACAAAATGCAGGCCTGGCAAAATCAGTTTTACAGGCAGCAAAGAGAATGAAGAACAGGTTGCTAACATAGGTATGGTGTGCCATAAATAGTGAGTTCTGGTGAAGCATGCACTTGAAGACCAGTGATGAAATAGCAAGTTGTGAGAATGTTGGAAAACACAGAAAAAATGTCCCTATGTGAGTCTAAAGTGATGAGCAATAAATCATTCACATGAGCCCCAGCGAGGGGCTGGAATGTACTCTCCTCAGGCTGAAGACGAGGTTTGTATCCAGAAGGTGCTGTAAAATCAAACTGAACACCATGAAAGTGGTATCAGGAGTGCATGTATGGAAATTTCAACTTCTGACATATTTTCTGTCCTTTTTTTGTCATAATAAAAACTGAACTGAGAATTCTACAAGTAGGCAGGATTTACATTTAACAATAAATTATTGCCCTTTCACATAAGACATGTTTCTGTTTTTTGGTCATGAAAATATTTGCAGCAGGAAACTCACTTTCTCACAAAACCTTTTGGAACTAATTCCTGGATGTTATTAAACTCATCAATCATTTGCCTGCAGGGTTTACAGCCATACATGGGGAAGGAAGAATCATGTCATGCTGTAGTATTTCATATATATATATATATATATATATATATATATATGTTGGCTTAGGGCTGAATCACTTATCCTAGGTATGATATGCACTTTTCTGTTTCCTTGAGTTTTTCTCCTGCATAAGTTACAGAAGAATTCCATGATCTTTTTCAGTGTATGTGTACAATATAGGCTATTAATGTGTTCATACATAGCTATATGTATGTATATTAATAGCTTTTTTTTTTAGACTGATTCAGCATGAAACAATAGAAATACATTTTTTGTTTATTACTGATTTTATTACCAATGGCCACAATTTGTTTTCCTTTTAAAACATACTTTGCTTATCCAGTAAAAGTGAATTACATTATTCTTAGCTTTGAACTGAATATCCCCCCCCCCCCAAATTGTTCTGAATAAAGTTGCACAATGACACGGAAGCATTAAAAGGAAAAGAATCACAATTTATTTGAGCTGCTTATTAGATTGCAAATCTGCAGATCACTGAATTCCACAGAAGGTGGGCTAGCCATTAGGTTTCAGCAAGCGGAAGAAACAATAAATCACAGCTTCTACTTTTACAGCCCATTACACTCAGAGGGCTGAAACCTTTTGGTGGCTATTTGCAAGACGCCGAGTACCCCAGCTGCAGAGTCTTATACTTTCTAACTTTCTGTGACTAATAGATGCTATACTAGAGAGTGAAGAGGAAATTAGAGTAGAAGAGAGATGTAAAATCACTATCCACAGAAAAGATATGCAGGAAGCCTGTGAAGAATAGTTCACTGCAGGGCTATGAAGTCTCCCGGTGAACCTCAGACAAGACAGATTACACTCTCATTAATGACTGTTTAAGAATCTGGGAATTTTTATATGTTAGAAAGGGGAAACTGTGATGAAGTTCTTAAATATTGTGGAGAGCAAGGCAGGAGAGGGAAAAAGAGAGGTAATAGGTTTAAGCAGATATTTGATTAAGACCTGCTGTAGTTAGATAGCAAAAAAAAAATTGGTTTGAAAAATGTATAGAGCTCTCGCTTGCTTTTGACATCTCACAGGAAAGTTATGCCCTATTAAAGTTTCATTCTGTGTAGAAGTACAATTTCCTCCATTTTTCCTTAAAAATATCCTGGCCACTGACTGGCCTTTTTGAATTTATTAAACAAATCAACCGCTTCTGATGTATCAGGGTTCAGAAAAAAATAGTTACCTTTGGCTCTCCCTGCCTGTTCAATAATTCCACTTTCCTTCTTGAAGTGGCTAAATCACATCTGTCTTCCACTTCGTTTATCCTCTTTCCCATTACACCATATGGGCCCACAGTTCCTAGCTAATTCAAAAACAAGTCAGGGCAACATCAGCTGTGTGAAAGAAAGAAGCTTCTCTAAGAAATGCAATGCCTCTCACACTGAAGTAGAGGAAACCCCAGATATCTTTAGACAGTTGAAGTAGATCCAGCTATCTGTGTCTATACTACCGGCAAGAGGTTCCTGCTGTGCAATCATGCTACCTAGTGACTGTAAGGCAGACATCACCATCCTCAGCAAATAGTGTGTCCATAAAAATCAAAGGTGGTTGTGTTCCTAAAAGTCTTCTGGGAAGTTTTGTATTGTAGGTTGCATTGAACAATACGCTTGGTATAAAAAAATCTAACTAGTTCCACTGTGCGTGTATGTTTCAAGACTGCTTTTGAATACTTAGCACAATGTCTTCCATTTAGCATTTTTAGCCTGTGCTCCTCTGCTTCAATGTATTTCCAGAACTGTACAGTCTTCACAGGTGAAGATTAAAAGAGAGACAGACAATAAGTATACCAGAAGATACTAAAGGCGAGAAATTGCTTCTCAGGTACCTTACCAAGTGCACAGGTGGTTACACAGGTTATCATATTTTAGCCAAAGTATTTTAAAAGAGAAGAATAATTAAAATAGAAATTAAACTATTTAAACTACTCCACAAGTTAGCAATTTCTCCTAACTCATATTATCCTTTATTTTCACTTTGTGTTTATCTATATAGGAATCAAACATATAAGACATAGCTTAATGGAAAACAATCAAAGATTTCTATGGATTTAGGCAGTCTCTCCTCTGAGCCTGGCAAGATCACAGAGCACATCTTCCTGAAGGCTCTGCCAGCTTAGATGGAGCTTTGAGCAGCCTGGTCTTGTGTAAGGTGCCACTGGCCATGACAGCAGCTTTGGAACAAGAGAATCTTTAAGATCCCTTCCAACCCAAACCATTCTACGATTCCTCCTTACTCTCAGGGCTGAGGCAGAGCAAGGTGGAGCTCAGCATGAGGATACAGAGATAACCATAGCATCTAAACACTGGGGAGCAATTCAGGTATTTAACATAGTGACCTAGTGCCACTTGGGCTCTCTTACAGCCAGTATCCTATGGATATACATGAAACTGGTAGATAGGGCACAGGACCTGTGAAAAGTGCACTAAATACTTACTTTAATCCTGGCTGTAACACCTAGAAAGTCACTGGCTCTGTATTTGGGCAAGTAACTCCCACCTCTCTGCACAGAGTCTGGAAACAGCCTCCACATTGTCACTTCAGGTGCTGTGAGAAGCCTCAACTGGCCTGTAGCTGCTATACTTTATGTCCATAAGTTAGTTACCTATACATAAAGATATCTATATATTTCTCTAGAAACATCCATAAAGATTAAATTCCATGTCACAAGAACAATAGGGAGAAAGCCCAGAAAGTTTCCCCCAGTAGACCACACAAAGCAGAAGACCCAGAAAATGGTTCATGAATCAGAAAATTTTATTTCAAGGTCAAACAGACCACAGGTGATGCAGAGGCTTCCCTATTCCACAGCTGAAGGAGTCTCCAGATGCTGATGGGACCATAGGGTGGTGCAGACTGGGGCTGTGTGTGCTTCCTTGTCCTTGGGTCAATGGCTTTCCTGAAAGCTGTAGAAATCTCAGGTTGTGTGGCTGAGAACAGGCATAGTCCTCTAGTCTGATCCTGAGCCTGTTTGGGTTTGCATCTCTAAAAATCAAGATAACAAAACAAATGGAGCAGCCACCCTTGCTCAGCATGGGCAACCCCTGCCCAAGGTTCTGCCAGGCTGTTAACACTTAACTTAGTGTCCTTGTAAAACATATCCTTGTAAAAGAAATTTCTCTGGCTGTGTGGCTAAGGACAGCAGCATAACATGTAGGGTCTGGTCCTGAGTCTGTCTTCGTCTGCCACTCTAAAAAGCAGGATAACCAATGCTTTTTTGGCTGAGGTCTGGTCCTATTCCCTTTTGAGCCTCTGGCTCTGAAAGACAAAGGAGCAGCAAGCACTATCTGCTGCACTATGGGCAACACTTGCCTCCTTGCCTCAGCCCTCATTCACCTGCCTGCTCACCTCCAGACTGGGCCAGCACTCTGTGCACCCTTTCTGTACCAGTCCTGGGTGGCTGTGTCACAAATGTCCTATGTCACAGCAACCACCATTGCTATGTTCTGTCTGTCACAACACCAGGGATTCCACAGCTTATGGAAGGCCCACCCTCCATCAGTAAGGTCTTTTCCAACCTTACTGTTTCTATGAATTACTCCCATTATTGACTGTTGTTACAATCATTAATATTGTATCAATCACTAGTGTAATAGCTAGATATATATATATATATATATGTTTATCTTATGGGAGAAGGAAACTGTGAGCAAGTTCATTTGGTACAGCCATTATCAAACTTCAGCCTAACTGGATCTCTGTGTTCACAGACAGGGCCATGGCACTGCACCTTACTGACAGAAATGATGTTTCTGCTGGCACTGCTGCTGTGTTGCTGTCAGTAAAATAATACCTTTTGGAAGCCAGCACACTGTCATTGCTGGTTGCCAATGCAAGTAATCATCTCATGATGAACTCCTCTGAGCTGAACTTCTGCTACAGCTGTTTGCTCAGAATCTTTTTAATTGTGGCAAAGTACCTATTTTCAAGTCTAATTAGCAGGATGCTTTCTTTCACTTTTGTAACCACAGATGATTTTTCACAGATGTATGTCACCTTCCAGGAGGAAAGGCAGGGTTATGACTAATTCTTCTTCCTTCTTTTTTGTCTTTGCCTCATAAGGCACCCAACAACGTGGATCAGTGTGTAGTGAAGACTATCTGAATCTTGTTTATCAGAAGTCCTGGCAAAGAGCCACAGTCTGAGTTTCAGCTGGGTGATTTCCATCTGGTCTTGTTTGTGATACTTCCAGTATTTGTAACTTAATAACACTAACATGGCTGAGTACACGCCTCCTTCTGTAACACAAGCAATCCTAAGAAGTTTTATAAGCTTTTCCAGTCAAAAGATCTTTTGAAGGCTATTTTTTTTTTAATTTGAAGATAGGGAAATCAAGAAGTGACATTAAAAAGAAAATAAAAGAGAAGAACAGAGGGGGAAAAAAAGGCTTGAAACACCTGGGGTTTTAAAGTGAGTTTGAAACACTTTAATACTGTTCTGATTTTTTTAATATGTCAAGAACCTGCAGCTCTCACTGCCTTTAACTGCTGTATCGTGCACCTCTCAGAACAAAACTCAGTGGTAGGTAACAAAATGAAGACGTGCAAACTTTGTGCAGATGCTCTTAAATTTAGACCTCCTAAGTGATTTGCACAAAGTCAAACAGTAAGGCACTGTTTAAACAGTATGAGAAATGAAGTCTCCTGCCTGTCACTGTCCTTTGGAAACATGCTGCTTCTCAGATAGTAGAGTTCCTTCAATTAGAGGAGAGTGGTCCATTAAAGCTGCAAGGAAAATAGCATTACTTAATAAGTCACTACAAGAGAATAGGTAATGCAGGAGTAAAGATCAGACAATACACAGTGCCTGTAACTAAAAATCATAAGGACAAAAGGCAGCTGAACTATTCTCTAATCCAGACAAAAGTTACTGAGGTGTAGCATCATTATAACTGCAGAGAGGCTCAGCTGCTAAAGAGTGGCAATTTGCTTTGCTATGTCATTCAGAGCATTTTCTACTCAAGCCAGAATAAGAGAAAGTTAAACTGGGAATTGACATATATGCCAGGTCTGTGCAAATAAAGCATAAATGGAGTAAAGAAGATGAAAAAAATAAATCATAGATACATGTTAGGAGCAGTCACATAAGAATTTAAGGAAGACCAACAGAGTACAATTATTTGTTTATGAAATAGATGTTCAGGGGGCAGATATGTGCTTTGAAGCCTTTAGGATTCTTTCCTAGAAATACAATTTTAGTTAAAGCCATGATGAAACTGAAATAGACAAAGTGTGCTCATTTGGACCAGATCCCAGGTTTAGAATTATTAAAGGATGAACACCAAAGACAGGAAGTCTATTAAAAATATAGCTGCAATATACATGAACATCTGCATGCAAAGGTTTCTTTTATCACCTTCTTAATGAAAGCTCAGCTAATTGGGCTAATAACTGACGATTCCTCCACCATCTTGAGACCACTTAGCCTCTCCTTTCCCTTCTACGAAAAGGTGGCTTCTTGTGGTAGTTTCAGGCTGTGCCTGGAAAACTTTCCACAGATCTTGAACAGAAAGTAGTAGACTGTAAATAAATTGCCATTGGATGTAAAAAGGAAACTAATGATAAGTTCAAAATAATCTCATTGGACAGATAAACAAAGCTAGTGATGTAAACTTTCTCTTTTCACTTCCTTCTCTCTGGCAGATACTAGCTCTGGCTTCTGCTGGCTTTGCTGACCTTGGCTGCTTGCTTTGTTGTGGCTGAGTATTAACAAACAACTCTCTGCTCTTTCTCTTGTCCCATTTGTAGAGGTGGGTAGGGAAGGGAGCAGGGAAGGGGAAGTTATTGGTCTTGTGTTGCTTATAGATTGTACATATGTAAATATTGTATATTTTGTACATATTCATTGCATTCTATAATTTAGACTGTAGTTTATCTTGTAAATACAGCTTCATTTGCTTCCAACTGAGTTGGTCTGGCAATTCTATGTTGGGAGGGATTTTTAACCCACCATACTTGTTTAGTGGATTAGGAGAAGTCTGTGGATGCAGTTTATCTGGACTTTAGTGACACTATGTTCTACAGCATCCTCCTGGAGAAACCGGGTGCTCATAGCATGGATGAGTGTAGACTTTGCTGTGCTGAAAATTGTCTGGATGGCCAGACCTAAAGAGTTGTGGTGAATGGAAATAAATCCAGTTCACAGCCAAGCACAACTGGAGTTCCCCAAGGATCACTATTATGGTCACTATCACCCATTTATTACTGATCTGGATGAGGATTCAAATGGACCCTTGGTAAGTTTGCAGATGATACCAAGTAAAGTGGGAATGTCAATCTGCTTGAGGGTAGAAAAACTTTGCAGAGAGACTTGGATTGCTTGGATCAATGGGCCAAGGCCAATGATACAAGGTTCCACAAGGTCAAGTGCTGAGTCCTCCACTTTGATCACAGAAACCTCACATAAAACAACAGGATTCAGGAAAGGGGCTGGAAAACTGCCAGGTAGAGAAAGACCTGGAGGTGTTTGGTTGAAGGTCATCTAGATATGAGCCAACAGTGTGCTCAAGTGGCCAAGAAGGCCAACAGCATCCTGGACTGTATCAGAAACAGTGTGGTCAGAGGGGCTAGGGAAGCTTTTGTGCCCCTCTATTTGGCACTGATGAGACCACACCTTGAATACTGTGTTCAGTTTTAGGCTCCTCACTACAAGAATGACTTTGAGGTGCCAGAGCAGTCTGAAGAAGGGCAACAATATTTATGAGAGGTCTAGAGAAAAAGTCTTGTGAGGAGCAGCTGAGGGAACTTGGGTAGCTTAGCCTGAAGAAAAAGAGACTAAGGGGAGATCTTATTGCTGTTTACGAGTACCTAAAATGAGATTGTGTCAAGAAGGACGCTGGCCTGTTCTCCCAAACAGCAAGTGATAGAACAGCAGAAAATGGCTCACCTAAGCCCATGCCATTGATAATTTCCAAATCAGTCATGCTTTTTATATTAGTGCTGGAGCACTCTTGAATACTCAGCTTTGCTTTGTTATTTTATTGAAAGTCATCATGTTACTAGTGCATGAAGAAATATTATCTAGTAAAAAGATCTCATGAGCTCATCTTTTGACACAAGTTACAGCAATAGTCATAAGACTAATCTGCTAATAGCATGCAAATTACTCAAGGATCCACAGTCCAGCCTCACATCATTGTCTGGGGATGTAATGGAACAGTTAATTCTGGAAACCGTTTCCAAGCACATAAAGGACAAGAAAATCAGGAGCACTCCATTTAGCTTCACAAAAGGGATGTCATGCTTTACCAGTTTGATAAACTTCTATGATAAAGTGACTGGTCTCATAGAGGGAGGGAAAGCAGCCCATGTTTTCTATCTGGACTTCAGTAACACCTTTGACACTGCCTGCTGTATGATCCTAATAGAAAAATATGTTGATGAATGTGTTGGATGAGCAATCAGTACATCAAAGAGTTAGTTGAATTCCCTGCAGGAATTTGAGTAGCTACATATGACCCATGGAGTTTGCTATGGGTAGTTTAGTCTGTGCTGAACATCCCTGTCATGGTTCTATTTTGCAGATCTCCAGAGAAATGCCTGCCTGTCCTTGTGTCCCTACTATGGGCTGGAGAGCCTTTATTGCACTCCTGGAGTGAAGTGTCTCCTTTTACATCCTTAAGGAGAAACCACAGAACAATTTGGGTTGGAAGGAATACTAAAGATCATCCAGTTTCAACCCTCTTGTCATGAACAGGGACACCTTCCACTAGATGAAGTTGCTCAGAGCCCCACACAACCTGGCCTTGAGCATTTCTAGATATGGGGTATCCACAGCTTCTCTGTGAATCATATTCCAGTGCTTTATTACCCTCACAATAAAGAATTTCTTCCCAACATCTAATTTAAATCTGCACTCTTTCAGGTAGAAGTTGTTACCCTTTGTCCTACCACTACACCCCCTGATGAATGATCCCTCATCATCTTTTCTGTGTGCCCTTTTTAAGTACTGGAAGGCTGCTAAAACGTCTCCCTGGAGCCTTCTCTTCTCCAGGCTAAACAAACTCAGCTCTCTCAGCCCGTCTTCTATGCTGACATGCTCCCTTCCCCCTTCTTTCCTCTTCCTTTTTCTGTTTCCCCTCCCATTTTACTCTTCCCCTCTCCTTTCCTCAACAGGAGACCTCTCATGATTGATTGACATTTCCCAAGGAAGAGAATTACGTCCCGAGTAGCTGAGCTGCTAACATGGAACACTATATCATGCTTAACAATTATCATCAATATTTATAACACTTTTATGTACAACAAAATGAGTTACATTAGCAGACAGGAATGAGACCTACATAGATTCAGCGTAAGAATTGTGAAGCAGCAGCAGGTCATCTGCTTAAAATTCAGGTTGTATCCTTGAAAGAAACTGCCTCTTTAACTAGTTTCTCCTCTTTGAATGACAGGCCCACTGGCTTTTTTAAATGTCATCCTGTTACTCTAGATACATGAATACAACATTTTCCAGATTTTGATTTTGACTTTGATAAGAAAGGAGAATGGAGAAGTTCATTTTTCATTCAAATATGCTCAAGGGTGCTGTGGGGGAGCTGACTTTTAATGTATTTGATTATCAGACTTGGAGGATTTTCTGGTTAAGTTTGCCATGAAAACACTGAAGAAAAAAATATACAAAGAACTTTTAAAGATTCAACAGTTAATACATATATGTAAGCAATATAAATATATGTAGCAGATTAATTTCACCATGTAAGACTGGAATGCACTCCCCCCCTAAACTAAATTACAGAAACTACCACACTTGAATTAGAATTAACCAGAGTGGAAAAGACCTTTGAGATCATCAAGGCCAACCTATCACCCAACACTATCTAACCAACTAAACCATGGCACCAAGTGCCCCATCCAGTCTCTTCCTAAACACCTCTAGTGAAGGTGACTCCACCACCTCCCTGGGCAGCACATTCCAATGGCCAGTCACTCTTTCTGTGAAGAGCTTCTTCCTAACATCCAGCCTAAACCCCCACCCCCACGCAGCTTGAGACTGTGTCCTCTTGCTCTGCTGCTGGTTGCCTGGCAGAAGAGACCAATCCCCACCTGGCTACAACCTCCCTTCAGGTAGTTGTAGACAGCAAGAAGGTCTCCTCTGAGCCTCCTCTTCTCCAGGCTAAGCAACCCCAGCTTCCTCAGCCTCTCCTCATTGGGCTTGTGCTTGAGGCCACTCACCAGCTTTGTTGCCCTTCTCTGGACACATTCCAGCAACTCAGCATCTTATCCTTAACTTATTTAAGGATACTGATCTCTGATCTTTTAACAGTATGAGAACATCTCTCTTTCTCCTATATAAGTGAAGAAGCAATTTGTTGTGAAAAACTTCAATAATTTAAATTTATGTTGACAACAAACTCACTGTTGTAAAGTAAGAGAAGATTATTCAGGTGTGTGCTCATGCAGGTATGAAATTAAAACCCTTTAGTTGTTTAAGTGAAAATTAGTATTAGTAAAAAAACAAGTAAAAAGAAAAGGAAAAGCCACAATAAAGGATTTTCTGTACAGCTGCTTCTACAAACCACAATAATTACCAGAAAAACCAAAAAATAACCTGATCTTGAGAAGACACTTCATCTAAAGAGATTTTTCTACCTGGCCATGATTTTTGTATTAATAAATAATGCTCATTTTAGAAAAATACTTAAAATAAATATGCTCCTTCTTATCACAATCAAAAATGTAGCATTATCTCAATCCTCATTACTGCAGAACTAGTATGTAAACTATAGTACCACACAGGTTACAAGGAAATTGCCATTAGCTGTGGGCTGTGGAGAGACAAAATCTTGTCTCTCTTGATGTGACTCAACAAAGAAAAATCACCTTTGCTGCTAGCCCAGCCAATAGCTGATGTGTATCGGGCAGATGCCACAGGGGAGGGCTCTCTGGAATGTGCATAGACCAGACTGCAGCTGCCCTGGAAATAACGAGCAGAGGCCACTGATATCAATACTCTCTGGAATATGCATATTCACCACCTGGACACGTACCCAAAATCTGTATAAGAGATCAGAACAACTACTGGCTCAGGAGAAGGAAAAGATCAGGGCAATGCTGCTCTGAAGAAAAACAAAGAGAATACCAGGAGAGAAAAGGACAGACACAGGAGAAAGACATCACCATGTAGCCTGGAAGAAACAGACCAGGAGGAACCCTCTCTCCATGTCTTAAGTTCCACCTGCCACAACTCACAGAGCTGAACAAGCTGCTCAGAGAAGGGTTTGGACTTGAGGATCTCTCCCTCCCCTCCACCAGCGGAGGACATCACAGCCAACAAGGATGACCTCTCCCCCGCACCAAAGTGGCAGCACACTTCCTCCACAGACCCAAACTGTTTTGGGGGGTGAGGGCTGTGGTAATACACTTTCCTCTTCTCCCTCCCTCTCTCCTTCTCATCCATCCACTTTCTTCTGTTAACAAATAGCCTTGAGGGCTGTTGATACTTTGGCCTCGTTTGTGCCTCTAATTTCATAACACAGGAATATTCAAAAGAACCAAGTCTCTTTCCCTCTCTGGACCAAGACAGCTGTGACACTGAATGGTCCTGTGTTCACAAAGGGTTGAGCTTTTTCTTGTCTTACAAATATATTTCAGGTTATTTATTTTATCAAAGAGTAACAAAGTAATATCACATATGAAGTTAAATGGAAGCAGTTAAGAATTTCAAGCACATTCTAAAAGGGGAATTGATTTTGGTATTCCTTGAAAAGCAGTCTAAGTTTTGTACTACTGTCTTGTATTAGCCTTGTTTGAATTAAGAACTTTTCATTAGACTGCACTTGAAGCAATATAGAACAAACAAGGTGGGAAAAGACCTCAGAGATCATCAAGTCCAACCTATCACCCAACACTTCAGGATTAGCTAAACCGTGGCTTCAAGTGCCACGTCCAACACCTCCAGGGATGGTGACTCTACCACCAATGGCCAATAACTCTTTCTGTGAAGAGTTTTCTCCTCACCTCAAACCTAAACCTCCCCTGGCAGAGCTTGAGACTGTGTCCTCTTGTTCTGGCTGCCTGGGAGAAGAGACCAACCCCCACCCAGCTACAACCTCCTTTCAGGTAGTTGTAGAGAGCAAGGAGGTCTCCCCTGAGCCTCCTCTTCTCCAGGTTATACAACCCCAGCTGCATCAGCCCCTCCTCATAGGGCTTGTGCTTGAGGCCTCTCCCCAGCCTCGTTGCTCTTCTCTAGGTACATTCAAGTGTCTCAATGTCCTTCTTAATTTGATGGGCCCAGAACTGGACACAGGACTCAAGGTATGGCCTAATCAGTGCTGAGTAGAGGGGCAGAATGACTTCTCTGCTCCTGCTGACCACACAGTCTTTAGGGACTGTCTTTGGATGCAATGTAATATGAAGTAGTGCAACACTTGAAGGAAAACTTGATTTGTTAAAAATTACTGCCATAAATCTGTATTAAGATTACTGTGACCTTTGTGATGTGCAAGGAATCGCTTTTTCTCTCTGCTTACTGTACTTGTATGAATAAAACTAACTGGAATTTGGATATCACTCATACTCAGCTTTGGACACGTACTGTGGATCTGATCAAAAACCAGCCAGATTCAAAGCATGTATCTTGTTTCGACCAAGTCAGCTTTAATTTACAAGCAGGCTTGTTTTGCCTTGTCACATATATTGATCATCTTTCACTCTGTCAATTGCCATATGAAATTCTTTGAATTCTTAACACTTGTCTTCTCCTCAATTCATTGCTGGGAGAGATGTTAAAACACATATAGCAGTATAAAAGTCTTTCTTGTTTTAAATTTGAAACATGCATTATATAGCCACTCTGTTTTGGGGGTTTTTCCTCTTTCAGAATTTTCTGAGATTATTTGATATCTAAGGAATAGTTTTCTTAATTAATGGTAGAATATTAAGAATGTGAGCTGAAATTTTATATGGTTTTACATTTTTAAAGAGAAGCAATATTAACACTTGAAGCCATGGTTTAGTTAGTCATGAGGTGTTGGGTGATAGGTTGGACTTGATGATCTCTGAGGTCTCTTCCAGCCTTATTGGTTCTATGATTGCATTCAGTATCTTACTTCTTGTGCATTTGTTTCTTCAGCTATTTTTGAAAGTCAAAAGGAAAGAACAAGTAATTAAAATCTTTACTGAATGGACTCTGCAGTCACAGGCAAAGTGAACACTGAATTCCTCTTTTCTAACATTAACCAAGTTGAAAAGTGGTTTTACAAATGACTATGCGTTTAAAGGTGAAGACAGCATGTTATTTTGGCAGATTCTCACCTTTCAGCTCCACTTAGGAAACTGGTCATATGATTATTTTTAGTCCCTAAGGAGAAATGCACTTATTGATGGCAGCTCAGTGTATGTAAGCTGACAATTTCCTGGAATAAAAATTTGCAGGTTTAAACCATGGGAAATACAGAACAGCACAAAATTGCTTCAGAGTTTCAGGAAACTGTAGAAACATTAACTATGATGAATTTTTCAATTGGGTGAAATCTTAACCACCTGTTACATGCCTTTTCTTCAATTTTCTTGAAAGTCTGCAAAACTTTGCCTATGGCAGTGAATGTGCCAGATTTTAGGTCAAAAGAATTTGCAAAGACAAAGAAAATGCAAGTGAAAGAAGAAAGTACCTGTGTTTAAAACTGGCAATTGTGAAAACCTGAACACAGACTCAATGCCTTTCTATAGGAATGTTATAAATGCTTCATAGCAAAATAGCTGTATGTCTTGCACCACCGTTCTTGCACCCATCCCAGAGCCAGGGGCAAGACACTTACCAGCCAAGATACCACACAGAGGAGCTCAGCCCCAGTAAGGAGGCCCAGCCCACACGCATGGATGATACTGGAGGAGTCATCAGTCAATGCCCTACCTGACCGGGGGGCCACCAGGCCCCCCGGCCTTTGTTGTCACCACCACCATCACCCAGTGTGCACCATAAGGTCTCACCAGTGATGAGAGGAGGATCCTCAGCCCAGATGGGCTCAGCTTGGGGCTGCTGCCTTTCCTGGGGGGGATTAAAAAGGGGAGTGGGTGGGGAGGGCCAAGTGGCCACACCTGGGGTGGGAGGAGACTCCAATAGAGCCCAGGTGCTCTGGGATTTGAGGGGAAAAAGGGGGAAAATGTGGTGGGTGAGGGTCTTTTAGGGTGTCAGGTAGTGATAGGACTGGGGGGAATGGGAAAAAAAAAAAAGTAGTAATGGGTAGATTCAGATTGGATGTTGGGAGGAAGTTCTTCAAAGAGAGATTAGCCATTGGAACAGGCTGCCCAGGGAGGTGGTGGAGTCATCATCACTGGAGAGGTTTAAGAAGACAATGGATGAGGCACTCAGTGCCGTTGTTTAGTTGATTAGATGGTGTTGGATGATAGGTTGGAATTGATGATCTCAAAGATCTTTTCCAACCTCATTAATTCTGTATTCTAATCTTTTTCAACTCAATCTCAAAATATTTCATTTTCCAGTTAGCCAAACGATGCATGTTTCAATTAGGTGAAATGTTATAAATGCTTCATAGCAAAACAGGTGTATGTCTTGCATCACCACCAGCATTCTTGCACCCATCCCAGAACCAGAGGCAAGACCCTCACCAGCCAAGATACCACACAGAGGAGCTCAGCCCCAGTGAGGAAGCCCAGCCAGCAGCCATGGATAATATTGGAGGAGTCATCAGTCATTGCCCTACCTAACCAGGGGACCACTAGGCCCCCCAGCCTTTGTTGTCACCACCACCATCACCAATCTGCAAAGACAAAGGAAATGCAAGTGAAAGAAGAAAGTACCAGTGTTTAAAACTGGCAGTTGTGAAAACCTAAACATAGACTCAGTGCCTTTCTGTGGTACTGTTAGAAAGTCTTGTGGTGCAGCTGCAGCTAAATTTTAAAGGCATAGCCTAAAACTGCCACAACACTGCACAGCAAAGTAGGTGTATGTCTTGCACACAGATGTACAGACATCTACCTATTTATTCACACACCTATCCTCTCTCACTCTTTTTCTGTGTGTCTTGTAAGACTCTGCAGCAGTACCCATTATCTGGAAGAATAGAATAGAATAGAATAGAATAGAATAGAATAGAATAGAATAGAATAGAATAGAATAGAACAGAATAGAATAGAATAGAGCAGAATAAACCAGGTTGGAAGAGACCTTAGAGATCAGCACATCCAACCTATTATCCAACCCACCTAATCAACTAAACCATGCAACCAAGCACCCTATCAAGTCTCCTCCTAAACACCCCCAATGATGGTGACTCCACCACCTCCCCAGGCAGCACATTCCAATGGGTAACCACTCTCTCTGTGTAGAATTTCTTCCTAACCTCCAGCCTAAACTTCCCCTGGTGCAGCTTGAGACTGTGTCCTCTTGTTCTGGTGCTGGTTGCCTGGGAGTAGAGACCATCATCCACTGTAAAGTTTTTGTCTGGTCAGCTAATTAACTGATTCCTAAGGAAACTGAATTTTTAAAACTGTTTTCTGAAATAGTCTAGAATTGCACTTCATTGTATGTCTCCAGACAAAAAGTCTGTTAAGGAAAAGCTTGAGGATCTTCTTATAAACTGGATAATGAAATTACAAAACAATGACAAGAAAATGGTTCTTGAAATATTTTAAACAAACACATTCTACTAAATTCTGACATAAAAGCATTTCAGTGTAACTCCTATGAAAGCTAAGCTGAGCAAAGCTGAAATTTGAAATGCAAATGATGGCATTTGTGAATCAAAACCTCTGGGGTAAGAATCACATCTTAAATTTCCTGTTCTGTCAAGGAGGCCCTGTATGACCTTGGGTAAAACAACACAGGCCTGAGATCTACAGATCTATTATTTCCAGCTATGGTATTGAAACAGAAAGTGCCAAACTTGCCTGTGATGCTGATATCTTTTCAGACTTCAAGAGCTACTGTATTAATATATCATGTTTGCCATTAATTCCTGAATGGGAGATGAACAGTTTTGAGAGGCTGAACTTGGTCTCCATTTGAACAGGAGATTGCTGTACATAATCTCCCTTCAACCCAAAATTTTCATATCATTCTCTGTTAAACATCCTTGTAGCTCTTTACCCTCTTCAGAAGAGTTTTCTTTCTTTGAGTAATCAGCTTCCTGAGCCAACAGATCTCTTCTACTAGGCTTTTTAGAGTACGCAAGACATTAGTCATAACACATAACCAAAAATTGGCATGCTGCTGTGATGTTATTAAATGACTGGAAATTGATTCCTGTCTTTGGGACTTAACTATATATCAGAGTTCTCCAATGCAATTGATATTTTTCTTTTAAAAAATTCACTAGCTGTATTAAATTAAACCTCAAGCTGAGAGTTTTCTAAAAGGCAGTCCCCATCTTATACACCCAGCCACTCTTATTCGCATGTTTAATGAACAAGTGCATTCCAATAGGTGAGGAAAAAGTTTTCTTGAGTTTCAGGTAACTTATTCATCTGCCTTCTCAGATATGCATGCTGTATTCAAGAGCTCTGCACATCATTTGCATCTTTTAATTCATGCTATCTCACACTGAAGTGAATAGGGGAATACTGAGCACTGTGTCCAGTTCTGGGCCCCTCAGTTTAAGAAGGACATTGAGACACTTGAATGTCTTGAACGTGTCCAGAGAAGGGCAACAAAGTTGATGAAAGGCCTTGAGCACAAGCCCTACAAGGAGAGACTGAGGGAGCTGGGATTGTTTAGCCTGGAGAAGAGGAGGCTCAGGGGTGACCTCATTGCTCTCTACAACTACCTGAAAGGTGGTTGTAGCCAGGGAGGGGTTGGTCTGTTCTCTCTAGCAACCAGCACCAGAACAAGGGGACACAGTCTCAAGCTGCGCCAGGGGAAGTTTAGGCTCGAGGTGAGGAGAAAGTTCTTCACCGAGGGAATAATTTGTCATTGGAACATGCTGCTTGGGGAGGTGGTGGAGTCACCATCCCTGGAGGTGTTCAAGAGGAGACTGGACGTGGCACTTGGTGCCATGGTCTAGTCATGAGGTCTGTGGTGACAGGTTGGACTCAATGATCCTCGAGGTCTCTTCCAACCTTAGTGATACTGTGAAATACTGTGAAACAATTACTAGTCCTTGAGTGATAAAGCACAGGCCAGAAGAAATGAGTATGTTGTGTTTAGAAATTATTTGGATTCCTGAAAATTAGTTGCAAAAAAGCTTCAGGGAATGCCACTGAAAAAAATAATCACTTCATAAATATAAATTCTTACTTTTTTAAATTCAGGGGAAATAGAAGGACATCAACTTCCATCTATAGTGGAATGGTAGTGACCCTCATTTGAGTTTGAATGTAGTCTATAAAAGCAGCAACTACATTTAATGCACATATCCCCATTATATCTGTGCATTTTATCTTAGTTTTAATTTATATGGAAAGGTTCCTTTTCTTCTGTGATTAAAAATATGACAGTGTGGTATTTTCTTTAATTACCAACTCTGATGTGTTTAATAGCACAAATTTGGCACACAATGTGACAGGTTTGTCTCGTAGAATCAATGGTTAGACTCGGGGGCACCAGCTTGGTCATCAAGATCAATACAGTAAAAAGTAGAGGTTGTCAAGACCTCTTGGCCCCCTATTGATTCAAATGGGTACTGTAGAGAATTTAATAACGATGCTACAGCTGTTGGCCAACAAACAGAAGTTTCTTTTATCGATTTCAGTAGAGACAGATGAATAACACAACCACAGTTACCCTAGACACTGTAGTATGGCTTGTTAGAACTTCCAAAGCATCCATTTGGGAGGTGTACTGAGTGCTTAAAAGAACTTTCAGGTAGGCTAAATTGGATTTGTGTTAGAAAGATGCAAATTGCTTAAACTGACTCAAGAGGAGGATTTTTTCATTCTCATTAAAAAGTATAGCCCATTTTGCCAAGCTGGGCAAGGCCCCATAGATTTTCTAATACTGCATGAAAGGTTTTTTGGTGTGAAGCTGGTTTTCTCAGACATTCTTACCCTAATGTAACGTGATTCTTACCCTAATGTAACTAGATGGATAAGGAACTGGCTTGATGGCTGCACCCAAAGAGTGGCTGTCAAGGGCTCCATGTCCCAGTGGAGGCCAGGGACAAGCGGAGTCCCTCAGGGATCAGTCCTGGGACTTGTCTTATTCAACATCTTTGTGGGTGCCATGGACAGTGGCATTGAGTGCACCCTCAGCAAGTTTGCTGATGACACTAAGCTGTGTGGTGCAGCAGACATGCTGGAGGGAAGGAAGGCCATCCACAGGGACCTTGACAGGCTGGAGAGGTGGGCACAAGCCAACCTCATGAAGGTCAATAAGAGCAAGTGCAGGGTCCTGCATCTGGGTCGAGGCAATCCCAGGCACAAATCCAGTCTGGGCAGTGACTGGCTGGAAAGCAGCCCTGAGGAGAGAGACTTGGGGGTGCTGATGGACAAGAAGCTCAACATGAGCTCTCAGTGTGCACTTGCAGCCTGCAAAGCCAATCAGATCCTGGGCTGCATGAAGAGAAGTGTGGCCAGCAGGTCGAGGGAGGTGATCCTCCCCCTCTACTCAGCTCTGGTGAGACCCCACCTGGAGTACTGTGTCCAGTTCTGGAGCCCCTATTACAAGGGGGATGTGGAGGTGCTGGAAGGTGTCCAGAGAAGGGCCACGAGGATGATCAGAGGGCTGGAGCACCTCTCCTATGAGGACAGACTGAAGGAATTGGGGCTGTTCAGTCTGCAGAAGAGAAGGCTCAGAGGTGATCTAATTGTGGCCTTCCAGTGTCTGAAGGGGAACTACAGGAAGGCTGGGGAAGGACTTCTCAGGATCTCAGGTAGTGATAGGACTAGGGAGAATGGAATGAAGCTGGAGGTGGGGAGATTCAGGCTAGATGTGAGGAGGAGGTTCTTCCCCATGAGAGTGGTGAAGCTCTGGAATGGGTTGTCCAGGGAGGTGGTCGAGGCCCCGTCCCTGAAGGTGTTTAAGACCAGGCTGGATGAGGCTCTGGCTAGCCTGATCTAGTGTGGGGTGTCCCTGCCCATGGCAGGGGGGTTGGAACTGGATGATCCTTGTGGTCCCTTCCAACCCTGAATGATACTGTGATACTATGATACTATGATTTAAACAAGACGATACCTTTTTAAAAGATCCTCATTTTTCTCAGCAACTCTGTGTTCTCTCTCTTGCAACACCTTCTCTTCAAATTCAGATAAACTCCTGCCACTTAATTCTGCTCACTGGGAAATTTAAACTAAGTTTTGAAACTTTTGTAAATAAAAAGAGGGTTTTATAAAGCCTAGGAAGGTCCAAGCTCTTCATTTACTTTTAGTGCTTATAAAAGTGCTTGGAAAGAAATTTCTCCATGGGTCAGAGATAGCTTCAAAGAAAACAGAAATGCCTCCTAGGTTCTGTTTTTATTTGCAACTTATATTTTTTAGGGATTTATGAGGAATTAGTCAGCATCAGTAGTGAGTGGTTAAAGAGGATCTTCTTTAGCTCACTGAAAGAAAAAGCAAGAACCCTGCGTCTTGGAATATCACTTTGTTGTTTTTCCTTCAGCTTCCTTTTTGCTTTATATGATGACATATGGAACTTTTTAAAGGCTTGGGAATACTGCAATGATATCTCAAAAATATTTATGTGTATAATACTTTGATTTAGCAATTGTCATAATTGAAAATAGAAGCATAAACTGCAATAAAATATGCAGGGGGGTGGGGGTGAGGGTGGGGGAGAGTATTTGCTGAAGGCCTTCTATGACACATGAAACATTCTGTACCAAAAGAGAGATAAGAACAGGATTAGAGGAAAAAGCACAGAGTTTTCCTCATTTTTTTCCCAAGAGACAAAATCCTTCCAGCTTGGAGACAGATTTTGTGCAACCAAATTTTCTTTTGTTTCAAAGCAACAGATACCCACATATTCCTATCAATGTCCCTCTGGATGGACATGTAGTGGTACTAGTTTCCACCTACTGAATCTGTTCTCCATCCCCTTAGAAAAGCAGAAACCCTCCACAGAGATGGATTTCCCCTCATCTCCTGCAGAGACTTAAATATTGAGATCTGTAGAAGTTAAGGCCTGAAGAAGCAGAGAATGACACACTGCATAGATCTGTCAGTCCCCACATGCAGACAGCAATCAGGAGAAGAAAGCTCCTCCAAGGTCCTCAATGTTCTAATAAGTAGTGTGTGGACTAGGATCTCCACTCATGCCAACAATTTATATTTAGAAGCAGCCTCAATACACTTCCAACTCCATGCTGAAGTTTGTTTGGGGTTTTCTACTTTGTATAATGCCACTTTTCTATTATGCTGGCAAGGCATGTGAACAAGGCATGTGAGCAACAAAGTTGATGAGGGGTTTGGAACACAAGCCCTATGAGGAGAGGCTGAAGGAGCTGGGGTTGCTCAGCCTGGAGAAGAGGAGACTCAGGGGTGACCTTATCACTCTCTACAACTACCTGAAAGGAGGTTGTAGACAGGCAGAGGTTGGTCTCTTCTCCCAGGCACCCAGTACCAGAACAAGAGGACACAGTCTCAGGCTGCACCAGGGGAGGTTCAGGTTGGATGTTAGGAAGAAGTTCTATACAGAAAGAGTGATTGCGCTATGGAATGGGTTGCCCGGGGAGGTGGTGGAGTCGCCGTCATTGAAGGTGTTCATAAGGAGACTTGATGGGGTGCTTGGTGCCATGGGTTAGCTGTTTGGGTGGGTTGGATTGGTTGATGGGTTGGACACGATGATCTTGAAGGTCTCTTCCAACCTGGTTTGGTTTATTCTAATAAAGGTTTATTCTAATAGCTGTAATGATGATGACTGTTCAGCTTATTCTAGCATTTGCTTTAACAAGCCATATTCACTTCCTGAAACTCAGAGTCCTACGTGTCATAAGCAGCAACTTGGGTTTAATTTAGCCACATAGAATTAAGACACCACTATGATCCCTGGTTCAGCATTGCATAATCCTACTGAAGAAAACTTTCACCTAACAAAAGGACAAATATAAGGATGTGTCTTTCACTCTGTTCCTTTCAGTTGCACCTGAAAAAAAAGCAACAGCATTTTCAAGACAACTACTGACACTTAAATGTCCCTGATGAATCAATTATCTTCTCATGGAATTTACTATTCGCTTTGCTACATACAACTGTCAATTCAAGGTCTTCGCTTGCCTCCCCCAGCTCTCTGTATCTGTTACTCTTTTAAGAGATATTATTATTGCATTATGCACCTGAAGGACAAACCAGTAATCAGGTCTTCATTATACTGAGCATTATCCAATCCAGTAAGGATGGTGTTTGATGAACAACTTATTCAGTAGCAATGCTGGCCTAAACAGCACTGCATTCCCCTTCATTCTCCCCTGCCACAGCTTTTGGATGCTCATTCTGGTCTCTGATTTGATCACTTGGACATGGCCATTGAAGGTAATGGGCAAAACTGAACTGGGTTTGAACATGAAATTCTGAATGCCAAATACACCAGGAAAAAAAAGCTGGAATTTATCAACTAATACGTGCAAATAAACATCTTCTGAAATACTGCTTAATAGGTATGGATCAACATCAGGAAATCCCAGAGAAATTTAACATAGTTTCAATCACCATTACTTTTGTAATAGGTGCTACTAAATCTTCAAACTGGTTGGTTATTTGTTAGAAAAGCCATCTGTGTCCCATTAAATACCATTTTGTTGCAAGCAATAAAAGGCCACAGATTTTGTACTGACCTGGAAGTCTGGCACAGCCCATCTCTCATTTTGGCTGAGCTGATTTTGCCTTCTTTTATCTATGACAACAATTTTCTAATAGTCTGGTTGCTCTTGTCCAATTTATTTTATTGTGAAGATCACATACTATAAAGTTCTAATGAACAACAATAAAAAAACGTTTGCTCAGGGAAACATAATTACATTGATGCTAACCTGAGGAAGCCCATTATGTAACTTCAAGAGGTAACAGCTCAAAACAGACAAAGTTATGATGGAAACAGATGAAGGGAGATCAAGCTAAAAAAATCTAAAAGTAATCAAGACTGTGTAGGAAGATGCTCTCATCAGTGTCATGCTCCTTGAGATGGAAACTCAAGATGCTGATGAGCTGTTACTAGTTCCTTTTTGAAGAAGACTGAAGCTGTCAGATGTTGGATGATGAGCAAAATTGGAAGGGTGATATGTACTGGAAAGTTTCCATGTATCAGTCTTAACTATACTACTAACAACAAGTGTTTAGCATTGCAAGTGAACAAATAATATTACCCATTTCTGTATTACAAATAGATCATCTGAACTTTAAAGAATAGTTTTTATCCGCACATATAAAGTATTCCCTTTTCACTTGTATCAAAGTATTGATCATAACATATTTGGTATACATGCCATTTTTCTTGTGAAAGTATGGAGCTGATATCTATACCATGTCTCACCTGCATAAAGAACTCCAAATCCAAAACTCATGGGATCACCAAATCTATCACCATTTCTCACCATTTGTCAGCTGTGCCAGAAAATACTTCCATCTCTCACAGATTATGAGCAAAATGCATAAGCTTACAAAAGCATTTTTTAAAAGCATAGTCTAATTCATAGAGCTCTTGAAAAAAAATGCTTATTTTTCCAGCTCTTGTGATCCTTTGCACACTCTTTTACATCTAAGAAATAGAGTAGAGTGGAGTGGAGTGGAGTGGAGTGGAGTGGAGTGGAGTGGAGTGGAGTGGAGTGGAATAGAATAGAATAGAATAGAATAGAATAGAATAGAATAGAATAGAATAGAATAGAATAGAATAGAATAGAATAAACCAGGTTGGAAAAGACTTTTGAGATCATCAAGTCCAACCTATCACCCAACACCATCTTATCAACTAAACCATGGCACCATTCTTCCTTTAAAAGGACACAAAAGACTAGTACAATATTTTAATTAATGATGCTGCTGTTTCACATTTTACTGCAGCATAGAATTGTAGTCTCTCATGGTTTAACCTGGTAAGCATGTAAGCCTCACATAGCCACTCTCTCACTCCCCTGTAACAAGGACCAGGCAGGGAATTGGATAGGGCAAAAGTGATAAAACTCATGGGCTGAGATAAAGACAGTTTAACAGGTAAAGCAAAAGCCTCAGGCAGAGGCAAAGAAAAACAAGATATTCATTCAGCACATCCCATTAGCATGGAGAGTCAGTCACCTCCAGGAAATTAGGGCTCTATCACAACTTGTGGTGACTTGGGAAAACAAATGCCATCAGTCTGAATGTGCCCCCCTTCCTCCTTCTTCTCCCATCTTTATATACTGTGCATGATGTCATACGATATGGGATATCCCCTGGGTCAGCTGGGGTCAGCTGTTCAAGCTGTGTCCTCTCCCAGCTCCTTGTATGCCCTCGTTTTGCTAATTGGTGATGTGGTCTGAGAAGCAGAAAAGACCTTGACTCTGTGTAAGCTTTGCTCAGCAGTAACAAAAACATTCTCCTCTTAATACTATTTTGGTCACTAATTTAAAACGAAGCCCCCCCAAAACCTTCCAGCACCTGAAGGGGGCCTACAAGAAGGATGGAGAGATGTGGTTTACAAAGGCCCGTAGTGATAGGATGAGGGGCAATGGCTTCAAATTGCAAAAGAACAGATTGAGATTGGATATTAGGAACAAATTCTTTACTGTCAGGGTGGTGGAACACTGGAACAGTGCTGCCCAGGGAAGTAGTTGAGGCCCCATCTATGAGGCTCAACAAGGCTCTGGGCAATCTGATCTAGTTGAGGATGCCCCTGCTTACAGCAGAGGGTGCTGGACTAGATGGTTGGTCCCTTCCAACCCAGACCATTCTATGATTCTATGATACTAACTAAAATGAAGAAAATTGCCTCTATCCCAACCCAAATCAGTACATAGCCAAATAAAGTTCAGGAATTTGGTTATGCTGAACTTAATGTAAGAATGCCAGACTCTTGAGTTTTGGACTTTCAGTTTCACAAAGGAGCAGATATACAGGATGAGAGCAAAACTCTATCTAATCCAGTAAATTATAGGAGAAGGAATCAATAATAAAGACTTAGAAATAATGCAAAATTATTGTAAAATCTTCACAGCCTCCAGGAATCTTTGATCTTTCATAAGAATTTGTCCTTGTAATTTGCTACATATGAAAGGACAAAATACACATAAATATTTTAGATTATTACCCATAATAAGGAATGAATGTCTGAAGAAAGTGTGGAAATCATTATTTGCCTAAAAATAGATCCTCTGCATTCTGTCTTCAATATTTTGTACCTTGAGATCATATAATGGCGTGTGAAGATGTCATTTGAATGATAGCAATTGCCTGAACATTAACATTAACATTGAACCCATTTGCACAATCACAGCCCAATTCAGCACATATCCATTGCTATTTATCTTCACTCTGTAGTTTCACCTGCCTTTTCCTTAGTATGAATAAATCATTAGAACAGATGGCAAAAGCTTCCCAATAAAAGGCACTGCTGTTCTCAGCGTAAGCTCACCGCACTCAGTCAACATGTATCTGCCAAAGCAAAACAACACTTCCATGATTTGGGAATGTATTCTGTTAGAATTGCTGATTATATTAGCCATTAACCTAAAAGAGAACTATTCACTCATCCCCTAGAACTAGCTCCTTTCACTACAATCTTTAGTTAATTACAGATGGCTCGTTCTGATTACATTAACTTCTTCAAAGGCCACGCAGACACAAATCACACACATACAACTTCATATCCTGCAGGAAGGGAACAGAAAACATTGTAAAGCAGTTGAATCTTGAAGATGCAACATTATTGACATGTGGTACTGGTGTATGGTTACTTATGAATGTGTTTAGCTGCAGCTAATGCTGATAGTCTTGCAAATGTTAAAATGTCCTGTCAGCACAACAAAGTCAAAGTGATCTAAGTTGTTTTCTCCCATCCATCCTTTCTTTCTATGAGTAATATGAATGATGCAACTTCACCACTGATCTAAGTAATGTTACATGTTTTTTCCCTAACTTTTCTTACTACTACTCACACTGTAACCACCTATAAAATATAAAAATGCAGATATAAAAAGTGAATAAATATAAGGATAGCATAAACAAACTAAAAAAAGATTGAAACAGTAGTCTTTACTTTATCCCTAATACATCTTTGAACTGCCAAATTTCATTTCCATCCTTTGCATCTTCTGTTTGTGATTTCCATTTCTGTTAGGTTGTGTTAAAACACTAGCCTGGAGAATGTTTTTTTCTATTTAAAATCAATTTTCTACTCACGTTTAAGTCCTCTTGTGCCTCATTCAAGTCACCAGCTGAATATTATCTAGAAATTACAGTGTGTTAGGGAAGCTGTATGTACTGACCTTGTTTTATATTGATGTGCACCCTGAACAATAATGCACTTTCATACAATACTACCAGAAAACCTTCGAGTCAAAACAATAAAATCACAGAAATCACAGAAATATTCAGGTTGGAAAAGACCCTTGGGATCACCAAGTTCAACTGATAACCCTACTCTACAAGGTTTACCCCTAAACCATATCCTTGAAGCGCTATATCCAAACAACCTTTAAACACACCCAGGGTTGGTGACTCAACCACCTCCTTGGGCAGCACATTCCAATGCCTGACCACACTTTCTGTGAGAAAAAAAAATAGTAATAATTTCCTAATGTCCAGTCAAAACAAACCTACTCAGTTGCAGCTTGAGGGCCATTCCCTCTTGTTCCTCCCTGTGAAAAGAGACCAGCAGCAGCCTTTCTACAACATCCTTTCAGGTAGAATAGAAGAATAATAAGAATAGTCCATGAGTGAAAAAAAAAAAAGACCTGTGCATGCATCTTTAATCCTGCCTTAGCATAAAGAGAAAGGGGGGCTAAAAATTGCATAGCTTGTTTTCAGAGGGTTATTCTTTAAGACCTGATGTAGTGTGAATTTATGCAGAGGTGAAACATTTGTGCTTCGTGATTTGCAGATTAATACAGTCTGTATAAAGTGAGGTGGTGGAGTCACCATCACTGGAGGTGTTCAGGAGGACACTTGATAGGGTGCTTGGTTGCATGGGTTAGTTGGTTGGGTGGTGTTGGATGATAGGTTGGACACGATGATCTTGAAGGTCTCTTGCAACCTGGTCTGGTCTGGTCTGGTCTATTCTATTCTATTCTATTCTATTCTATTCTATTCTATTCTATTCTATTCTATTCTACTCTACTCTACTCTACTCTACTCTACTCTACTCTACTCCACTCTACTCTACTCTACTCCATGGTTGATATTCAGTATTCCTAAGGTTGGAAGAGACCTCAAAGATCATCAAGTCCAACCTGTCACCACAGACCTCATGACTAGAGTAGGGAGGACACTACTGCCCACTGCAGGCTTGAACTCATGACCTTCCCATTAAGGGTCTTGTGCGCTACCAACTGAGCCACCTGAGGTGGTTTTAATGGTTTCCTGAGGGTTGTTTTTGTTCCCCAAACCAAGCAGCCTATGTCAGCTCAGAAGGCACTCATTATCCCTCAGGTTTCTAATGTGACTAGTTAATGGCAGCTTGCAGGAGATTTTCAAGCTGGGTGGAAATTCCATGACTCTATCCTGTTCTACGTAACTGAGGGCACCCAGTAAGAGTAACCATTCTGGGACTTCACAACCTAGATTTTAATGCAATGGCTATTCTCTCATTTTCTCCAACTGACATATTACTGAAACTTGTGAAATGCCTGAACAAATTTTACCAGGATGAATGCCACTCCTAAGGAAAAAAAAAAAAAATCTTTCTGATAAGTTAAAAATATTTTAACAGAACTTTTAGAAGGCTTTTGAATTGAAATTAGTGAAGATCAAAGTGAGAGATTTGACAGTCCTAGAGCCCAAATTGAAAACAAAAAATCCTAATCCTAATTAGCATGTTGCATTAATCACACACTGCAGCACCGACTTTCCACAGCCCCCAGGATTATGATCCTGCTAACTAAAATGAACTTGATAAACTCATAGGAGCAAAAAATGTCTAACAAAGAAGTATGCAGAGTAAACAGTGATGAGGAAAAAAAATCTAAGAAAAACAGACTACTACAACATTTCTTTTATTAATCCTTTCAGAGGGTAGTTATTATAATATGTACAGACTGTCTACCACTGCATTACTTTACAGTTCAAAATCTTATAAAGCATGAGTGTTACAGGAGGTCTAATCTGAAAATCTATAAAGACCATTAAATTACAAAACTGTACACAGGCACTGTAATTTAACCTGGTTATTCTTGTAGTGAATGCAATGGCTTGTGGTGTTAAGAAGCTTGCAGTGTTAAGAAGCTTGTAGTGCTAAGAAGGAAACTTCAAGAGATGAAGAATCTATCACTCTCAATATCTAGCTAATTCTTAAAGTGTTATGCCATATTTCTGACTAGAATGACTCTAGAATGAAATTCCACATCCTGGCTCTCATTGCACCTTTCTTTAGGTATTCATTACTTTCATGTCATGAAAGCATGACTCCAGGAAATGTTGAAAAATGTGCTTGGCTAAATTGCAGTAAGATTTTTAGTACAATATAAATGTGGTTTAATGATAGTATAATCTTACACAAAATGCTTATGAGTACTGAACAGTTACTTGCAGATATCTGACCAGTTAATTATCCATAATCATTTGGCTCATTTACTTACATAGCAATACTTTTATTTTAAGCAGAGATATAAAAAGTCAAGAGATTAAATCTGCTTCTCCTAACTAGTCACATATCCACCTTTACCTGTGTGGGAGATTTTGGAATGGCATCCCATGAACATAGAAAGTTATTATTTACAAATGTCAGAATCCAGAATCAGGTTTACAACTGCAAGAAAATTTGGCTTCATAAGGTCCAAATGTAATTAAAACAGTGTAATGAATATTCACAGAACTTCATTATTCACAGATTGCATTGGGTTGGAAGGGACCCTCAAAGGTCACCTGGTCCAACCCCGCTGCAGTCCCCCCCAGGGACATGAACCAACATCAAAAACATCTTTGCTATTCATAATTGTTGCTGTCATCAGAAAACGAGTTATAGGACTGCATCTATGCTTAATAATGTATTAAATGAGTAGCCTAAACAATCCGAGCTCCAATGACATAGACAATACTCTGATTTTTATTTCCAGTACTCTGGTTCACACAGAAGGAAAGGACTAATGAAGAGATTTTCAGCATATGTTTCATCCAATCACAGACTATTTTTCTGATGCATTATAGCAAGTCCACAACTAGTTTTGTCTGTGAGCATCACACACCCTGGGGCAAGTATTTTTCTCATGATTTTCTTACTAAAACAGTATGTATGACCACAGTTAATGAGTGTGTGGTTCTGTGTGCAACTTTGTCTAATTCATATTTATATGCCTTTTCCCCCTCCCCTCCCATTCTATAGTTAATATTCATTCCCCCCCAAAAAAAGTTCAGGTAAGTACAAATCGCAGTGTTACTAAGAACACACATTTTTCTCAAAATTGTACTTCCTTAGATGAAAAGAGGAGAGAAGCTTTGTCAGTGAACCTCATGAAAGAACCTATGGAGGAAATGTGTAGTGGAGCTTTTTCTTTACTGGACTTCATGATCCAATGGTTGTAAGAATGGAATGGAATGGAATGGAATGGAATGGAATGGAATGGAATGGAATGGAATGGAATGGAACGGAACGGAACGGAACGGAACAGAATAGAATAGAATAGAATAGAATAGAATAGAATAGAATAGAATAGAATAGAATAGAATAGAATAGAATAGAATAGGCCAGGTTGGAAAAGACCTTTGAGATCATCAAGTCCAACCTATCATCCAACACTATCTAATCAACTAAACCATGGCACCAAGGGCCCCATCCAGTCTCTTCTTAAACACCTCCAGTGATGGTGACTCCACCACCTCCCTGGGCATGTAACAAATGTTCTGGCAGCAGGAAGAGTTAACACCTCAATAGATGTGCATAAGTTTGTGCATGACTCAAAACTGTAGGTAAAGAGACTTCATTGATTCTGTTGATCAAAGGACAGCTACTTTTAATTTGGAATTGCTTTTCACTGTGATGTATCTTCTTGTAGATAGGATATGTGTAGACAGCACTAGCTATGTCAGTATCAGGTTTGCTAATTGAACTCCTTTATGCTTTAACCACTACGTTCCAGCTTTTTCAGCATTTCATCTTTCTCAGCATTTCATCTTTCCAAGGCAGCAAAATCTAAGACAGCAAAGACATTAGTCATTGTGCAGTGTCTGGAGACTACAGCTGTTGAGGTAGAAATCCTCTTGTGGTTCTATTGTCCCTAGTACTCCTAGAAGCAGTTTCAGCATGGACATACTATGCCAGTCCAGGCTTGTGTTGCAAAGATGTGGCTTCTGGCTTACAAATCATTCTGACATAGACATACATGGCATAAGGACTGCAGCTCATACCAGATGCACTTACAGAAGTTTGAATTAAATTCTCATTCTTATCTTGAAGAAAATTATGATAAAACAAGGTACAACAAAGAACTATTGATTACAGAATTCAGATGAATCAGAATGCTTTCATTACAGTTTGCTTAAATTCTCCTTGTTGTTGTTGCTGGCTTTTAAGCTGACTCTGCACATACTGAAATTGACCATCTTATTTAAAGAGCTTGAGAGTTTGAGTCCAGGTAAGGTTCTCTATTATGATTTACAAAATTCTACTGTCTAGATAATGTGCAGGCTAAACCTTGGTGTACTGAATTATTCATAACCAAATAGCACTCTCTGGAATGGTTTCATATTTACAAACCAGACATTTTAGAACTAGCAACCACATTTCCATGTGCTACACATAATGAGGAAAAATTGATGATAAACTTTGATCAATAAACCCCAATTTGACTGTGAACATCACAAGTGTTTTCTCCAGTTGATTGGAGGAACAAAGCCAATGGCTTCGAACACTTTCATTCAACCAGTCAGAAAATTACTACCAAGATCATGCGAAAAACAGCTGTTGAACTCACTCATTGGGCCAGGAAAATCACAGCATCACAGTATCACTAAGGCTGGAAGAGACCTCAAAGATCATTGAATCCAACCTGTCACCACAAACCTCATGACTAGACCATGGCACCAAGTGCCACGTCCAATCCCCTCTTGAACACCTCCAGGGACGGTGACTCCACCACCTCCCTGGGCAGCACATTCCAATGACGAATGACTCTCTCGGTGAAGAACTTTCTCCTCACCTCAAGCCTAAACTTCCCCCGGTGCAGCTTGAGACTGTGTCCCCTTGTTCTGGTGCTGTTTGCCTGGGAGAACAGACCAACATGCTTGTCAAAAAATACCCAAAGTAGTGGCAGTAACTAGGGTTTTTTTTTTTTTAAGGCTTTTGTTATTCTGCTTTATAATCTTTGGCAGGAATGTAATTTGTATAATTTGTTTCACTGCGAGGCTCTCCATTGAGACTTCCAGCTGATCAATATTTGTGTTTTTCAAGCAGTCCAAGAGCCATACTCCAAAATCAACTGACTTTTACCTTTTTATTTTTGTTTCTAATAATTAATTTTTTAATGGAAACATCATGTTCCCTGACATCAATGCTGCAGTGCAATTTCTGATCCAGAAGGCAGCATAAATTTGGGATATAAAGATTGCCTCCTATGATGAGCTACATTCTGCCATTATTTCCTTGTGGTCCTGTTTTTCCACCTCCCACCTTTCACTTTTGCAGTTCAAAGTCATGTCTAGGACATGATTATGTATGTTACACATAAAAAGCTACATCATTTTCCTGTTTTGAATGGTTAGATCAATATTTTATTTCTGTATTTGTCAATAGATTTCTTTCAAAATGATTAAATAGATCAAAACATGGGAAGATTAGTACACAAATGAATGAAATTTCTGAAGTGACACACATTTCAACAAAAGCCCAAAGATTAGATGTACTGTAGAGACTTTATTGCTCTCTACAACTACCTAAAGGGAGGTTGTAGACAGGCAGAGGTTGGGCTCTTCTCCCAGGCAACCAGCACCAGAACAAGAGGACACAGTCTCAAGCAGCACGAAGGGAGGTATAGGCTGGATGTTAGGAAGAAGTTCTGCACAGAGAGGGAGATTGGCCATTGGAATGTGCTGCCCAAGGAGGTGGTGGAGTCACCATCATTGGAGGTGTTCAGGAGGAGACTGGATGGGGTGCTTGGTGCTGTGGTTTAGTTGATTAGATAGTTTTGGATAACAGGTTGGACATGATGATCTCGAAGGTCTTTTCCAACCTGGTCTATTCTATTCTATTCTATTCTATTCTATTCTATTCTATTCTATTCTATTCTATTCTATTCTATTCTATTCTATTCTATTCTGATTTCATTATCTACAGCTTCCCTTCCCCCCATTATAAAAGTCCACAGTAATGGAAACCTATTTCACAAACACTGTCAAAGATCCTCTACTCTGTGTCAATCCTTGGTATTCTCTTTCAGGTTCTCTCTTCTATTCTGGTTTACACATTTATGGATGAGAAATTAATATCCTTCTCATTTGGGTTATTTTTGCTTTCCCAAATCGTAAACTCTGTACTATGTTAGGTATTGGTTAGGCCACACCTTGAGAACTGTCTCCAGTTCTAGGCCTCTCAATTTAAGAAGGACATTGAGACTCTTCAACGTGTCCAGAGAATGGCAATGAGGCTGAGGAGAGGCCTGGAGCACAAGCCCTAGGAGGAGAGGCTGAGGGAGCTGGGGTTGTTTAGCCTGGAGAAGAGGAGGCTCAGGGGAGACCTTATTACCGTCTACAACTACTTGTAGGGAGGTGGCAGCCAGATGGGTGTTGGTCTCTTCTCCCAGGCAACTAGCACCAGAAGAAGAGGACACAGTCTCAAGCTGTGCCAGGGGAAGTTTAGGCTCAAGGTGAGGAGAAAGTTCTTCACAGAGAGAGAATAGAATAGAATAGAATAGAATAGAATAGAATAGAATAGAATAGAATAGAATAGAATAGAATAGAATAGAATAGAATAGAATAGAATAGAATAGACCAGGTTGGAAGAGACCTTCAAGATCATCGCGTCCAACCTATCACCCAACACCACCTAATCAACTAACCCATCTAACCAAGCACCCTGTCAAGTCTCCTCCTGAACACCTCCAGTGACGGCAACTCCACCACCTCCCCGGGCAGTCCATTCCAATGGGCAATCACTCTCTCTGTGTAAAACTTCCTCCTGACCTCCAGCCTGAACTTCCCCTGACACAGCCTAAGACTCTGCCCTCTTGTTCTGGTGCTGGCTGCCTGGGAGAAGAGACCAACCTCTGCCTGTTTAAAACCCCCCTTCAGGTAGTTGTAGAGAGCAATGAGGTCACCCCTGAGTCTCCTCCTCTCCAGGCTAAGCAGCCCCAGCTCCCTCAGACTCTCCTCATAGGGCTTGTGTTCCAAGCCCCTCACTAACTTCGTTGCCCTTCTCTGGACTCGTTCCAGCAAGTCAACATCCTTCCTAAACTGAGGGGCCCAGAACTGGACACAGTACTCGAGGTGTGGCCTCACCAGTGCAGTGTACAGGGGCAGAATGACCTCCCTGCTCCTGCTGGCCACACTGTTCTTAATGCAGGCCAGGATGCCATTGGCCCTCCTGGCCACCTGGGCACACTGCAGGCTCATGTTCATCCTACCATCAACCAGCACCCCCAGGTCCCTCTCTGCCTGGCTGCTCTCCAGCCACTCTGCCCCCAGCCTGTAGCACTGCATGGGGTTGTTGTGGCCAATGTGCAGAACCCGGCACTTGGATGTGTTAAATCTCATGCCGTTGGACTCTGCCCATCTGTCCAGCCTGTCGAGGTCTCTCTGCAAAGCCTCTCTACCCTCTAGCAGATCAACTCCTGTCCCCACCTTGGTGTCATCAGCAAATTTACGGATGATAGACTCAATGCCCTCATCCAGATCATCAATAAAGATGTTAAAGAGCACAGGGCCCAGCACTGATCCCTGGGGCACTCCACTACTGACTGGCCGCCAGCTGGATGTGGCACCATTCACCACCACTCTCTGGGTTCGGCCATCCAGCCAGTTCCTAACCCAGCTCAGAGTGCTGCTGTCCAAGCCATGGGCTGACAGCTTGGCCAGGAGTTTGCTATGGGGGACGGTGTCAAAGGCCTTGCTGATGTCCAGGTAAACTACATCCACAGGCCTCCCCACATCCACCAGGTGGGTCACCTGCTCGTAGAAGGAGATCAGGTTGGTCAGGCAGGACCTGCCCTTCCTAAATCCACGTTGGCTGAGCCTGATCCCTTGGCCATCCTCTAAGTGCTGTGTTAATGCACTCAGGATGACCTGTTCCATGATCTTGCCTGGCACTGAGGTCAGGCTGACAGACCTATAATTCCCTGGCTCATCCAACCGGCCCTTCTTGTGGATGGGCACCACGTTGGCCAGCTTCCAGTCCTCTGGGACATCTCCAGTGAGCCAGGACTGCTGAAAAATGATGGAGAGCGGCTTGGCCAGCTCCCCTGACAGCTCCCTCAGCACCCTAGGATGGATCCCATCTGTTGTTAGCCATTGGAATGTACTGCCCAGGGAGGTGGTGGAGTCACCATCCCTGGAGGTGTTCAAGAGAGGATTGGATGTAGCACTTGGTGCCATGGTCTAGTAGTCCTGATGTCTTGGGTGACAGGGTGGACTTGATCTTTGAAGTCTTTTCCAACATTGTTGATTCTATGATTCTGTGATTCCATGTTACATAATTTCCGTATTTATTTTGCCTGTTTCTGCATCTATTAAGTGTATCTTGGCACTCCCCTTCATTAAACATGTAATTTTAAAAAGTGTGCATAACTGAAACATAGTGTTCACAGATTTATTTTTTTTTCTGGAGTTATTTTTTATTAAAGCTTTTAGTTACATTTTTTTCAAGTCTTTCCATCTACCTCATGTCTGTTCTGAACTTCCAGACAAGTTCTCGTCCATTATTCACTCAATCAATCTGCCTATTCTTAATGTGATTTTTTTTTTCCAGCTAGCCCACATCTCCATGAGATCATAACATGACTCTCTAAAAATGAGTAATACTGAGAGCATGCTATCAGGCTTGGGGCAGAGTGGCTGGAAAGCTGCCTGGCAGAAAAGGACTTTGTGCTGCTGGTTGACAGCTGGCTGAACATAAGCCAACAGTATTCTCAGGAATAGTGTGGCAAGCAGGATCAGGGAAGTGATCATAGAATCATAGAATCAATAATGTTGGAAAAGACCTCAAAGACCATCAAGTCCAATCTGCCACCCTACACCTCATGACTACTAAACCACAACACCAAGTGACACGTCCAATCCCTTCCTGAACCCTTTCAGGGATGGTGAATCCACCACCTCCCTGGACAGCACATTCCAATGATTAACATGACCCTGTACTCAGCACTGGTGAAGCCTCACCCCAAATACTGTGATCAGTTTTGAGCCCCTTACAACAGGAAGGACATTGAGTTGCTGGGCCCTGCCTAGAGAAGAGCAACAAAGCTGGTGCAAGGTCTGGAGGATGTCTTCTGAGGAGCAGCTGAGGGAACTGGGATTGTTTAGTCTGGAGAACAGGAGGCTGAGAGGAAACTTTTTTGCTCTGTACAACTACCTAAAAGGAGGTCGTGGTGAGCTGAATGTTGGATCAAGTGACACAACAAGAAAAAAATGGACTCAGATTGTGCCAGGGGAGGTTTAGATTGGATATTAGGAAAAATTTCTTCACTAAAAGAGTGGTCAGGCAATGGAATAGCCTTCCTAGGGTGATGGTGGAGTCACTGTCACTGGAGGTGTAAAAAATGTATAGGCATGGAACTTCAGAACATAATTTAGTGACCATGGTGGTGCTAGATTAACCATTGGACTTGATGACCTTTGAGGTCTTTTCCAACCAGAAATATTCTATGATTCTGTGGTTTTATCCACTGCTGAAACCCTGTTAGTCCAAACTGAATCTGGGGAGCTTCCCTGGAAGAATGTTAATTTATAAGCAAAATTTATATTGAAGGAATAAAATGTTTCAAATTTAATCTTCAAACTCTTAGTAAAATATTGTCAGCAATTACCTGTTAAATACTGCTTCTGGAATACCTCTGAAAGGCTGGTCATTAGTGTGCTTCCATTGTTCTTAAAAGGGGGACAGACATTTTTACACCTCAGAAGAGCATCTGCAGAAGTAATAAAATTTTGGCTTCTCATGACTTTTAAATTGAACTGAAATAGAGCAGCACAGCATTATGAAATGTCCTAGATATATGTCTTTTCCTCTGTGCTTTTATTTAGTTATTTGCATGTTTAGGTCTTTAAAGCTCATAGGCAGCCATAAACAAAAAGCCCATTTTACATTATAAAAAAGAATAAAGCACAGAAGCAGGTATCTCAAAATGATATCCTTAAAATGAACATTCCTGTTCTTTCCTGCATATATAAGAATGTTTCATTTAACATTTTAACTTTCTTTGTGTATGCTTTATAGTAGTATCGTGTCACTGTATTTTCATGTAAGAAAGGGATTCAAGAGAGTCACTATATTTAAAGTTAAAACACTGAGACTAACAGAGTCAAAATGGATTGCCATCAATTATGGTGTTGGTTGTAAGTCCAGGAAGCAATACATAATATTGTTATTTTGCTTGATAACAAAAAGTGCCAAACCAACCCCAACATCCTGGGTTAACACAGCCCATTCTAAAAAGCCCCCCTCCCTGCAAGTACACAAAAAACTCTGGGTTGAGTTAAGGAATGTAATGAGATGATACAATGCACAGTTACATTAGCCTATTTGCAGAAAAATGCAGCAAAAGAAAAAGCAGCAGCAGAAATCAGTGATAAAATGGTCCCCCCCCACACCAAGCCCACAGACAGCCCTGTACAAAGACCAACACTCATAAAATGGAAACCCAAAGAAACAAGCATAACAGGAAGCCTCTCATGTTACAATCATAGAATCAGTAAGGTTGGAAAAGAACTCAGAGATCAAGTCCAACCTATCACCCAACATCTCATGACTACTAAACCATGGCTTCAGGTGCCACATTCAATCCCTTTTTGAACACCTCCAGGGATGGTGACTCCACCACTTCCCTGGGCAGCACATTCCAATGGCAAATTACTCTTTCTGTGAAGAAATTTCTCCTCACCTCGAGCCTAAACTTCCCCTGGTGCAGCTTGAGACAATCTAAACTTCAAGCACCACGATACTTTGCTCCGGCCAGCACCTTAATTTTGAAGCTGGCATGATGGCAACTGATGGTATTGAATACCTATCAGCAGGCTTGACTTAACCCATGACACCCAACAAGGTTTGTTTTCATGCAGAAGAAAAATGAATTATAAAAGATTGCCATTTATCATGAAATTGCAGTTTTGACTTCTAATGAGGGCTAGAAGGACACACTGTGATTGATAATGGCTGAGAGACTGAGACAAGGTTCAAAATTAGACTAGAGTCCAAATATCATGAATATGTAATTTCTGAGCACTTTTGGCAAATTCAAGCAAATGAATAAACATAAAAGGTCTTTTCATAAGAACTGGCATTTATTAGCAGAGCACCAAGGAGTTTTTAACAAGAGTTATGTGATTTAACCCATTGGAAGGCCTGGCCAAGGGCTTTGCACATGGTAAAATGACATTGATTGTGCTTTGTGCAATTTGTTTATTTCAGCACAATTCTTTAAGATTGCAATCATCACAAAGAACTGGTGATTTATTTAACCTCATCCTGAACTGCAATTAGGATTCATTATTACATGCTCACAATTCACAAAACCGTATCACCAAAGATATAATTTACCATAAAAAATTATAAATATGAAAGAAAAGCCTAATTCTGTTAACACAGCACTTTGAGGCACTGACATACACTTCATTGAGTCCAGAATTAAAAGTTCATAAATGTGCTCCATCTATAAATTAAATAAGTAGAGTTTTTCAACATAGATATTTTATAATTATTAAATACTCTTATCTTTCACTACCTAACTCTTTTACTATGTAATATGGAGAGAGATACTCTATTATACTGATGTGAAGATTTTTCTGCTAAATGGAAAATAGGTATTAGAAAGAGCTAATGTTTCAGTTACTTAATGGACACTCATTTTTTAATTAGCTTGCTAGGTGTACAGGGAAGGTATGCAGAATGGAATGGAATGGAATAGAATAGAATAGAATAGAAATAGAAATATAGAAATAGAAATAGAAATAGAAATAGAAATAGAAATAGAAATAGAAATAGAAATAGAAATAGAAATAGAAATAGAAATAGACCAGGTTGGAAGAGACCTTCAAGATCATCGCTTCCAACCTATCATCCAACACCACCTAATCAACTAAACCATGCAACCAAGCACCCTGTCAAGTCTCCTCCTGAACACCTCCAGTGATGCTGACTCCACCACCTCCCCGGGCAGCCCATTCCAATGGGTAATTGCTCTCTCTGTGTGAAACTTCCTCCTAACCTCCAGCCTAAACCTCCCCTGGCGCAGCCTGAGACTGGGAAGATAAAGCCATCATAAGGACAGTTTTATCTCATCAGGATATCTCATCTCAGCATGTCCCAGGTTGATTCAGTTGAACATTGTCAAATATGAACTTCCAAAATGTCTTCCATAACCTGTTCTGTTTTCAGGTACTGTTGTCCTCTTTGCCATTTAGACACAGATACTGCAAGAACACAAGGGCAGAGGAAACCTTAAAGTTTATATCATTTCCATTTAATTTAGAATATAGAATTGACCAGGTTGGAAAAAAACTTCAAGATCTTCCAGTCCAACCTATCACCCAACACCATCTAATCAACTAAACCATGGCACTAAGCGCCCTATCCAGTCTCCTTAAACACCTCCAGTGGTGGTGACTCCACCACCTCCTGGGCAGTCCATTTCCATGGCCAATCACTCTTCACTGTGTGAAAAACTTCTTCCTAACATCCATCCTAAACCTCCCCTGGTGCAGCTTGAGACTGTGTCCTCTTGTTCTGTCACAGAACAGAGAAGGCAGAGAAGGCAGATGAGGTTGCTAAACCCCTGTCTATTATATTTCAAAAGTCATGGCAGTCAGGGGAAGTCCCTACAGACTGGACAAGGCTCTGAGGTGACCTAATTGTGGCCTTCCAGTATCTGAAGGGGGACTACAACAAGGCTGGGGAGGGACTTCTCAGGATATCAGGGAGTGATAGGACTAGGGGGAATGGAATGAAGCTGGAGGTGGGGAGATTCAGGCTGGATGTGAGGAGGAAGTTCTTCACCATGAGAGTGGTGAAGCCCTGGAATGGGTTGTCCAGGGAGGTGGTTGGGATGCCGTCCCTGGAGGTGTTTAAGGCCAGGCTGGACGAGGCTCTGGCCAGGCTGATCTAGTGTGAGGTGTTCCTGCCCATAGCAGAGGTGTTGGAACTAGATGATCCTTGTGGTCCCTTCCAACGCTGACTGATACTATGATACTACGATACTATGATACTATTCCTATTCCTATTCCATCCTATTCCACCCTATTCCATTCTATTCTATTCTGCTCTATTCTATTCTATTCCCAGTAATACTCATTTATTTTTTTTTTTTCAATTTTGAGTCACTCTCATTCCTAATGAGCAAATTGTTCCTACACTTTCAGCTGAGAACAGAATGCAATTACATGTTACCTTGAGTATCTCTAAAAGCCTTCAGTGCGTTGCTTTATATTTTCTTCCCAATTAATTAAAAAGCCTATGTATGATTTAAAAGGTTTTCCAGCTTGTCTACACAACAGGCTTGGTAGTGTTTTGCTAACCTCATCCTGAAGTAATTACAGATAGAAAGAGAAATTTTAATTCTTGTTAAGAAAAAGACATTTTCTTGTCTAGCCTGAAATACACTTATCTTTAGCTAGTTACCTACTTTTATGACCTATATGTATTTAGTTATTCTATTGTAGAGATCATCTATTCTAAACACGTACCTTGTGAATTAATTAACAAATTACTGAGCACTGTAAAGCTGACCTTCACCACTTCACATGCACAAAAATTCTCTTCATATAATTGCCCTTTTTAAACACAGAACATTGAGTCTGCTATTAATCTGCAGAATATATAAAGAACCTATCAGCTTGGGAAGGCCTGCTGAAAACAGAAAAAAAGCAAGGTGCCTAGAATAGAATAGAATAGAATAGAATAGAATAGAATAGAATAGAATAGAATAGAATAGAATAGAATAGAAAATAGATGAGGTTGGAAAAGACCTTTAAGATCATCAAGTCCAACCCATCACCCAACACCATCTAATCAACTAAACCATGGCACCAAGTGCCCCATCCAGTCTCTTCCTAAACACCTCCAGTGGTGGTGAGTCCACCATCTCCCCAGGCAGCCCATTCCAATGGCCAATCACTCTCTCTGTGTAAAACTTCCTCCTAACATCCAGCCTAAACCTCCCCTGGTGCAGCTTGAGATTGTGTCCTCTTGTTATGGTGCTGGTTGCCTGGGAGAAGAGACCAGCCCCCACCTGCCTACAACCTGCCTTCAGGTAGTTGTAGAAAGCAATAACATCTCCTCTGAGCCTCCTCTTCTCCAGGCTAAACAACCCCAGCTGCCTCATCCACTCCACACAGGACTTGTGCTCCAAACCCCTCTCCAGCTTTGTTGTCCTTCTCTGGACACGTTCAAGCAAGTCAGCATCTTTTCTAAACTGAGGGGCCAGAACTGGAGACAGTTCTCAAGGTGTGGTATAACCAGTGTTGAGTACAGGGGCAGGATAACTTCCCTGCTCCTGCTTGCCACACTATTCCTGATCCAGGCCAGGATGCCATTTGCCTTCTTGGCCACCTGAGCACACTGCAGGCTCAGTGAATCCTCCTGAAACTCTCAGGGTTTATTCTCCAGACAGGCCATATTGTGAATGCCATTAAGTTATCACTGCTGATTAATCAAGGAGTACAAATTTGCATATAAGATATAACTGTTTGGCACAGAAATTGATTTGCTGTTAATACACTAGGTATTTTTTTTTTCTTTTGCAATTTTTATTTCAGATTATTCATTGTTGCTGCAATGTCAATAAACACCTATGAGAAAGACAGACTGTAAAGAGAGACTGTAAGAGGAGAGCGAGCTAGATCTCTGTGGTAGAGCAACTGAAACATCAGGTAGAAATCTAGAGGGGACAAACAACATGTGAAAAGCATTAAAATTAATCAGTGATGGACTTTGAGTAATTTCAACTCTTTGAATGGGTTAAAAAATTAGAGAGCATCAGGTTTCTGAAAGTCTTTTGAAATACCTGAAATTTAAAGCAATTGAAATGCAGATGTCAAACATACTTTAGATTGGCATCATAGAATCAATAAGGTTGGAAAAGACCTCAAAGATCATCAAGTCCAACCTATCACCCAACACCTCATGACTAACTAAACACCATGGCTTCCAGTGCCACATCCAATCCTTTTTTGAACACCTGCAGGGATGGTGACTCCACCACCTCCCTGGGCAGCACAATCCAATGGCCAGTTGTGCTTTCTGTGAAGAACTTTCTCTTCATTAGAAGATCTCTGGTTATGGGAGAGAGATGGCTGATACACTGAACTGGCTCATATGGACAAAAATAAACCTGAAGTTGCTACAGTAGAATCTGAACTAGTCACTGTGCAAAGTATTTATTATTCCATAGTTAATCATTTCTGTATGATTAATATGGTGACTCTAAATTATTGTCTCTCTGAAACTTTGAGGAGGAAGGGGAGAGAAAGTATCTGGGGAAGATGGATACAGTGGTGCTACTTACAAACACAAAGAGAAAAAATTGTACCAACAAATTGACTATATAAAGCTAAGAATTGAAAGCCCATGCATGTCTCACTGTTACTCTTTTTGAAGAGCCTGAGAAAAGATAAAGGGAGAAATAAAGAACAATTGATGACTGTTATCTATGTTCCACACACAAGGGGTTTTCTTATAATCCTGGGAATCATAGTATGAAAGTATTAATTTCTGCTCTAGAATATGTGCTCTAATGTAAAACTGGAACCTGCAGGATATTTATGGAAACACAGAGGAGAAAATGCATCTTCCCTTCCTTTCACACAGTAGGGGTAGACAATGAACTGAAAAAAAAAAATCAAGCAGAGCATTATTTAGAGACAGGAAGACAGATGTGTGGGTTTTTAAAATATCTTAGTGTAATGGAATACTGCAATGAAAGCTCACATTTTCTTATTGGGATCATTTTCTGCTCCTACAAGTAACAGCAACAGAGAGATAAAAAAATACAAAGAAGGGGGATGGGGGGAAGTAAAAAGATAAATCAGTAGTATCACCATTGAGAATAGAATAAACCAGGTTGGAAGAGATCTTCAAGATCATCGTGTCCAACATATCATGCAACACCACCTAATCAACTAAACCATGGCACCAAGCACCCCATCAAGTCTCCTCCTGAACACCTCCAGTGATGGTGACTACACCACTTCCTGGGGCAGCCCATTCCAATGGGCAATCACTCTCTCTGTGTAAAACTTCCTCCTAACCTCCAGCCCAAACCTCCCCTGGTGCAGCCTGAGACTGTGTCCTCTTGTTCTGGTACTGGTTGCCTGGGAGAAGAGACCAACATCTGCCTGTCTACAGTCCTCCTTAAGGTAGTTGTAGAGAGCTGTAGGAAAAGCAGTGTCAAGAAAGAAGCAGCCTCCTGCCACAATAAGAAAGTTGATAAGTCAATTCTGGCAAGTTCTGTTTGCAAGTACTTTATTTCATTGTTTCTTGGTGTTTTGGTTTGGTTTTCTTTTTAACATAGAATTATATCATATGCAGACCTAATGCTTTTGTTATCACTCAAAAAATGCTGAGAAATTGAAGACTAAAATAATCAGTTTCACCAGATGCAGACAAAACTGCAAAGAAGGCCATGGTTTAGATTACTGAAGGAAAATACCCCAGAAGTCTCTAGCAAATTTCACTTAGGTCTGAGTCTTAAGGATTTTCACATGTCCTTTTAGTCCCCAGTGGGCATCTCATGAAGAGATGAAAATTAGACAGAAAAATTCAGATCATGCACGAGATACTGGCCACCTACCAAAAAGTTCATGACTTTGTATGGCACCCCATCACTGAAAGTTTTATGTCTTTGCTTTAAAGCACAGTGACAGCTTTGTAAGTATCTTGATTATTGAGTAGCCCTGTTTATTAAAAAGTTTAAAAGTAAAAACAAATATCTTATTTCTCTTTTTGGGGGCTTCTTAGTTAATATTTTAGCAATTAATCACTGTTGCTACAGAGGCACATGATAGCTATGACCAATAGGATGATGACTTCTGATAGGATATCACAGAAACGTGGACATTAGGGGCCAGAAGGGACCTCAAAAGATGCTAGATGTGAGGAGGAGGTTCTTCACCATGAGAGTGGTGAAACCCTGGAATGGGTTGTCCAGGGAGGTGGTCGAGGCCCCGTCCCTGGGGGTGTTTAAGAGCAGGCTGGATGAGGCTCTGTCCAGCCTGATCTAGTGTGGGGTGTCCCTGCCTGTGGCAGGGGGGTTGGAACTAGATGATCCTTGTGGTCCCTTCCAACCCTGAATGAAACTATGAAACTATCTAGTCCAACCCTCCTGCCAGAGCAGGATTCACACAGGAATGCATCCAGGTGGGTTTTGAATATCTCCAGAGAGGGATCCTCCACAACCCCCCTGAGCAGCCTGTTACAGTGTTCCATAACCCTCACATGGAAAAAATGTTTCCTCATGTTTCCATGGAACTTCTTATGCCTCAACTTCCACCCATTACCCATTGTGCTGTCATTGGGCATCACCAAGAAGAGCCTGGCTCCATCCTCTCAGCACTCACTCTTTACATATTTATAAACATAAATGAGGTAACCACTTAGCATCCTCTTCTCCAAGCTAAGGAGCCCCAGCTCCCTCAGTCTCTCCTCATAAAGATGTTCCACTCCCCTAATCATTTTTACCTTATATTTTGTCACAGTAGGAAAACACAAAATGGAAAAGTGATTGAAAACTCATTTAAACCTCATAAATAGCTAGATATGAAGTGATGAGCAGAAAGAAAGGTAGTTTCATATACTTTCTAATTCTAGACAATGTTAGCTCATGTTTGGATGAAAAGGAAAAGGTGGCTTCTACATGAACAGTATCTCACATAACTGTTTCAATTTGGTTGCCACATCACACTGCTCCTAGTGAATCTGGCAGCATTCTTGGAAAAAGAGAAGTGAATTAGGCCAGAGAAATGTGAGGATATGACACTGCTGTATTTCTGTCATTCAGTTCTACCATCAGCCTCATGAGACAGTACTTCTGACAGCAAATCTTGTCAAAATAAGACTCCTGAGTAAGTAACGTTGTCTGCTCTGTGTCATATTGACCAGGAAGAAATAAAATTCCCAATATATTTAATATAACCTTTTATTGCCTTATGCAGTGATGATGACTATGCAGATGGCCACAGAACTGGCACAAATTAATAAGAATACTTGTAAAACTTAATCTCAAAACTCTTTCATAAAGAAAATCATGGACAATTGGATAAGGTCATCCACCTGTTAAAAAATCAGCAGGAAAAAAATATCTTTCTTAAGGTTCATCAATCAGCAATTGTAGTGATAAATGTACTGTTTCAAAGTTATATCCCTCTGGTTGTTTTTTGTTGGCTTGGTTTGCTTTGGTTTGGTTTTCCTATTCATTGTTACTAAATAGTAAGTTATAAAACCAAATCCATTCAGACATAGTTATACTTCTTACCATAAAATACGTATTTCATATCTCACCTACAAAACCCATGTAACTTCATAGGAATTAGGCTCATATGCACCACCCTTTCATAAGCTGTGACTTTCATCATGACAGGTAAGGTTAAGGTTCAAAACCAACACCTGGTGGTGCTGCATCACAACCTACATAGGGATCAGGGTTGTCTCAATGTCTCAGGAGCAGAGTAACCAAGACTGAACCCTCCCAGGAAAATCTGTATTTGAAGTCTGTTATTCTGCCTTGCTTAAGTCTTGTCCTCCCTAGACTGATGTTTTATCTTTCATTGGATTCAAGTGCATTCAGAGAACCATTTTGGTTGGAAAAGAGCTCTAATATCATTGAGTGCAACTGTTGACCTAACACTACCCAGGCTATTAAACCATGTGCCAAAGTGTCATGTCTACACATTTTTTGAACCCTTCCAGGGAAGATGCTGGCAGCAGTGGGCTGCAGGGGCAGCCTCTGTGAGGACAGGCCACAGCTGTAACATGCTGAGACCAGCTGGTTTCAGCTGGTGTCAGACAGCTCCAATGTACCCACCACAGGATGCAGCTGAGTCCATGAGCCAAAATTGGAGTGCCTCTGGAAAAATGTGATTTAGAGTGGGTAAAACTGCCACACAGCAGTGTGAGGGTGGAATGAAAAAATAAAATCATTTAAAAAAAGGTATGACAAACAATCCTGCAGACACTAAGGTCAGTGAAGATGGAGGGGAAGAGGTGCTCCACGTGTCAGAATAGAGATTCCCCTGTAGCCTGTGGAGAGGACAGAAGTGGAGCAGATACCTTTGCTGCAGCCTGTGGAGAACCCTTGACCAGAGCTAAGTGGATATTCCCTGAAGGAAATGTAACCCATGGAGGAGCAGGGGAAAAGTACAGCTGAAGCCCCTATTCCACATCCCCTCATGCTAGTTAGTGTGGCAAATTAGAGTCAGAGGTAAAGGAATGACTTCAAGCCTGGGAAAGGGAGGTGAAGCTGGTGAAAGGCAGTAATTTTGATTCCTACAGCCCAAATCTGGTTTAATTGATAATGAATTGAATTTGACCTCATTGCTCTCTACAACTACCTGAAGGGTGGTTGTAGGCAGGAAGGGGTTGGTCTCTTCTCCCAGGCAACCAGCACCAGAACAAGAGGACACAGTCTCAAGCTGTGCCAGGGGAAGTTTAGGCTCGAGGTGAGGAGAAAGTTCTTCACTGAGAGAGTCATTAGTCATTGGAATGGGCTGCCCAGGGAGGTGGTGGAGTTACTATCCCTGGATGTGTTCAAGAGGGGATTGGATGTGGCACTTGGTGCCATGGTCTAGTCATGAGGTCTGTGGTGACAGGTTGGACTCGGTGATCTTTGAGGTCTCTTCCAACCTTGGTGATACTCTGATACTGTGAATTGTATTTTCACCAAGCCTGGCCTGTCTTTCCCATGAGGGTAACTGATAAAAGATTTCCCTATCTTTACCCTGACCCACAATTTTTCCATGTTATTTTCTTTCCCCCTATCCCTTTGAGGAGGGTGAGTGAGAGAGTGGCTGTGTGGGGCTCTGGCGATTTGCCAAAGGCCACTGCCCACAGCATAATGATCAGAAAAGCAGGAGAGAAAAAAAGAATCCTTAATCTCTTAAGAAAAAAACACACTCCTGCTTGATGCTTGTGTCTTCATAACACATAATTTGACAATTAAGCACATTTCAGAGAGAGAAAAAACACATAGTTTCCATCTGCTCCTCACTGATAATGTCGATTTCTAAAGGTAGACTGTTACTTTTCCTACATCTCCATCATTCCATATTCCTGATATTATCCTACTTTTGCAAATGCATTAGTGCTAAAATGACCAGCATATATACTCTGGCACATCTGGAAGATGTGCAAATTTTATAAGAAAATCAAAGATTTCAATGACTTGAAAACTTTGCCATACCTTCCTGACACAAAATCAACTGTCACAATAGAAATGGACTTCAAAAGGCCAAAACCCTCATGCAGATTAAATGTAGATACAAAGTTTTGAAAGAAAGATTATAGACAGAGTTTTCTTTCCCTCTATTTTCTCCAAAATATAACTTTAGGCTGGAGGGGTTTTCCTTATCTATCTATCTATCTATCTATCTATCTATCTATCTATCTATCTATCTGTCTGTCTGTCTGTCTGTCTGTCTGTCTATCTATCTATCTATCTATCTATCTATCAGGTTTTGATCTGTTAGAGGGTAGAAGAGCTCTGCAGAGGGACCTTGACAGGCTGGACAGATGGGCAGAGTCCAAGGGCATGAGATTTAACACATCCAAGTGCCACGCTCTGCACATTGGCCACAACAACCTCATGCAGTGCTACAGGCTGGGGTCAGAGTGGCTGGAGAGCAGCCAGGCACAAAGGGACCTGGGGGTACTGGATGATTGGAGGCTGAACATGAGCCAGCAGTGTGCCCAGGTCTGGGCCAAGAAGGCCAAAGGCATCCTGGCCTGGATCAGGAATTGTGTGACCAGCAGGAGAAGGGAGGTCATTGTGCCCCTGTACTCAGCACTGGTTAGGCCACACCTTGAGGACAGTGTCCAGTTCTGGGCCTGTCAGATTAGGAAAGATGTTGACTTGCTGTAACGTGTCCAGAGAAGGGCAACAAAGCTGGGGAGAGGCCTCTTCTCCCAGGCAAGAACCAACAGAACAAGAGGACACAGTCTCAAGCTGCACCAGGGGAGCTCTAGGCTGGACGTTAGGAAGAAATTCTTCACAGAAAGAGTGATTGGCCATTGGAATGTGCTGCCTAGGGAGGTGGTGGAGTCACCATCACTGGAGGTGTTTAGGAAGAGAGTAGATGGGTTGCTTGGTGCCATGGTTTAGTTGATTAGATGGTGTTGGGTGATAGGTTGGACTTGAAGGTAATTTCCAACCTGGTCTATTCTATTCTATTCTATTCTATTCTATTCTATTCTATTCTATTCTATCCTATCCTATCCTATCCTATCCTATCCTATCCTATCCTATCTAATCCTATCCTATCCTATCTATATGATGTTTAGAATATCAAACATCATCCAAAAGTCAAGTTTCATATGAGAATGCATTTTCACAATTTCAGGACGAACATTGTCAGAAATCAAACCCTATATAAGATTAAAACAAATTGGACTTGTAAGAATTTCTATTCTAGATGCACAGATGCCAGTTTTGTCCTATGATTTCCATTTGTGCCATCATAGGATTCAGCTCTGTATTGGTTTGGATGTTTTCTGTAGGAAATGCCCTTAAGATTACAAAATCTGGTGTTCAAATTTTCTTTGTTTGGGGCTTTTATTTTATTTGTTTCAATCAGTGTTTTATTCCAGTCTATTTAGGATTTCAAACTGTGCACATCACTGTAATCATCTAAATGTGGTCCCCAAAGTCAAAAGTGCTTGCAGTCTTCTCAGTCATTATCATCAAGGTGTAGCTGTGAAACTACCAGAGTTTTGTTTTAATGAGCTACATTTCTTGCTCTAACAGAGCTCAGTGACAATTCTCATCTCGGTCTTGTGGAAGTAGAAGTAACACAGTGCTGCTGAAGGTTTTTTTTTTTGCTTTCTCTTTTACTGTCTACTGCAGTTACTATTGCAAGTTTTAAGGGAAAATGCATTTAAAAAAAAAATGCACTGAACTGCAGCATAAGGCCCAGAGGCACTCTGTGGCTGGGGTCAGAGTGGCTGGAGAGTGGCCAGGCAGAGTGCACATGGGGGTACTGGTTGATGGTAGGCTGAACATGAGCCAGCAGCATGCCCAGGCAGCCAAGAGGGCCAATGGCATCCTGGCCTGGATCAGGAATAGTGTGGCCAGCAGGAGAAGGGAGGTCATTCTGCCCCTGTATGCTGCACTGGTTAGGCCACACCTTGAGTCCTGTGTCCAGTTCTGGACCCCTCAGTTTAGGAGAGATGTTGACTTGCTGGAACATGTCTAGAGAAGGGCAACAAAGCTGGGGAGGGGTTTGGAGCACAAGTCCTATGTGGAGAGGCTGAAGGTGCTGGGGTTGCTTAGCCTGGAGAAGAGGAGGCTCGGGGCAGACCTTATTGCTCTCTACAACTACCTGAAGGGAGGTTGTAGACAGGTGGATGTTGGTCTCTTCTCCCAGGCAACCAGCACCAGAACAAGAGGACACAGTCTCAAGCTGCACCAGGGGAGGTTCAGACTGGATGTTAGGAGGAAATTCTATACAGAGGGAGTGATTGCCCATTGGAATGGGCTGCCCAGGAAAGTGGTGGAGTCACCATCATTGGAGGTGTTCAGGAGGAGACTTGATGGGGTGCTTGGTTGCATGGTTTAGTTGATAAGGTGGTGTTGGATGATAGCTTGGATACAATGATCTTGAAGATCTCTTCCAACCTGGTGTAGTGTATTGTATTGCATTGCATTCTATTGTGTTCTATTCTATTCTATTCTATTCTATTCTAACTGGTATCACTCTTGTCACTTCACTGGGCTGCCATATTTTCATATCAGATAAGAAGCCTCAGTGATAGCTACTGAGTTAGAAAAGAAAGTAGAGGCCAGCCAAAGCATTACTGACCTGTTCCTCTTTAAAAATGGTAGATAGGAAATATGTATTTTATGTTAAAAAAGGACTGTTTTCATATAGCAATTTCCCTGAGTGCAACTCATTAGACACACACAATTTGTAATGACGTTATCAAACCCCCTTTGATAAAGAAATAGTACAGACCACCACAGTGAATTAACACACTTGAATAAGACATGTGCTGCTGCTTGCTGCACAGACCAACAGTTGGATTTCGCAGTATGTGTCAGATCAAATCATAGTTACTTAAAGGATTCACTTTTGAGATAAGAACAGAACAGACAAAAAAACCTTGTGGAATATGTTTACCCTAAGGATAAATGGAGCTACAGATTAAGACATTGAGATTCAGGATACCACTGAGCAGATGCTAGATGATGGAAGGAATTAGGGATGCTCATGGCAGAAATGCCTACTGCCAGCTGAAACCACCCTAATCACAATGAGACAGGGTGCCAGAAACATGGGAAAATGTAAAAAGGTTAATCAGAATTGAGAGGGAGAAATGGTGGCTGTGGTAGGCTTTATGGAAATGGGTGTTTAGGAATGGCTATTAGATTCAAAGCTTCATGAAATGACTGCAAGTCACTGAAAATGTTCAAAAACATATTATTTCCAAAATAAAAGTGGATAAATGTCTAGATTCTTGGGACCACTGGGATTTAGAAAACGATTGCTCACTGAATTATGAAGGTCTGGAGCAGGACACACTACTAATGACTGTAACATTTCTCAGGCCATATATTCCAAAGTTGATCTCTACTACAGAGACTAGATTGCTTATACTGGAATTTGTTTTGCCAGCTCAACTCTTATTGCTTTGATTTACACTTCAATTTAAGTCCTGTTTGATTTATCTGTTATGAATAGCCACACACAAATCACTCAGGAAAACACTGAGTTTGCATTACGGAATGGTGCTGAGGAACTTGAGACCAGAATTGGGCCCTGGTTGTTCTATGGACCATGATCATTTGCAGGAGGGGAGATTCCTACTACACAATTCCATGAAGATACATATTCTTTTCCATTCCTCTATAGAGATCATTGAGTCTATTTGTGTGTCTACAGAGAAAGAGAGGTGTCATTGCACTAGCCAGGAATATACCACTGTGAAACAGCACCTACATGCAGTGTTACTGCCCTAGATCCCTTCAACTTCATTTCAGAAGCTTCTAGAGTAATTTGAGATTTCATACAATGCCTGAAACTTCTCTACTGTGCTGACACATGTGCCTTACTGCATCTCTGATGGCAGAATTCTGTGCTAGATGTCTGGATCCCTAATAGCAGCCCACATAGCTTTGCAAGTGATTCAGCTACTCTGCAAATGTGTCATCACTGGTCAGACAAGTGCTTAAGCATAATCTAAACACTGGCTTTCTTGCCTTGGGAATGTTTTTGCTGCTCACCCTTGGGCACCTAGTTTCACTGGACACTCTCCAGTGAATTCCACCTGGCTTCCAGACACCTCTCCCAGCAGGCATTTGGGCGCAGGCACCTGCATCAGATCTGCCAGTCCCGTGGAAGTCTTCAGTGGGTATCTGGGTAGCCTGAGCATGTCAGATGACAGCAGACACATCTATATTGGCAGTCATACTTTATATATACATTACCTACAACACAGGCTAAAAAATAATGCACAGTTGGTCACAGTGTAGGTATCTCTGTCATTAACCAAGCCCCAGGCTTGAATCTAGGCAGATCTGAAGTCAAGAAAGCCTGAAGTCAAATCAATATCAACAGGAAAAGGAAATAAAGGGGGAGAAAATTAAAGAACAAAGAGCAGGGATAAATTAAATCTTCAACTAGTCCTTCCTTTGAGGAAGCTGTCTATAACCAAATACATGCCTTATCACCGAAACTGAGGAGATAGAGCACTTATAGATATTTTTCAGGAGCTGTCAGCAGCTCTAATTTTAAAAGTGTAGGTCATACTGTAATGGTACAGTTAAGCTTTTATTTCCTCCATAAGAAGGTTAATACAGTTTTAAAAGGTAAGAAAAGAAAGAACATGCTGCAACCTTTTATCCTTGTCTTTAATCTGACACTAACAAAAAAATGAGGAAATGCAGCCTGCCACCTCCTCGCACATCACAACACGCTGCTGCGTGCCTGGAGCTTCCAGAAAGTGTTAGCAGTTGCAGACACATGCAGATGGGTGGACAGATGCTCCCAAGAGACAGACATACACACTAGTCCCCTCACACCAAAGAGAATATAAGAAATTAACACTGAAGAGAGCAGTGATATGGAAAGGAAAAGAAAAAAAAAATAAGAAAAAATTGCTCTACTATTATTTAAATATTATAGATTCATAGAAGAGTTTGGTTTGAAAGGGAACTTAAAGATCACCTAGTTCCAATGCCCCTGGCCTTGAACACCTGCAGGGAGGAGTCATCCAATACCTCCCCATGCAACCTGATCCAGTGTCTCACCACCCTTACTGCAAAGAATTTCTTTCTAATATCTAGTTTAAATCTTCTATACATTGACAGTGTGAGAGCTGCTAAAGGTCCAGCTACTTGGACCAGTCTTCATTGTACCCAAAACTTCCTACATGTGACAACGGCAGGATTCTGCGACTCTAGTGATAACATTGTCAGCACGATCCTACACGTTTCTCCTTATGAAAATTCTCCAAATCTGCATGGACATAGGAGATATGCATGTTTCTTCTGTGGAGACATCACTGCTGAGCTGAGGTTTGGGAGAGAAGAAAGAAGCTACCTTTCAATGGCAAAAGGACAGTTTTGGTAGGCCATTTCAATCATAGAATCAATAACGTTGGAAAAGACCTCAAAGATCATCAAGTCCAACCTGTCACCCAACACCTCACGACTATTAAACCATGTTTTCAAGTGCCATGTCCAATCCTTTTTTGAACACCTCTGGGGATGGTGACTCCACCACCTCCATGGGCAGCACATTCCAATGGCTAACAACTTTCTCCATGAAGAACTTTCTCCTCACCTCGAGTCTAAACTTCCCCTGATGCAGTTTGAGACTGTGTCCTCTTGTTCTGGTGCTGGTTGCCTGGGAGAAGAGACCAACCTCCACCTGTGCACAACCTCCCTTCAGGTAGTTGTAGACAGCAATAAGGTCTCCCTTGAGCCTTCTCTTCTCCAGGCTAAGCAGCCCCAGCTCCCTCAGCCTCTCCTCATAGGGCTTGTGCTCGAGGTCTCTCCCCAGCTTTGTTGCCCTTCTCTGGACACGTTCCAGAAATTCAACATCTTTCCTAATTTGACGGGCCCAGAACTGGACACAGAACTCAAGGTATGGCCTAACCAGTGCTGAGTACAGGGGCACAATGACCTCCCTTCTCCTGTTGGTCACACGATTCCTGATCTAGGCCAGGATGCCATTGTCCTTCTTGGCCCCTTGGGCACACTGCTGGTTCGTGTTCAGCCTACTATCAACCAGTACCCCCAGGTCCCTTTCTGCCTGGCTGCTCTCCAGCCACTCTGACCCCAGCCTGCAGCACTGCATGGGGTTATTGTGAGCAAAGTGCAGCACCTGGCACTTGGATTTATTGAATGCCATCATGTTGGACTCTGCCCATCTGTCCAGCCTGTCAAGGTCCCTCTGCAAAGCTCTTCTACCCTCTGACAGATCAACACCTGCTCCCAACTTGGTGTCATCTGCAAATTTACTCATGATGGACTCAATGCCCTCATCCAGATTATCAAAAAAGATATTGAACAGGATGGGGCCCAGCACTGATCCCTGTGGGGACACCACTAGTGACTGGCCTCCAGCTGGATGTGGCACCATTCTCCACCACTCTCTGGGCTCAGCCCTCCAGCCAGTTCCTAACCCAGCACAGATCGTTGCTCTCCAAGCCACGGGCTGACAGCTTGGCCAGGACTTTGCTGTGTATATCTGGACCAGCAGTTCAGGTAGGATTAAGCTACCAGATGCTAAAGAGGAAAACAGAAATTAAAAATGTAAAGGCTCTTCCAATGGTTAAAGACTGATAAAGGCTTGCTATATTTGAAGCAGTTCCCTTGAAGTAAAGCCATACTGCTAATTACAGCAAGAGTCCTGGGATGGAGTAGAATGGTTTTACTGGGTTGAAAACAGGAATGACTTGCAGGCAAAGTAGCAAGCTGAGATCTAACACAAAGATAATCACTGCTTTTTTATTGTGGATTGGTTTTCCCTGTTGAGTGCTCTGGTAACTCAAATTTCAATGAGCATTTCAGACAAATTCTATCTTTATTGAGCTGTTTGTTAAATGCAAATTTTAAGGCAATATATGCAGTAATGCAACTGGACTCTGGCCCTCTCCACACCTGGAAGGAAAAAGCAGAGAGAGATGCTGATAGGCACACAAGGAAGTACTAACAGATATATTTGTATGGAAAAGTGATGAAACTGCCTTCCATCATGTTTATTGCCTCATTCTCTACTTTTTACCTAGCAGATAACAGTGGCTTTTTATAACTCTCTACTTGACCTGGGCATATCTGCATTTAAAAAAAGCAACCAAGCACAACTACAGCCTGATAATACAGAGAAAAATAAAAGAAAACAAAGATTCAGTTAGGTGCCTCCAGAAATATTTAGGAAAGCTTACTATATGTTATTTATTTGGCCTGTTGAACGTCCATTCATTTACATAAATGCCAGCAAAAATACATAAATATGTAGGAGGGATTGATTTAGAAGATTATTCTAAGAAAAAATAGTTTCAAGCAAAAATGTTCCTGTGACTTGTCCCTCTTTCTTCACTAGGACAATAGAAAACAGGAGTCCATTCTACACAAGCTTCTGGCAATCTCATCTCATCTGCTGAGAAAGATCCCAAATGACCTACTGCAGTGCAGGAGGAGGTTCAGGGGAGACCTTATTGCTGTCTACAATTACCTGAGGGGAGGTTGTAGCCAGGTGAGGGCTGGTCTCTTCTCCCAGGCAACCAGCACCAGAACAAGAGGACACAGTCTCAAGCTGCTCCAGGGGAGGTTTAGGATGGATGTTAGGAAGAAGTTCTTCATAGAAAGAGTGATTGGCCATTGGAATGGGCTGCCCAGGGAGGTGGTGGAGTCACCATCACTGGAGGATTTAGGAAAAGACTTGATGGGGTGCTTGGTGCCATGGTTTATTTGATTAGATAGTGTTGGATGATAGGTTGGACTCGATGATCTCAAATGTCTCTTCCAACCTGGTTAATTCTATTCTATTCTATTCTATTCTATTCTATTCTATTCTATTCTATTCTATTCTGTTCTGGGAATATTTAAAATGCTGTAGTTCTCTAAAACTCTAGTTTTTAGTACAGGGACTGAAAGGAAATTTTACAGCATGAACAAAACCACAGCTAAGACATTTTATGTTTAATTTCTGCAATCTTAAACACTTAATTCTTAAAATATAAGCCCATTATTTCACCCCTAGGTTGGAGTGTTGTTTTACATAAACCCTATGATTATGCTATCCATCAGATAGATGGCTAAAAATAAGATTAGCTACTTTAGTTGCTTCTCATCACCCTAAGATAATATAAAATCTAATAGGAAAAAAAAATGAAATAAAATAAATAAACAGGTGGAATCATTTTGTACAAGATTGCCAATGTAATGCTCATGTCTAGAAATGTCATTACACACAGCTAAGGCCATCCCCAGTTACATTCTTGCAACTGCACATACCTGAAGGAGGATAAGCATAGACCAAAGCAAGCAATGCCATGAAAACAGAAATGTTTAGTTCTGTCTTTTCTGTAATAGAACCTCCTGACAAGGACATCTTCTCCATCAGTCCTTAATGCACTGACTGCAGGGTATTTCAGCAGGCAAACAATATGCTATGAATTCTCAACTACAGCAAAGAATTTATTGGAATTTCAGAGAGATAATCAATAGTTTATACATCTTCTTACAATATTTCATACATCTTCTTACAATATTTACTTATTGTGCTATCTGCATGTAATAGTTTTAAAAACCAACCTCATTTAGGCCTGACATAGAAGTAAATGAAAGGATATATAACTGACTGCAAAAAGAGCACTCCAGTCTGGCAGAACTTCCAGTCTCAGGTTTGAAGCTACTGCCAACAAGGCTCAAACTTCACAGATCTTCTTGTACCTTTTTCTCTCAGATTTGTTCTTTTTAAGTCCTCATGTGTCAGCACCAGCACTACATGTACTTCAGCAGTATCCCACTCAAATACATGTTGACGTTAGAAAATTGGAGATGTTATTTGTCTGCATTTGGTTTACATGGCAATATTTTTGGTGGGGGTTGGCCTCTGAGACAAGACACCAGGAGACGGCCCTGAGGTAGATGCAAATGCTTCCAGCCAGCTTCAATGGACTCATCACTGGCCAAAGTTGAGCCATCAAAAATGCTAGTAGTGACTCTGTGATTATATATTTCTAAAAGGGGAAGAAACTGCAGAGCAGCTGTGAGAGAGAGGATTTGGAAAAAGGGAGAGAAAACAGCCCTGAAAATGCCAAGGTTAATGAAGAAAGAGTGGAAAGAGGTGCTCCTTGCACTGGAGCAGAGACTCCCTTGCAGCCAGTGAAGATTAGAACGGAACGGAACGGAACGGAATGGAATGGAATGGAATGGAATGGAATGGAATGGAATGGAATGGAATGGAATGGAATGGAAAGACCTTTGAGATCATTGAGTCCAACCTATCACCCAACACCATCTAATCAACAAAACCATGGCACCAAGTGCCTCATTCAGTCTCTTCCTAGACACCTCCAGTGATGGTGACTCCACCACCTCCCTGGCCAGCACATTCCAATGGCCAATCACTCTTTCTGTGAAGAATCTTCTTCCTAACACCCAGCCTCAATCTCTCCCGGCGCAGCTTGAGACTGTGTCCTCTTGATCATAGAGCAGTAATTTGTACCCCTGCAGCTCATGGAGGACCATATCAGAGAGCACTGAGAAAATATTGTAGGGGAAAATACGACCCCACACATGCAGTTTCTTACATTGTACTCCCAAACATTTATTGGCTACTGCTGGAGACAGCATATAGACTTACATGGACCATAGGCATAACAATGTGTTCACTTTTCACATTATTCTATTAGGGAAAGCGAGTTCTCAGAAATATTAGAAGTCTTAGTATTTTTGGAGCTCTTAGAAGGGCATACTAGACCTCAAACACAAGCAAAGCTAAAGGCAGAAATTTGGATGCACTGTATGGAAGGTTTTGGAAAAAGCTTTTTGGCCTTAAGAACTGCTAAACAGTTATCCCCAAGTAAATTAGATCTGATTTCTGAAAGATTATATTTAAACAATTTTTAAAGTACTTATGTAAGCAGTAATTGTGAAGGGCTCAACACCCTTAACAGACTTTGATCTCCACTATGAGATCTAAAAGCACTCAGTACAGGTTCAGATCTAGAAATAAAGCTTTATTTGAAACACCAGAATATGGTATTTTTTTGTATGACTCTCTAGATTTTAATAGGTGGACATTAGAGTCTTTAATGTAGTAGAATAATACCATAAACCAAGATGGGTACTAATAGAAATGTACATTAATTCATTTGCTAATGATCAACATCAGCCAGAGGGACAGCCGCCAGGGGTTTCATGTCCTTTCACCAAAAAAAAAAGAGACAGAGCCTATTTGAATGTTTTAATTGTTGGGAAAGAAATGGATTTGCTTTTATCCAATCAATATTACTTGGACCAAGAATCAGTTAAACTGACAAGGCTTCCCTTATTGAAGAAACCATGGGCTTTAATTAAATTCCTTCCTATAGTTTAAGCAAGGAAGAGGCAGAGAAGGAACATGTAAAGGCTACTTATTTATTTGGTGTGTGTATTAAGTGCATGGTTTTAGGAGAAAATGATGAATGAAATTGCAGATACATTAACATTTTACTTTATATCATGCTACATGTCAGAATAAAACCACAGATATATGCTATTTCCATCAATTACAATATGTGTTTCTGTTTTGAATTAGCCCCAAATTGAATGCTCTGCAGGATCTTTTATATCACAGTGCCACAGTATGTAAAAGGGCATCCTTCTGTTTCCTCAGAAACCATCATTAGTACTCAACAGACTCTCTTTGCCTATTTCCTTAGAAGATCACTGCACAGAAATCAGGCACTGCAGAATAACAATGGGCTCCATTTAATTGGTGCAACCCTTCCCCCTGCCTATCAGCAGCACAATTCAATATTCACTCTGAGGCACAGGAGTTATTAAAGCATTTCAAATCATATTTTCAAAGGGAGTTTTCCTTTTTTCTTATTACCTCTTCAAATCTGAATCACTGGGTGAGAAGGGAGGCCAAGGGGATGAAAAAAAAAGCTTAATTCTTGGGAAATTACTGAAAATGATGTCATGAAATCAAACAGTTCTTTGGTAGAAAAAAGCCTTCAGAAGAGCAAACACACGTTAAACAAAAGAAAGTGGCAACACCTCTAATCATTTAGCCTGGAGCTTCTATCATTTCAGTCTCCTGATGTCGTGCTATTCCAGTTTATTTTCCTCAGGCCGCTTTGCTCACTAAGGCAAATAATTAGAGTAGCCAATAATAGAGCTAGAATCCCAAATTAACTTTCAATATTATCATCTTGTTGCTAGTGACTAAAACAATGCCAACACTGGTAAATCAATATACTTCCCTACTAAACAGTTATTAACATGAATTTAGTGAAAATTGGCATGATGGTAAGTTTTCTTTGAACACTGCTTTCAAAGATCAGCTGGCCATTCTTAATATGCTGTGCATATTAGCAAAAAATAAGATTCTTTTTTACATAAAGTCTCCTTTTTTACTCAAATGATGATGAAAGTGACAGTCTTCAAGAGCTAGTTCATAAGAGTTTTTTCTGCTTCTCTTTTACTCAATCTCACTACATACAATACACTAGCTCTGGGGCCCTCAGTTCAGGAAAGATGTTGACTTGCTGGAAAGTTTCCAGAGAAGGGCAACAAAGCTGGGGAAGGGTTTGGAGCACAAGCCCTGTGAGGAGAGGCTGAAGAAGCTGGGGTTGCTTAGCCTGGAGAAAAGGAGGCTCAGGGCAGACTTTCTTGCTGTCTACAACTACCTGAAGGGAGGTTGTAGCCAGGTGGGGGTTGGTCTCTTCTCCCAGGCAACCAGCAGCAGAACAAGAGGACACAGTCTCAAGCCTGTACCAGGGGAGATATAGGCTGGATGTTAGGAAGAAATTCTTCCCAGAATGAGTGATTGGCCATTGGAATGTGCTGCCCAGGGAGGTGGTGAAGTCACCATCCCTGGAAATGTTTAAGAAGAGACTGGACGAGGCACTTGGTGCTATGGTTTAGTTCATGAGATGGTGTTGGGTGATAGGTTGGACTTGATGATCTCAAAGGTCTTTTCCAACCTGGTTAATTCCATTCCATTCCATTCCAGTCCAGTCCAGTCCAGTCCAGTCCAGTCCAGTCCAGTCCAGTCCATTCAATTCCATATCAACAAATTATTTAAAATTAAGCAAAAACATTTTGAACATGACTTTTCACTTCTGTTTCATAGCTGAGTTGAAAGTTTAGGGCCAAGTTATAATGCTTCTATACATTCAAAACAACAAATAATCTTCTGGAACAACACAGAGACCAAAAAGAAAAAGAAAACAATCAAAGAAACCCCTGCAAAAACAGGCTTCATGCCTACCTCAACTCTGTTCACAAAGCTATGGCAATGTAGTAACGATGGGACCAGATAGAGGATGTGTATTAGTATAGACTAGGATAGACTAGACTAGAATAGACTAGACTAGACTAGACTTGAATAGAATAGAATAGAATAGAATAGAATAGAATAGAATAGAATAGAATAGAACAGAACAGAACAGAACAGAATAGAATAGAATTAACCAGGTTGGAAGAGACCTTCAAGATTATTGCGTCCAACCCATCATCCAACACCACCGAATCAACTAACCCATGCAACCAAGGACCCCATCAAGTCTCTTGAAGGAAACCACTTTGAACATCTGATTGTACCTTGAGAATTAAAAACTGAATGGAGAACTAAAACTTTTAATTTCATTTCAAAAACCCTCAATATTTGATCATCTTCCCAAATATGCTTTTCAGACTTTTGCTTCATAGGAAAGGTTATAATTATCTCAGAACAAAACATTTCACAAGTGTAGCTATTTCCTCATAATTTACAACTTATATTCCACCATTTCTCTGTTCCTTCAACATTACAGAAAATTGCTTCTTTCTTATAACAATGTGTACACACATGGAATAGCAAAATATTTTGAGAGATATGAGATTGTGTAGCAGCTGAATAAGCATTCTCTTTTTCCCTTAGTGGTGTCAGTAAGATGTATGTATCATGCAAAATGAAAAATCTTGGGTTTTCTGCTATACAAAGTTTCTAAGAGAATTGTCTTTTGCTGCCTCCATCTTCAGCAACAATCTCCAGTTTACAGTCTTTACACTATCACAGTATTATACTGTCACCAAGGTTGGAAGAGACCTCAAAGATCATCAAGTCCAACCTGTCACCACAGACCTCATGACTAGACCATGGCACCAAGTGCCATGTCCAATCCCCTCTTGAACACCTCCAGGGATGGTGACTCCACCACCTCCCTGGGCAGCACATTCCAATGGCGAACGACTCTCTCTGTGAAGAACTTTCTCCTCACCTCCAGCCTAAACTTCCCCTGGCACAGCTTGAGACTGTGTCCTCTTGTTCTGGTGCTGGTTGCCTGGGAGAAGAGACCAACCCCCTCCTGGCTACAACCTCACTTCAGGTAGTTGTAGAGGGCAATGAGGTCTCCCCCGAGCCTTCACCTCTCCAGGTAAACAATCCCAGCTCCCTCAGCCTCTCCTCATAGGGCTTGTGTTCAAGGCCTCTCCCCAGCCTTGTTGCCCTTCTCTGGACATGTTCAAGTGTCTCAATGTCCTTCTTAAACTGAGGGGCCCAGAACTGGACACAGGACTCAAGGTGTGGCCTAACCAGTGCAGAGTACAGGGGCACTATGACTTCCCTGCTCCTGCTGGCCACACTATTCCTAATTCAGGCCAGAGGCTCATGTCTTAATGGGCATTTTTCCTACCACAGCCATACCACACTTGCATGAACAGTTCTGGGCTCTGATTGTCAGAGGCATTTTTCTTGCAGGCTTTCCATTTGAAAAGGAGCAACTAAGCAATTAACAAAGTGTGCTCCACGAATATAGCTATTTTAAAAAAGATCAGGGCCACTCTCAGGACAGGATCAGCACAGGTGAGCACAGCTGGCTTTTTTCTTCTTGCAACAGCTTGGTAACACCAATTCTACAAAGACTTTGGCAGCAGAAAAGCCATGTTTGGTTCATAAATACTCTGTGACACTGCATTTAATTAACATCGTGTCATGGTTATTCTGGAGCAGTCATAATTCATTTTAGCAACTAGAATATCAAGATTTTGTGCTTTTAGTTGGCTGCTACTTCCATTTTGATAGTTCACATTTAAATACATTGTCAGCCATGCTGGCGCTAGCCATGGAGATGGTAAACACACTGATATATTAGGGCATGGATGATACCACAAATTTCACAAGGATCATTTGGGGCGAAGTGCTGCTCACCTCAGGCATGAAAGGAGATCAAATAGAATAGAACAGAACAGAACAGAATTAACCAGGTTGGAAGAGACCTTTGAGATCATCAAGTCCAACCTATCATCCAACATCATCTAATCAAATAAACCATGGCAACATTCACCCCATCCACTCTCTTCCTAAACACCTCCAGTGATGGTGACTCCATCACTTCCTTGGGCAGCCCATTCCAATGGCCAATTACTCTTTCTGTGAAGAATGTCTTCCTAACATCCATCCTAAACCTCCCCTGGTGCAGCTTGAGACTGTGTCCTCTTGTTCTTTCGGTGGTTGTCTGGGAGAAGAGACCAGCCCCTGCCTGGCAACAACCTCCCTTCAGGTACTTGTAGACAGCAATGAGGTCTCCCCTGAGCTAAACACCCCCAGCTCCCTCAGCCTCTCCTCATAGAGCTTGTTCTTAAGACCTCTCCTCATCCTTGTTCTCCTTCTCTGGACATGTTCTAGCAATTCAACATGTTTCCTAAACTGAGTGGCCCAGAATTGGACACAGAACTCAAGGTGTGGTCTAACCAGTGCCGAGCACAGGGACAGAATGATTTCCCTGCTCCTGCTGGCCACAGTATCACAGAGAACAGGGGAACTTTGCAGGTTGTCTTACCTGTCATGCAAGCTGGGACTGGCAGGCAGTGATACATGAGTACAGAGGCCTTTGCAGAAATTACCCACTGCACAGGTGCTTTTGTGTTTAACTCAGAGCACTAGAACCCGGTGCACAGTCTTGCCACATGCAAACATTTTTCAAGCCTATACCTAGCAGCAAAGAAGCACTCATTAAAAAAGCCTATTCCCAGGTGATAGCGAGAGTGTTTAGAGCATGTCACCTCTCATTACCTTCCGAGTTCTGTTCCCTAGTTTATTAATCATTTTGTCATGATTGCATGATTTTGACAGATGTCTATTAAGCTTCCAGAACAATCAGCATATTTAATAGGGCAGAAGAAAATATCAACTTTCATTCTGAGAAGGGAGGCTGAAGAATCAGTCTAAATACTTTCAGATTAATGGCTTGGATTTTTTAGACATGGCAGAAAAACCAGGATTTAAGTTTACATGAGATTTAGGTAGCAAATCTAACTTTAGTAAATCTAACTTTAGTAAATCTAAATTTAGGTAGTAAATCCCCCACAGCAAACTCCTGGACAAGATGTCAGCCCATGGCTTGGACAGCAGCACTCTGTGCTGGGTTAGGAACTGGCTGGAGGGCCATGCCCAGAGAGTGGTGGTGAATGGTGCCACATCAGGACATTGAGACACTTGAACTTGTCAAGAGAAGGGCAACAAGGCTGGTGAGAGGTCTCAAGCACAAGCCCTGTGAGGAGAGGCTGATGGAATTGGGGTTGTTTAGCCTGGAGAAGAGGAGGCTCAGGGGAGACCTTTTTGCTCTCTACAACTACCTGAAGGGAGGTTGTGCACAGGTGGAGGTTGGTCTCTTCTCCCAGGCAACCAGCACCAGAACAAGAGGACACAGTCTCAAACTGCAGCTGGGGAAGTTTAGACTTGAGGTGAGGAGAAAGTTCTTCGCAGAGAGAGTTGTTAGCCATTGGAATGTGCTGCCCAGGGAGGTGGTTGAGTCACCATCCCTGGAGACGTTCAAGAGGGGATTGGACGTGGCACTTGGTGTCATGGTTTAGTTAGTCATGAGGCATTGGGTGACATCTTGGACTTGATGATCTCTGAGGTATTTTCCAACCTTATTGATTCTATGATTCTATAATTCTATAAATACTTATCTTTCTTTGAGGATTTGAAGACCCTAGTATTTTGGTTTTCTACATACACTTGGCATATTTGTCAGTGCCTCCAGATAAATAGAATAATTTTTAATCATAAACAAGTGATACTGGAAAAGAATCTGCATCTCTAGACACAGCCTTTTTAAACACATTTATAGGGTATCATTGCTGGAGTTAGCCCCGTTAGCTACAGATCTTCAGTTAGGAAAAGACCACTGCAGGATACAACATTCAAATTAAAATAGCAGTCAAAACACAAACCCCACAACCTTCCATTTTTTTATCCCTCCATCATCAGTGGGAACATAATCTCTCCCCTCACTGCTCCCCTTTCAAGCATCAATTTCACATAGCTAAAATTTTGCCCCCTTTTCTCGCACACCACATGACATGATTTTCCCCATCATTAGCACCGAGTTTGATAGCTTACTGGATTGTATCATGATCTTTTAATTGGATGATACATGCATGCCCTGGGCAAGTTACTTTGCTAACATCTGATAATTTAGCTAACTGATTTTATTTTATTATTTTACTTCTGGCTGAAATGTTTTCTAGTTTCTGTGTTACAAGTGTAATGCCTCTGTGAAAGCAGCCTAGATTCAGATCTCTGGGGTATTTACATTGGTGGTAATGAGGGATGCCTTGAGCAATGGGAAAACAGTTTTGTTTTGTTTTGTTTTGTTTTGTTTTGTTTTGTTTTGTTTTGCTTTGCTTTGTTTTGTTTTGTTTTTAATTGCTGTGCTAGACTCCTGTGCTGTGGCTCTAACTTTAACAAGTCTATCTGAAGCATTGATGAAATGCCATGCTTAATTTTGAATTAATGACTTTATCTTTCATGGAGGGAGATCTGCAAGATCTGCAGACAGGTTCCCATGCTGAGTTATAGGGTTGCAGATGTTGGTTTGGCTCTCCTGGGCCAAAGGTTTCAAATTACACTAAAGTTTTCCAAATTAAAATGTATTTAATGAAATTATAACCAAGCTGTGGGGGATAATTAAAATTGGGTTAAAGCAGTCAGGAAATAGTGATCTAGGGTGATGTGTTCAGAGCTTGTAATATATAATAATTTTCTGGATTTATTTGGCAGTTGCTTGTAAACTGCACAGGAGTTCACATCCAGACTGTGCCTGCACAACTTACATTAGAATAGAATAGAATAGAATAGAATAGAATAGAATAGAATAGAATAGAATAGAATAGAATAGAATAGAATAGAATAGAATAGAATAGAATAGAATAGACAAACCAGGTTGGAAGAGACCTTCGAGATCATCGTGTCCAACCTATTATCCAACACCACCTAATCAACTAAACCCTGCAACCAACTATCAAGCCTCCTAAACACCTCCAATGATGATGACTCCACCACCTCCCTGGGCAGCACATTCCAATGGCCAATTACTCTCTCCGTGAAGAGTTTCCTCCTAACCTCCAGCCTAAACCTCCCCTGGCACAGCTTGAAACTGTGTCCTCTTGTTCTGGTGCTGGTTGCCTGGGAGAAGAGACCAACCTCCTCATGTCTACAATCTCCACTCAGGTTTTTGTAGAGAGAAGTAAGGTCTCCCCTGGGCCTCCTCTTCTTCCGGCTAAGCAACCCCAGCTCCCTCAGCCTCTCCTCACAGGGCTGTGCTCCAAACCCCTCCCCAGCTTTGTTGCCCTTCTCTGGACACGTTCCACCAACTCAACATCCTTTCTAAACAGAGGGACCCAGAACTGGACACTGGACTCAAGGTGTTGCCTAACCAGTGCAGTGTACAGGGGCAGAATGATTTCCCTGCTCCTCATGGCCACGCTGTTCCTGATACAGGACAGGATGCCATGGGCCCTCTTGGCTGCCTGGGCACACTGCAGGCATTAAATGTGTCTTTTTCTTTCAGCTATCAAGACACAGGTAACTGCAAAACAAGTCTTCAAACAGGTTTATTCTTTCCTTTCCACCCCCTGGTCCTTTAAGAGAGGAATTTCTACACTAACATTTGTAGGAAGTGCAGTCGGTATAGATGTACAAACAGTCTTAATGACATACCATAATAAGAAAAGAGTTGTGTCCACATTTCAAATTGCTAACATCAGTGTTCTGTAAACGCACTCGTAGACAGGAGCAGAAGTTTTCAGTAGTAACAGTAAAAAAATAAGTCTATAACATTTTGGCTGGAAGAAAAGATCCACCAACTCATTTTCTTTGAGGGTAAATTTTTTTCTGTTTTATTTGAATGAATAATTGTTTAGTACCAATACACAACTGCTTACATGGATGTTTCATCTATGCTCTACTTTACTTCATTTGTTTAGAATTCTTTCCCCACAGACAAACCTATGAGGCAAATATGCTTGACTGAATAGTAGTGAATACTTGGAGAAGGTACCGATGGCTGGAGGGCAGCTGCAGTTTTCAGCAATGCACCATGCCCCAGTGGGATTCCTGCTGAGACTGTGCTTTGTGTTGTTTAGAAACAACTGAAAACAAAAAAAAAAGGACCAGAAATATTCACATTAGGCAGTTTAACGGCGGAGATTATTTCACACGATAGGTTTAAAATAATAGATACCACTGGGGTAAGACCTCTGAGACAGCTATTTCCTGAGGAACAGAACCCTTTTTGTGCAATTAATGGCATCTGTTACTTCTGCTCTACTAGTTCCATATTGTTTCCTCTCCCCAGACCTGATGGAGAAAAATAAAGCCTTTCTTGCCCAAATGGAAAAAACGCTCTTTAACGTAAGTCAATAAATGTAATACTGCTTATTTGAAGTTCCACCATGGTTACTTGGGCCTCTGAAACAGCATCACAAATCTTTAAGTAGCACATGTACTTGGCACTAGTTAGGCCATACCTGGAGTACTGTGTCCAGTTCTGGACCCCTTAATTTAAGAAGGACGTTGAGACACTTGAAATGTGTCCAGAGAAGGGCAATGAGGCTGGGGAGAGGTCTGGAGCACAGCCCTGTGAGGAGAGGCTGAGGGAGCTGGGGCTGCTTAGCCTGCAGAAGAGGAGGCTCAGGGGAGATCTTATTGCTGTTTGTAGCCAGGTGAGGGTTGGTCTCTTCTTCCAGGCAACCAGCACCAGAACAAGAGGACACAGTCTCAAGCTGTGCCAGGGGAAGTTTAGGCTCAAAATGTGGAGAAAGTTCTTCACATAGAGATTTGTTAGCTATTGGAATGTGCTGCCCAGGGAGGTGGTTGAATTGTCATCCCTGCAAGTGTTCAAGAGGGGACTGGATGTGGCAGTTGGTGCCATGGTTTAGTAGTCATGAGGTCTTGAGTGACAGGTTGGACTTGATGATCCTTGAGGTCTTTTCCAACCTTATTGATTCTATGATTGTATGTTCTATGATTTTCAAAGAACACACTTGTTATCTGGGCCATGCCGTATGAAGCATCAAGAAAGTGGCAGAAAGATTTTAGCCACCTGAGTGAGAGAAAAAAAATAATCCCTTGAAAAGAACTTGTCTGTTATGAAGAGCACCTTTAAAAAAGGAAATGAATTGGTTATTGCTTATACATCAGTGTTTAGCACAAGGTCAATGTAAAACAGTTGCTAAACAGAAAACAAGTTCTGAGGAGGGTATTGGGTTGATAACCCCAGAAAAGATAATGACCTTGCATGCCATTCAGACTTAGTTTAGTGCTCCAAAACCTGTCAGACACTTCTTTGTTCTTTATTTAATTAACTCCCAAGACAAGAATAAATACATCAAGGCTGATTAAATTTAAGCAGTCTCAATTTATTTCTATATATCTTATGGAGACTGGAGTTAAGAAAGTTCAGCTAAAATATCTGAAACATTAATTTGAAATGGAATGTTTGAGTTTATGACAATACACAAAATTCCCTTTGAAGGCACAGTGATTACTTACAGCTCAATAAATGTCGCAGCATATTGCTATGATTAAGGTATGGTTAGCTGTGACCATTTCTCCTTGTTTCCTTGTAACTTCTTTTCTGTCTACCATCTATTTGTTCTTTTTGAAAATTCTGTCTTCTCTGCAGTTTTGGCTAAATGTTTTGCTCAAGAGTGCCCTTAATCTGATTCCTTAACACACCCCAAAATGCTAGGCTGAATTTCATAATAGCTGCAATTTATGAGAGCTTGACTATCATGGCAGCTGGCCTGAATCTTTAGTGCTGCAGTGAAAGGCAGAAGCTGAAATTACAATTCCTGGGGTGCTGAACCTAATCATTTTGTTCTGCTCATTCAGCCAAGTTCTACTCATACAACCTGACTACATAGCAGAGCTGGCCAAGAAGCAGCCTAGATCAGGCTCAGGGGATGACTTAACCTATGTCCCTGAAATAGAACAGTAAAACTTGCAGGTTGGAAGTAGAAGAAGAAATCTGTCTGAATTCCTACCCTTTCGAAGATGTTCTTGAAGAAGAAAGAGAAAGCAAAAGAAGAGACAGGATGCGGTAGGAGTATCACAGAGCATGTGGCAGTAAGGAGATCTCCACAGGCCACTAAAAATTGTCCCTCTGTAATTAAAAATAGAGGCACAAGTTGTATTGAGGACAAAGGGGGAAAGGGAACAAAGTAAGTCCTGAGATAGACAAGGTGCATAATGGAGGACTAGAGTAAGGTGTTAAAATCCATTTGCTTATTGCACACTTTGCAATAAAGATTGAGCAAAAGCATAAAAAGCCAGTAAATGAGTGAACTGAAGAAAGTGTGGCCCACACTAGTTACATAGCAGCACAAAGAAAGACTTCATCACTATTGTGTTCATCTCTAAATGGAAAGTTGGGTTGCCCCCCATACCAATTGTATGGATTCTAACTGGTATGAGGAGTCTAACTAACAGAAATATACCTACAGAAAAATGTGTAACAAACACTCTTTTGTCAAAGGTATGTAAGTTCATGTTAAGGATTTTACCATTAGCAAGAGGGCCAAACAGTGAGAACCTGTTTGGCTGGGACAAGACAATGAAGAGGATTAGTTTTTTGTGTAGAGGTGTTGGGGAACTTAAGGGCAGATGAGGGCCTGGAGAAATGGGCCAACAACATAAAGAAATAAAAGAAATGCAACGTGAACATGAGTACAGAAGTGGAAGGGAAGTACGAAGGGGTAACGAGCAGTGATAGAATGAGCACAGCTATAGGAAGAAGAATTTAATGGTGCTGTATAGAATGGAATGGAATGGAATGGAATGGAATGGAATGGAATGGAATGGAATAGAATAGAATAGAATAGAATAGAATAGAATAGAATAGAATAGAATAGAATAGAATAGAATAGGCTGGAAAAGACGTCAGAGATCATCAAGTCCAACCTATCACCCAACATCATCTAATCAACTAACCCATGGCAACAAGGGCCCCATCCAGTCTCTTCTTATACACTTCCAATGATAGTGACTCCACCACCTCCCTGGGCAGCACATTCCAATGTCAAATCACTCTTTCTGTGAAGAACTTCTTCCTAACATCCAGCCTAAACCTCCCCTGGTGCAGCTTGAGACTGTGTCCTCTTGTTCTGTTGTTGGTTGCCTGGGAGAAGAGACCAACCCCTTCTCCATAGACTGAGCTGTTCACCAAGTGTATGGATTACAATTTAGCTATACCATGAAAGAAGAGAACAGGCAATCTGAATCCTTGTAGAGTTTGTTAGCTGACTTGTAAATAATGTGTGACTCCAGATCAATAAAGTCGTGCTGATTCTAAGTCCAAATGTTAATCTAGAATGCATAGGTTTGTAGGGAACCATTGTTGGCTTTTTGTTTGGCTAATACTTGATGGCTGTGATGTACTCTCATACTTGAAGATCTTCACATTCTCCATTATGAACATTTTTTCATAGGGCTTCTAAGACTCCCTTTACATAAATTATGAAGTACAAATTATCTAGTACACCCCAGTGTATTTTTCTTTACAAAAAAAGGGAAAAAAAGAATCACTCAGAAATCCTCAAATTAGCCAACACTAATAGACAGCTCTGTTTTGATATTGTCAAACTCTCTTTCAATTTCAAGTATCAGCTTTTAAATAAGAGGAATTTAGCTGAAATTTACACCTACAGCATGACACATTCCTGCAAAATCATTATTGCTATCTTCCAATAACACCACAACTTGAATTACTTGTAAACAGGGCTTTTTCAAAATGAAGGAAGAAGCCTTAAAAATAGCTATTTTGCTAGTGCAGAGGGAAGGCCATTTTATAGACCCTGCTAATAGACATCTTATTGTGTTACTTGCATACAGCTAACATGCCTACAGTATGAAAATCAAAACACTCTTGCTTTACTCTTGAATCACAGAATCACAGAATCGCCAAAGTTGGAAAAGATCTCAAAGATCATCAAGGTCAACCTGTCCACAGACCTCAAGACTAAACCATGGCACCAAGTGCCATGTCCAATCCCCTCTTGAACACCTCAAGGGATGGTGACTCCACCACCTCCCTGGCAGCCCATTCCAATGGCCAATAACTGTCTCAGCAAAGAACTTTTTCCTCACATCCAGCCTAAACTTCCCCTGGTGCAGCTTGAGACTGTGTCCTCTTGTTCTGGTGCTGGTTGCCTTGGAGAAGAGACCAACCCCCACCTGGCTACAACCTCCCTTCAGGTGGTGTACACCCTTCTTGTGTTACTTGCATGCAGCTAATATGCCTACAGTATGAAAATCAAAACACTCTTGCCTTACTCATGACAGCATCTGTTTTTAAACTGATATGAGTGAGCTGTGACCTCTGGCTACAGCCAGAAGAGTCTTATCTCTAAGCAAGATTAACAACCTAAGCAGCAAACACAAATGAGCAGAAAGTTGAGGCTTCATATTATTCAAATAAAATGATTAGTTCCACATCCACTGTGAAATTTTGATGGTGATAGTGAAATACTGTCACAGGTAAGGATGATGTAGTGATGATAGTTTATACTGAGTCAACTTAAAGGAATGCTGTCAATACAAAAGTCTTTCTTCTGCATGGTTTTTATTAAGGTTTCTGGTTGCTGCATGAAATTTATTATACTCCTAGGCCTGCCTGAGATGGGAAAAGGGAAAAAACCCTTCTTTAGTTTTGCCATAGACTGTACAAAGACCTTCTGTTACATGTTTATTGTCAGTGCTGCCTGCTGTCTGTGGCTTGCTCTGTTGTTTGTGTGTCTTTCCAAATATAGAGAGAAATATATGAAAATGAAACACCAAATGGCATATGAGCTATGTGTCCACTTCAGGGTTTTGACTCTATTAGTGTCTGCATCTGATAGGAGTTAATCCAAGATCTATCATCATTTCCACTGCTTCTGCATTTTATACTAGATTACTGGGTAAAAGAAAAGCTGATGTTGAGACCAATGTTTTTGTCTGCTCTCTGCTAACTGGCTGCATAACCTGCTTAGCTTGAGAGTCAAGTTTCCAGCTGTTTGTCCTTTTGTCCTCCAGGCTCTTTTAGAATATAATATAATATAATGGAATGGAATGGAATGGAATGGAATGGAATAGAATAGAATAGAATAGAATAGAATAGAATAGAATAGAATAGAATAGAATAGAATAGAATAGAATAGAATAGAATAGAATTAACCAGGTTGGAAAAGACCTTTGAGATCAAGTCCAACCTATCACCCAACACCATCTAATCAACTAAACCACAGAACCAAGTGCCCCATCCAGTCTCTTCCTAAACACCTCCAGTGATGGTGACTCCACCACCTCCCTGGGAAGCACATTCCAATGGCCAGTCAGTGTTTCTGTGAAGAACTTCTTCCTAACATCCAGCCTAAACCTCCCCTGGTGCAGCTTGAGACAGTGTCCTCTTGTTCTGGTGCTGGGTGCCTGGGAGAAGAGACCAACCCCCACCTGGCTACAACCTCCCTTCAGGTAGTTGGAGAGAGCAAGAAGGTCTCCCCTGAGCCTCCTCTTCTCCAGGCTAAACAACCCCAGCTCCCTCAGCCTCTCCTCACAGGGCTTGTACTCCAAGCCCCTCCCCAGTTTTGTTGCCCTTCTCATACAGAGGTTTGGACTAAAGAAAAGGTGAAGCCTAGGAGCAGCAAACTTCCAACAGATATTTTAACATTCAGGTTAAGGAAAGCCCAAAGTCTCATGTCTCCTGCAGCTTTGTAGTTTAGAGATTTTATCTTATGATTTTGAAGCAAAAATTAAACAGTGGTATCAATGCATCCTCCTTTTCTGATACTTTTAAATAAAAATGATGGTGATACTGGAACAGATATTGAGCTTAATTTTGCCAGTATGAGATAGGCATGTAAAACCCAACAAAGACCTACCATGAGTGCCATGCACTGCTAGACCAGAGTTTTGGAAAAGAAAGAGAACTACTTGCATTATCAGGAATTATGGGCACAAGAAGAGCCTGTTGGTTTCTAATTCATTGATGGCCAGCTTCCTAAAGACAATAGACAAATCTTATTTTGAAGCATTTGGTATGCACACAAATAACATCCCTTGTCAAACATTTGGGATACAAACAAAGGCAACCTCAGTAGTTTACTTTATATGCCTATACATACCTGCTAGATTCTTACCCTAAAATGCCTTGAGGAGTTATGTGATGAGAACTTCATATAGCTTCTGGGGCTGGAAAAAGTGTGAAGGGGTGCCTATATATTACAGTTGAGCAACGGTGACACAACTGGAGTACCAAAGCATTGAATAGAAAAAAGAAAAGAACAACAAGAAGAAAAGGCCACCTCCAGGGTGATAAAACAATAAAAAAAGAGTGAGTGAGCAAATTTCCCCACTGTATTCATCTAGATCCATAGAAAACTTTCTAATTCCTTCCTCTCTAAGACCTAGAGCATGTCTGTCCCTGGCCTTCCCCAGGGTCACGCTGTGGCTAGCTATGCAGTCTCTCTCTGCTCGCACTGCATCTTCACTGTGCTCTTGTCTTTTTCCTGCACACCTCACCTCACACTTGAGAAGTCCCCAAGCAACTTATGAATTTCTAAATGCTTTCAGGGAAGAAGCAATCCCTGCCTGCTTCAGTTTGGTTTTATTTGACTCTGACAGCAGGTTGCCTTCCTCTCCACAGCCCACCCCGTCTTATCAGAACAAAATAGAGCATACATTAGCACATATTAGACAGTCAACAAACAAATAAATCACTCACTGAAAACTACTGCAGTGGATGGTCTTCACTGGTGTTTATTCTCACACTGCAAATAAGCTGCTGGCAAGGAAAACTCTTTCTTGCTACTTTAGAAAGTGACAAACATGGAGATCATCAAAGACTGAACTACTATTTTGTAGTCTTTTAAAAAGGGGATCCTCATCCCCACAAATCCAAAATTTCCCCAGCACACTAGAGCCTCATTGCTTTTACAAAAGTTTTGAACTCTGGAGAGTTTTTTGCAAAAAATCTATAGTCTTTCTGGCACCCCTTGACATATACAAATAATCAATTTCCTCTTTTTCTTTTTCCGAAAACTATGAGGATTTTATAACCTTACAAATTAAAAAACAACAACAACAAAAAAAAAAACAGGAGGAATAGAATAGAATAGAATAGAATAGAATAGAATAGAATAGAATAGAATACAGTAGAGTAGAATAGAATAGAATTAACCAGGTTGGAAAAGAACTTTGAGATCATCGAGTCCAACCTATCACCCAACACCATCTAATCTACTAAACCATGGCACCAAGAACTCCATCCAGTCTCTTCCTAAACACCTCCAGTGACGGTGACTCCACCACCTCCCTGGGCAGCACATTCCAATGGGCTATCACTTTCTGTGAAGAACTTCTTCCTAACATCCAGACTAAACCTTCCCTGGAACAGCTTGAGACCATGTCCTATTGTTCTGGTGCTGGTTGCTTGAGTGAAGAGACCAACCCACACCTGGCTACAACCTCCCTTCAGGGAGTTGTAGAGAGCAAGAAGGTCTCCCCTGAGTCTCCCCTTCTCCAGGCTAAGCAACCCCAGCTCCCTCAGCCTCTCCTCACAGGGCTGTGCTCCAAACCCCTCCCCATCTTTGTTGCCCTTCTCTGGACATGTTCCAGCAAGTCAACATCTCTCCTAAACTGAGAGGTCCAGAACTGGACACAGGACTCAAGGTGTGGCCTAACCAGTGCTAAGTATAGGGGCAGAATGACCTCCCTTCTCCTGCTGGCCACACTGTTCCTGATACAGGCCAGGATGCCATTGGCCTTCTTGGACCAGACCTGGGCACACCTCTGGCTCATGTTCAGCCTACTCTCAACCAGTACCCCCAGTTTCATTTTGCCTGGCTGCTCTCCCGCCACTCTGACCCCAGCCTGTAGCACTGCATGGGGTTGTCATCTGCACTACAAGGTTATTTAAGTGTATGTTTTTGTCTAAAATACTTAATGACAGAGCCATTATTATTTCCTTCCCTTTCAGTTGATGCATGTATTCAGCTGAAAATCAATTGTGTGCCACATCCGCAAACATCCCTCAGTCTTATTTCCTCTCCTTTATATTTTCCACTCTTTGCTTGGATAGTTAAACTTCCATTAATACCACTTAGGGCATCTCAACTGTTTTTTAAAAGTCCCATCATTTCACAGTCCAATTGCCATCTGTGGCAAGATGACCTCCTACATAACATTCACAGAGCTATTTATCCTACCAAGCTAAAACCTCAGCCTATAACGTCCGTTCTCTCTTAATTTCATATATAGATTTTGAGGGCTGCCTCAAGTTCAACTCCAAGTGCTTTTTCATTTGAAAGTTATTCAAGAGGTTTTGAACAAATCATAAATGCTAGCAGATTTAGAATCTACATATCTATGCCTATGTCTATTCATGTAGGAGATGCTGACACATGTCACAGGGAGTATTAAAATATAATGCTGAATCTAAATGCCATTAAAGTTTGGTAAAGCAGTTCTGATTTGTTAAACCAAAGGCAGTTATTAATATCTGCTCTGTTCATGGCTATGGAATGGTATTATTGAATAATAAGCAGCAGAAGTGCAGCTGAATTACTTTTCTTTGCAGTGAATTTCTGACAAATGCAGCTTCAAAGCCAGGCAAATACATTGAGCTAATTGCTGTTATGTCATAAATTCAAGAGGACAGGTAAAAATAGAGCCTAGAAATGTATATAATTTTGTGTGATGACTGACACAAGATTTAATATTTTTTGGTAGGTTGGAGGGATTTTTCATATAGTTCATCGACAAGAATATGTTCCACTCAGAATCATAGAATCATAGAATCAATTAGGTTGGAAAAGACCTCAAAGATCATCAAGTCCAACCTGTCACCCAACACCTCATAACTACTAAACCATGGCACCAAGTGCCACGTCGAATCCCCTCTTGAATACCTCCAGGGATGGTGACTCCACCACCTCCCTGGGCAGCACATTCCAATGGCTAACAACTCTGTGAAGAACTTTTTCCTCACCTCAAGCCTAACCCTCCTCTGGCGCAGCTTGAGACTGTGTCCTCTTGCTCTGGTGCTGGTTGCCTGGGACAGGAGACCAACCCCCATCTGGCTACAACCACCCTTCAGGTAGTTCTAGACAGCAATAAGGTCTCTTCTGAGCCTCCTCTTCTCCAGGCTAAACAATCCCAGCTCCCTCAGCCTCTCCTTGCAGGGCTTGTGCTGGAGGCCTCTTATCCTCTAATGTGAATATCCCAGGTTTAATTGTTAAAATAGATTCAAGTTACGCCCATATTTTTGCATTTTTGCTTCTTTGAATGACTCTTATTTATTTATATAGGGGTTTTGCTGAATACCATACATTTAGGATAGGATAGGATAGGATAGGATAGGATAGGATAGGATAGGATAGGATAGGATAGGATAGGATGGAATAGAATAGAATAGAATAGAATAGAATAGAATAGAATAGAATAGAATAGAATAGACCAGGTTGGAAGAGACCTTCAAGATCATCGTGTCCAACCCATCAACCAATCCAACCCACCTAAACAACTAAACCATGGCACCAAGCACCCCATCAAGTCTCCTCCTAAATACCTCCAATGATGGTGACTCCAACACCTCCATTCCAATGGTCAATCACTCTTTCTATGAAGAACTTCTTCCTGACATCCAGCCTAAACCTCCCCTGGCGCAGCCTGAGACTGTGTCCTCTTGTTCTGGTACTGACTGCTTGGCAGAAGAGATCAACATCCACCTGTCTACAACCTCCCTTCTTTATACAACCTCCCTTCTTTATACAACCTCCCTTCTTTATACACAGGAACTTTATTATTCCTGCAGTAAAACTTACCCACCCTTAAACAGCTGCTTATATATCCCAAATGTAGTTGCTATACAGCTTATCTCCATTTCAAGTGTGTATGCTTTATCTCCTCTCCCCAGGAAAGTACTTTACATTTTTTTTTCATGCTTACATTTATCTTTTTCATGGTGCAATGACACTCACATACTTTCCTCCTGAAATTTAAACTCCTCTTTACTTCTTCTGCTTGTCTTAATAGTCATATTTGACTCATAGCTGTTCTCATGTAGCCTGAAGTGCTTTTGTTTTGCTGGCATGTGTCATTGTAAGCAGCTGAGTTTCTCTTAGTGTGTCTGGTTTTGAAAGTAAGGAATAGAATAGAGAGAACATCTTCTTTAGGGGGAGCTTCTTGTTGCTTTTTTCTTGGATGTAAATGTCATCTAAACTTTACTTTCTACATTAGGTAGAAAACTTGATAATTAAGTAGGACTATAATTAATTCCCTGCCTTTGTTTTCTTGCTTTATGGAATCCACATAGGTGTCAGCAATCACATGCTGTGTTAGGGCAGATTTCTTACCAATATTCAGATATTTACATGAAAACATACTCCTAATTTATGTGAATGAATTAGTTAGAAATTGCTATTTAAATCTGATTCCATACACTATCAAAGTCCATTTTCTGTCTTTAAACATCCTTTATGTTGATTCCTGCAGCTAGTCTCCTGAAGGTGAATAACAGTCCTTGGTACAGGTCTGATTTCAGATAAAATAACCTATTCTTTCTGCACTGAATAGAACTGATGATGTCACTGAAAGTACTGCATGAATTTTCTTTGGATAATCTTTCCAAAATGTGCATCATTACTTCACTTGTATCCTTCTAAAGGCAGGTCAGTTAGGGAGGAAGAACTGGAATTCTTTCCTATTGATGAGTCCAAGGGAACTGAACTTCTAACTGTCAATAGCTTAAAGTTGAGAGCTGAATGAATCTTAACCAAACTCAAGCATTGATCATAAATTCAGATAGTGCTCACAGCTAAGCCTTTGACAAAGAGGAGAAGTCTTGGATATATTCATATCAAGGAAGGAAATAAAGAATACAAAAACTCAGATTTTCCTCCCTTCTCCACCAAGTAAATCCATACCCTCGTGAATCATTATTGCCTGTTAATTGTTCATAGTCATGCCAGATGAGTCATAAGCTATACCAAGAAGAGGGCTGTGAATTGTCAGCTCAAACTAAGCACATCAGGGAAATCTAGGCTGACTGTAAGCCCTATTCCCCTGCTTTGCTGGAGGGGACAAGGCAGAGAATTTAGGAGTAAAGTTAAGGCTGGGAAGAAGAGAAGGATGAGAGAAAAGTGATTTAAAGATTAGGTTTTATTTCTCATTTTCTTACTCTGATTTGATAGGTAATAAATTAAGCCTATGCCCCCAAGTCAACTATGTTTTGCCTGTGATGGTAATTGTCAAGTGATCTCACTGTCCTTGCCTTTACTCATGAGCCTTTCATTATATTTTCCCTCCTCCATTCAGCTAAGGAGGGCAGTGATAGATTGACTTTGGTGGGCACCTGGCATCCAGCCAGGGTCAACCTACCACAAAGTGCTACATCAGCTTTAATTTGATTCTCCTCTTCACCTTTGCCATGCACAAAATCAAGGTAAGAGTAATGGACAAGTTCATGTTTGTTACGTCCTTTGCCTTTCTTTTTGATTCTATGTTTTCCTCCTGAGACCCAAGAAACAACCACCCTATTAGAGCTGGTTGAGGTAAAGTTATAACTGATTCATTTATCAAAAAGTAAATATATTAGAGGGGCAATGAAGTTGGTGAGGAGTTTGGAACACAATCCCTATGAGGAGAGGCTGAGGGAGGTGGGGTTGCTTAGCCTGGAGAGGAGGAGACTCAGGGGAGACCTTATTGCTCTCTACAACTGCCTGAAGGGAAGTTGTAGACAGGCGGATGTTGGTCTCTTCTCCCAGGCAGCCAGCACAGTCTCAGGCTGCGCCAGGGGAGGTTTAGGCTGGATGTTAGGAAAAAGTTCTATACAGAGAGAGTGATTGCCCATTGGAATGGGCTGCCTTGGGAGGTGGTGGAGTCACCATCATTGGAGGTGTTCAGGAGGAGACTTGATGGGGTGCTTGGTGCCGTTGTTTAGGTGGGTTGGATTGGTTGATGGGTTGGACACGATGATCTTGAAGGTCTCTTCCAACCTGGTTTATTATTATTAGTAATATTAGTATTTCCAAATAACATTTGCTTTTCCTAGTTTTATAGTATCAATGAGAAAGTATTTTTGGCTCTTTTAGCCAAAAAATTCAATACTGAGTTCTAAAGGAACAAATTCTCCATAGCAGTATCTGCCGATCCTCCTTGGAATATATCAGGAATACCCTAGTTTCCATAGGGGTAAAAGCCTACAATTCCTCTGTAAATACATGGTTTATAATTTTTATTATCACTGATGTTGTTATTTCCATTATTTTCTGAAGTTCCAGAAAAATATCAATGACTGAACAAACATTATTTTGTGTAGTGTTAGAGATGTTCAGCTTTCACCTAGAACATGCAGACATCTTTCAGTTCCTCTAGGGATCAGAAAAGAAACAATTTACAGCTGCTGTCAAAGTAAATATCATCTACAATTTATTATTTCTGTGACTTGGCAAACAAGCAGAATACAATATTTAATAATTTAATATTCAACAACATTCTTGTCTCTTTGCCTAAGTGTCTGGGTTCTCTGTCTCACATTCTTAACTTTGCAAAGCTTAATTAGTTATTCCTCAGTACTGTGCTCTGAGTAATCCTGAGTGTTCTGAGTACTCCTTGTATAGCAGATGTTTTACATGAGAAGCACAAAAATGACACAATTTCATTTAGAGAAGAAAATATTCCCTTTTTGTCTGAAAAAATGTATTTGTTTTCCATCAGTAGGCTAATTTCCACCAACTATTTCCAATGCAAAATATCCCAAATTAAGTAAAATGTATCTCCTAAAAATATAAAAGGTGTAAGGTAATGTGTTAGAATAAAAAAGGGGTTAGATCCAAAATAGACATAAGAAAGAGAATTGTTCTCTTATCTCCTTGAATGAGACCTAGATAATATGGTCAGAGTGTAGCCAGGTGGGGGATGGTCTCTTCTCCCAGGTAACCAGCACCAGAACAAGAGGACACAGTCCTAAGCTATGCCAGGGGAGGTTTAGGCTGGATGTTAGGAAGAATTTCTCCATAGAAAGAGTGATTGGCCATTGAAATGTGCTGCCCAGGGAGGTAGTGCAGTTACCTTCACTGGAGGTGTTTAGGAAGAGAGTGGATGGGGTGCTTGTTGCCATGGTTTAGTTGATTAGATAGTGTTGGATGAGAGGTTGGACTCAATGATCTCAGAGGTATTTTCCAATCTGGTTAATTCTATTCTATTCTATTCTATTCTATTCTATTCTATTCTATTCTATTCTATTCTATTCTATTCTATTCTATTCTATTCTATTCTATTCTATTCTATTCTACTCTATTCGAGTACATGAACAGATTTTCACAGATCACAGTATCGCTAAGGTTGGAAGAGACATCAAGGATCATCGAGTCCCACCTGTCACCACAGACCTCATGACTAGACCATGGCACCAAGTGCCATGTCCAATCTCCTCTTGAACACCTCCAGTGTCACCCCTGAGCCTCCTCTTCTCCAGGCTAAACAATCCCAGCTCCCTCAGCCTCTCCTCATAGGGCTTGTGCTCAAGTCCTCTCACCAGCCTTGTTGCCCTTCTCTGGACACATTCAAGTGTCTTAATGTCCTTTTTGTTTCTCAGTTGGACATCAGCAATGTAAATGTATCCATTTTTTAGGATGAATCCTGCATTAACAAAAGGACTTACTGGACATAGCATATTAATTATGCTATGATTTTGAAATGAGATAGAAGTGAGTGGTGGATAGATTGAGTTTAGAGAAACCTCCATCGTGGATCTTTTTTACACTTGAGCTAACATTGCTTTCCTATTCCACAATACTTCAGGGTAAATGTAGATTATATATTGCTTATTAGAGGGAAGAGAAACATTTGAAAGAAAGTCTTGGCATTAGTCTTCATATTTGCATGGCTCAGTGACTAATAAAAATCATGTAGTATAGATTGTGCCTATCAGCTGAAGCCAGGGATGACAATTCAACCACTTCCCTGGGCAGCCTGTTGCAGTCTTTGATAACTAATGCCTAACTTAATCTTGAAGCCATTTCCTCTTGTCCTATCAGTTATGAGTTGTGGGAAGAGACCAACACTCACCTCTCTACAGCCCTCCTTTTAGGTAGTTGTAGACAGAAATAAGGTCTCCCCTCAGCCTCCTTTTCTTAGGTACCAAACTTGACAGTTGCAGTTTGGATCTACAGTTGCAGTTTGGATCGACTCCCTCACACTCTCCCATCCCATTTTTTGTAATGACTAAAACAAAAGCTGGAGAAGGCATTGACTTACAAGTTTATAACATAATCATTTTAAAATAACCATAATTACTAAAATGAGATTTATTAACTGGATAACAAGCATCTATGCTATATTTTTGAGAATAAATGGGATTCTAATTCACTTGTTTATCAGACAAGTCACCAATTACCTTTAAAAAACCCAACTTATTATTTAGAAGTTTCTTGTTCTTTCTTTGCTAATGTGATCTGTGGGAAAGGTTATTATGTGTATGCATAGAACAAGAACAGCTGAACTTGCTGACGTCAGAACTGGATGCTGTTCACAGCGTGCACCCAAATGGGAAATACACAGTGCCTGAGCACATGAGCTCAGCTTCACTTCCTCTACTCTGTCACACTCTGAAATATCTCTATTTCTTGTTTGCACCTGATGCATCTGAAAAAAGTCACATCATTACATTTTAAACAAGGATATGATTTTGAATATGAGGGTTTTATACAGTTAATTAATTTCATTACTGTTAAAGCCCACCACTAGCTTAGATCAATGTTAGTTAAATCTGGATTCATATTACAGATCTAACCACAGCTAGAAAAATAAGAGCAACAGCTGTAACCTGTATTTGCACTCATCGCCAGTCCCCAGGGATGGCTGAAGTAGATTTCTGAACTAAGCTATCTGGAATGGAATGGAACGGAATAGAATAGAATAGAATAGAATAGAATAGAATAGAATAGAATAGAATAGAATAGAATAGAATAGAATAGAATAGAATAGAATAGACCAGGTCAGAAAAGACCCTGAAGATCATCAAGTCGAGATCATCTAGTCCAATCTATCAATCAACACCATCTCATTAACTAAACCATGGCACCAAGTCCCTCATCCAGTCTCTTCCTAAACACCTCCAGTAATGGTGACTCCACCACCTCCATGGGCAGCCCATTCTAATGGCCAATCACTCTTTCTATGAAGAACTTTCTAACATCCAGCCTAAACCGCCCCTAGTGCTGCTGTGACAGATCTTTTAGACTTAGCCTTGATCATCAAAGTTGGTAGATTTCAATGTATGAAGCCACAGTGTGGGTGGTTTCTATCACTACAAAATTGGCAGAAGATACTAGACCATATAGCTCAACATACTGAGAGGACATCTGATCTTGTATCTCATAGAGCCGAATTTAGCAGGTTAAAGCTCACCTTAAGGAAAGACTTTATGGAGAGAAGAAAGAAAAAAGGGGGGAGGAAAGGAAAAAATAGAGAAAAGGAAGGAAAAAAGGAAGAAAAAAAACAAAAAAAGAAAAAAGAAAAAGCAAAACCAATCCAAACAAACCAAAAAGCCAACACCTTACAATCCACTGAGAAGCAGAAATATAGTAGCTTTTGTATTATGATGTATAGAATAGAATAGAATAGAATAGAATAGAATAGAATAGAATAGAATAGAATAGACCAGGTTGGAAGAGACCTTCAAGATCATCACATCCAACCCATCACCCAACACCATCTAATCAACTAAATCACTTCTGTAATATCTTCTGTATCACTTCTGTAATACTGTGAAGTAAGCAGACTTTACTTTTGTATAAAGAATGCAGAGCCATGACACTACTTTCTTTTATGTAACTCTTTGGTGGATGAAATTTGCTGCAACAATATATGCATTAAGAATTATTAAAACATCCAGGTAACAAACCCACACCCTTGTTTAAAGTTCCTAGGTTATAAAAGCATGTGTGACACCTTTTGTTCAAAGTTCAGTTTAGACAACTAATTTACATCAATCTAAAATGCTCACGGTTATCTTAGTCAGCTAAGAAGAATTTTTCATATTATAATAACTGCTTCCCACTGCTCTATTGCAAAATAACTGCCCAGTGAGAGCAAAACAGAAGACTCTATATGCAGTTTCACTGTGTTTGCTGCAGACTTCTCCTAAATGTAAAGGTGCTCTATAACTTAATATATATATCTATGTATAAATTCCTGAATATACATCCATAGCTGCCAATAGCAATAAAATTATAAAGCTCAATATTAAAATGATTGTTAATATTTCCAAAGAATAATTGCTTTTCATATTATTTCAGCTCAAGGACTGAATACCTATGTGTAGTTAGGGTTTCACAGAATCACAGAATGGTAGGGGTTGGGAGGGACCTCTGGAAATCATAGAATCATAGAATCAACAAGATTGGAAAATACCTCAAAGATCACCAAGTCCAACCTGTCACCCAAGACTCATGATTACTAAACCATGGCACCAAATGCCCCATACAGTCTTCTCCTAAACACCTCCAGTGATGGTGACTCCACCACCTCCCTGGGAAGCACATTCCAATGGCCAATCACTCTTTCTGTGAAGAACCTCTTTCTAACATCCAGCCTAAACCTCCCCTGGTGCAGCTTAAGACCTTGTCCTCTTGTTCTGGTGCTGGTTGCCTGGTAGAGGACACCAGCCCCCACCTGGCTACAACCTCCCTTCAGGTAGTTGTAGACAGCAATAAGGTCTCCCTTGAGCCTCCTCTTCTCCGAGCTAAGCAACTCCAGGTCCCTCAGCCACTCCTCACAGGGCTTGTGCTTCAAACCCCTCACCACAAAACACTGCATCACAACCATTTTGGGAAATTTATTGCAACCAAAAAATTAAGTTGAGAGTTGCCTTGAGGTGATGTTTTCCTTTTGGAAGTAAGAGTTCTCTAGAGCTAAAGTCTTATGTGTATTAGGTGAGTGCTCAGCAAAAAAAAAAAAGAGAATTAATACTTGCTGAGTTTTTTTTCCCCCAAGGCAACACCAGCATTAATTATAGTTTCTGTTTATGATTTAGAGTAAATTCTGTTTAGGAATCAGAAGAATTCATAATTCACTGCAACAGAGGAGCACTCATCAACTCTGAAGTGTGAGACTGTGGTTTGGCTCATTCTTCTCCATATAAATCCATTTAATCAAGCTTTGCCAAAACCAAGTCTGAAAATCCTTAATAATACAGAGTAAAAACACATGTAAACCAGATAAATTCAATGATCATAGAGAAGCCTAAGATGATAAAATGAAAAGTCTGGGAAGTATAAATAACAAAAAAATATCATCATTGCAATTATTACATTACCAAGAATTATCCTCTCCTCTCCTCTCCTCTCCTCTCCTCTCCTCTCCTCTCCTCTCCTCTCCTCTCCTCTCCTCTCCTCTCCTCTCCTCTCCTCTCCTCTCCTCTCCTCTCCTCTCCTCTCCTCTCCTCTCCTCTCCTCTCCTTGAGTCTCCTCTCCTTGAGTCTCCTCTCCTCTCCTCTCCTTGAGTCTCCTCTCCTTGAGTCTCCTCTCCTCTCCTTGAGTCTCCTCTCCTCTCCTCCCCTCTCCTTGAGTCTCCTCTCCTCTCCTTGAGTCTCCTCTCCTCTCCTCTCCTTGAGTCTCCTCTCCTCTCCTTGAGTCTCCTCTCCTCTCTTCTCCTTGAGTCTCCTCTCCTCTCTTCTCCTTGAGTCTCCTCTCCTACCCTATCCTAACCTAACCTAACATCTCCAAATCTCTCCTTTCCGAGTCTCTCCACTCCTTCCTTCTTTCTATCTTTGTTTCAGAGAATGAATAATTATAACCAGCACAGTAGAAGTAGAGTGATCAATCAAAATGCTTGATAACTTTGCTGGGCTCTGTATTTCTTTAATTTATATACCTCTAGTGACACATTTCAGCCTACAATCAAGAAGATGACTTGCCTCCTGGAAGCACTACTCTCACTCATTTTCTTCAGATCTCAAAACACACACAAAAAAAAGAGTCTAGATCAACTCAGTTTTCCCCTCAATGGCTAAAATTAGGTGAGATAAATGATGCATCTCAAGCATCTGAGAAGATCTTGCCAGTTTAGAGATGTCTAAATGACAGAAAATTATATATTATGTAATCCTACTTTAGAATGTGTTCAAGTTGTTAAAATGTTAATGTAATTTCCATCTTGAGTTGTGTCAGACAATATTACCACTGTTAAAACCCAGTTGGAAAACTCACTAGTACGCTGTACATGGCATTCTGAACATCAGTCTGACCCTACCCAGAGAGTTCAGAAAGCCCATTAGGCTTTGGAAGACATTGAGAAGACGAATTTACTCTTCAGTACTATTTTGACCTTCAGGGCTGACACCAGTAAACGTCTTAGAACTCCTCAGATGTTACAGATGTTGTGTATTTCTTTCCTGTTTAATGTACTTGGCTTTCTAAGAGCAGTCTTTGAGGTCTTTGCTCAGGTCCATAGCATCAAGCTGAGTGAACTAAAAGGAACAGAAAACAATGTTGTAAGTCCTACCCTAGCGAAAACACCATTATGACTGGGAATGCTGACATACTTCCATTTTTCAGCTAGTTGCTATATTTACAGTGCACTTTCACTCCTGTTTATGGCATGGAAGTAGACACAAAGAATATGTATGTGTTTTAGTGAAACATTAGTGTGAGGCTACATGCTCATAGATTGGTTCCCATGTATTAGGGTCATGAGGATGATCAGAGGGCTTGAGCACCTCTCCTAGACTGAAAGTGTTGGGGCTGTTCAGTCTGGAGAAAAGAAGGCTCTGAGGTGACCTTACTGTGGCCTTCCAGTATCTGAAGGGGGCCTACAAGAAGGCTGGGGAGGGACTTCTCAGGATCTCAGGTAGTGATAGGACTAGGGGGAATGGAATGAAGCTGGAGGTGGGGAGATTCAGACTGGACACGAAGAAGAAGTTCTTCACCATGAGAGTGGTGAAGCCCTGGAATGGGTTGTCCAGAGAGGTGGTTGAGGCCCCATCCCTGGAGGTGTTCAAGACCAGGCTGGATGAGGCTCTGGCCAGCCCTATCTAGTATGGGGTGTCCCTGCCCATGGCAGAAGGGTTGGAACTAGATGATCCTTGTGGTCCCTTCCAACCCTGGACTGATTCTATGATTCTATGATTCATGCTGGCTTTAAGGATCCTCCTGAGACAACTTTGGCCTGTGACAATTATGACAAGGTACCATCTAGTCTCAAAGACCATTGATAGGCTGCCCCAAACTGAAGGAAAAAGCTGTTGGAGATGTTAATGGCAATCTGCCTTGAACATTATAGATAATAGAATAGTAGTAGAAATAAAATGTTAATTTTAATTGGTGTTAAACATTAAATTCAGCTAAAGAAGCATGAAGATGTGGATATTATGACCTGAAGTAGAATACTAATCCAGCAACTTCAAGAAATACTCAAAAATTGTTAATAATAGTAATACATCACCTGTAAATACGGCACCTTGAGTCCTGTGTCCAGTTCTGGGCCACTCAATTTAGGAAAGATGTTGACTTACTGGAACATGTCCAGAGAAGGGCAACAAAGCTGGGGAGGGGTTTGGAGCACAAGCCCTCTGAGGAGAGGCTGAGGGAGATGGGGTTGCTTATACTGGAGAAGAGGAGGCTCAGGGGAGACCTTATTGCTGTCTACAGCTACCTGAAGGGAGGTTGTAGACAGGTGGGGGCTGGTCTCTTCTCCCAGGCAACCAGCGCCAGAATGAGAGGACACAGTCTCAAGCTGCACCAGGGGAGGTTTAGGCTGGATGTTAGGAAGAAGTTCTTCATAGAAAGAGAGATTGGCCATTGGAACGTGCTGCCCAGGGAGGTGGTGGAGTCACCATCATTGGAGGTGTTTAGGAGGAGACTGGATGGGATGCTTGGTACCATGGTTTAGTTGATTAGATGGTGTTGGGTGATGGGTTGGACACAATGATTTTGAAGGTCTTTTCCAACCTGGTCTATTCTATTCTATTCTATTCTATTCTATTCTATTCTATTCTATTCTATTCTATTCTATTCTATTCTATCCTATCCTATCCTATCCTATCCTATCCTATCCTATCCTATCCTATCCTATCCTGTCCTAATTCTATTCTAAAAGCACTATACATAATTCTGCAGTATATTTTCAAGTGGAGCACCCACGCATCTATATTCTCAAAACATGTCTAGATGGATTTGCAAAGTATTGTATAAGCCACAAATAAAATTATTCAGAAAAGTTAACCCCAAACTGCATTTTAAATCATGTAACTTTTTGTTGTTGTTGTTGTTCAAGCTGATGCTTGTTTATTTTCCATTTACACGGAGCTCTCCAATTCACGAGGCTGACATTTGGTTCACACAGTAATATTATTTATTTTTTTTGGTACTTTATGCAAAATCAATTAAATGATGATTTAGACTTTGCAGGGAGTTAATGGATAGCAATTTGAAGAGCTATTGCTGTGCTTCAAATAACATCGAGTATCTGATTCTGCCTACATAATTTTTCTGCTCCTACCGCTTAAGCAGCTATTAGGAAGTGCTCCTGTCTTATGCTGTGCATCTGCAGGATTCCACCCCACTGCTTCTGATCCAGATGTTTTATTTGGTTACTGTAGCATCTAAGAGATAAGGCACAAAGGTATGTTGTATTTGTTTACATAAAAACCCCAACCCAACCAAAATAAAACAACGAAACAAAACCAACCAAATCTGAGACAACAGATTTTAAGCTGAAAAGATTAGAAAATCAGGATTTAAAAAAATATAACTAAATTTGCTGCAGAAACTTAGAGAACGCATTCAGCCAAATTCAATCTGGAATAATTGTGTATCTGAACATATTCGATATGTTAAAAGCAGCTGTGATCTAAATGGGTATGTGGGCTACAAGGAACAAAATGCTTATGATTAGATGCAAGCAGTAAAACAGTGCAATAAGCAGCACTTCCCATGCAGTAGAGCAGGGGTACTGAGGTGGTTTAGTTGCAAAGCACTGCTCTGGTGACTCAAATCAGCCATAAACCTCACATATGGATTCATCAGCCTGTACGTACCAGGGAATCTGACCTTTTTGAACATAAAGCTGTAGCACATTACAGTCTATTTGCTATTTAAACTTGAGAGAAATTTTAGCAGTTAGTATGATTTGCATTTTTATTCCCTCAAATTGCTATTGGCATTATTTTGATCTGTTTCAACAAAACTACAGCAGGAACAACAGACAAAAAGCACCTGATGTCCGGTATGATTAGCAGAAATGCAAACCTAACATGGGAAACAAAATAGTCATAGAATCATAGAATCCTGGAATCAATAAGGTTGGAAAAGACCTCAAGGATCATCAAGTCCAACCTGTCACCCAACACCTCCTGACTACTAAAGCATGGCACCAAGTGCCACATCCAATCCCCTCTTGAACACCTCCAGAGGTGGTGACTCCACCACCTCCCTGGGCAGCACATTCCAATGGCTAACAACTCTCTCTGTGAAGAACTTTCTCCTCACCTCAAACCTAAACTTCCCCTGGTGAAGCTTGAGACTGTGTCTTCTTGTTCTGGTGCTGGTTGCCTGGGAGAAGAGACCAGCCCCCACCTAACTACAACCTCCCTTCAGGTAGTTGTAGAGAGCATTAAGGTCCCCCCTGAGCCTCCTCTTCTCCAGGCTAAATAATCCCAGCTCACCTAGCCTCTCCTCATAGGGCTTGTGCTCAAGGCCTCTTCCCAGCCTTGTTGCCCTTCTCTGGACACATTCAAGTGTCTCAATGTCCTTCTTAAATTGAGGGGCCTAGAACACTTGTACTTCAACACTTATAAAGGTATAGCACAAAGTAGACAATTTTTCTCATGAAGAATCCTTATCTCATGACTGCTAATGTGAGCACTCCAAGAGATATTGTGAAGGGACCAATCTTGCTATCATTCAGAGCCAAGAATTATTGATTCATCTATACTATTCTCATTCAATCTAGTGATCTACTCACTGTTGTAGTGATGCAAATAGATAACAAGTAATCAGAATGTAAAATGGCATTAAAAGAATACCATAAAATTTTAGTAGAGCCTGTACTATTAGTAGTGCTAGCCAGGTAGTAAATTTTGTTTTCAGCTTTCAGGCTTTATGCATCAGTCTGCTATCTTCAAATTAGTTTCAGCTTCATATTTCATGGAGATTGTACAATCATTTGTAAGGTAAAAATGCTACTGTTCTTCCAGCACGTTTTCACTGTCTTTACATACTCAAATCTTAACGTGCTGCTCCAGGAAGCACACCTGTCACACAGAACCACAGAATCACCAAGGTTGGAAGAGACCTCAGAGATCATTAAGTCCAACCTGTCACCACAGACCTCATGAATAAACCATGGCTTGTCCTTTATCTTCCCTTTATTTACTACAGGATGTAATTCTTTCCTAAGCTACATTTCTGTGAATCAGGAAAGACTAGCAGTAAGTGCAGTTGTGCCACCAAGAGAAGTAGGGAGTACTGGGTATTTTCCAGGAAAGCATTTGTTAATAAGATTAATGACTTACACTGAGAAAGTGAAATAATAGACATACTAAAGCATAGCTCTTGCCTTTTAAAGGCAAACAGAGTTTGCTTGAAAGGCTGGGAACGTTCTACTGGGTATTTCAGACATTCCACAAGACCTGCAGAGTTCTCTGTTGCAGCAGCTTCAAAATAAAGGTAACTTGAAAAACATCAATTACAAAGCACCATGCTACAGTGAGGAATATTTTATTGAAAACCTCAAAAGATCTTTTGGAGAGCTTTATCCTGTTTGCTTTTGTTTACTGGGCATAGAAATGTGATTTCCTTCTTTTGCTGAAGGAACTGTAATAGAACGACTAATGAGATACTGATGCAGTGTGTGCAATACAGAGATAATCACAAGACTAGAAGGTAGTATTGGAATATTACCCTGATGTTCAAACTCACACAGAGAAATAGCTAAAGCAGTGGTTTGTACCTGCACCATTTTCTCTGAAGGTAGCTGTAACACATATTTAAGACTTCTTTTGATGAGGAAAAAGTAGTTTTCAGTCTCTGCCCCTGTACTCAGCACGGGTTAGGCCACACCTAGTACACACACACACTGTACTGTGTCCACTTCTGGGCCCCTCAGCTTTAGAAGGACATTGAGACACTTGAACCTGTCCAGAGAAGGGCAATGAGACTGGGGAGAGGTCTTGAGCACAAGCGCTGTGAGGAGAGGCTGAGCGAGCTGGGGTTGTTTAGCCTGGAGGAGGGTCAGGGGAGACCTTATTGCTCTCTACAACTACCTGAAAGGAGGTTGTAGCCAGGTGGGGGTTGGTCTCCTCTCCCAAGCAACCAGCACCAAAACAAGAGGACACAGTCTCAGGCTGTGTCAGGGGAAGTTTAGGTTCGAGGTGAGGAGAAAGTTCTTCACAGAAAGAGAGATTTGTTAGCCATTGGAAAGGGCTGCTCAGGGAGGTGGTGGAGTCACCATCCCTGGAGGTGTTAAAAAAGGATCGGATGTGGCACTTGAAGCCATGGTTTAGTTAGTCATGAGGTGTTGGGTGCTAGGTTGGACTTGATTATCTCTGAGGTCTTTTCTAACCTTATTGATTCTATGATTCAATACACCTTTTTTTTTTTTTTATTTGAGAAGTTTTGAATTGTTTTCTTGGAGTAACCAGAAATTGTGGGAAGAATGACCTCTGCAAAATGCTTTAATTTCCAGGTAACATAAAAAATTAAACCCCAACACCACTGTGATTTTATAGGAAATCAACGTTTATGGGTAAAAAAAAACCACAAAAAATATAATTGGAATTATTAATGTTCTTAAAGAGAAGCCATGTACCTGAGGTTGCCTCTTGATAATTTGGAAACCCCTCTATGGAAACACCTACAAAACATTGTAAATTCCATTGTTCTAACTTCTAGGAAAGTGTTCGTGTCCCACAGAATTCATCTCAGCAACTCTCAGCACCACAGGTCCTGGAAAGGATTGAGCACAAAGAGGAGCATGTTGACGGCCATTAGAATCCTGGCAGAATGCAGATTCAGCATCAGCCTCTCCTATTGCATTGCATTGGGGTATGGCAGTTCTGAAGTGACGGAGCGGACCATGGGAAAATTTACCCAAAGTGATTTTTATAGCTCCTTATGGCATCAGGAGGATGGCTGTCATACTTGAAAAAGTCACTTCAGAGCAAGCTCAAGAGTACTCCAACCATTTCTGTGACTCCTCTACTGAATTGCTGTTATTTTTATCCATTGCACCAAGTTTTTATGATTTGCTCATAACTGGCAGGGGAAAAAATATCCCAAAAAACAACAACCCGCCTGCTTCATCTTTAATTGTTAGCTGCCCTAATTACCTACTTTGAATGACATGGTTCTTCCAGAAAACTTTTAGAACAGCTTTAAAAGCTCTCAACAGCTTACAGCTGAAAGCCAAATGTATAGGTTATAATTCATTTATGCTTTGTAAAACTATGTAACTCCTCAAAAGGTGTCACAAGTAATTTCAGTGTCATGTAGCCTCACTTAAATGTCATAAGAAATGGAATCTAAAGTCTTTCAAGTAGGAAATTCTGGTTTTGGGGGTTTGGTTCGCTTTGTTTTCTTTCCTTTGGCATAATTTCAGCCTGCAACTTCCCTTGTTTGAGTCTTGATCACTTTCCAGAATGCCTTCCACATACTCTGTTTTGTGCCTATGGACTAAATCTAGATTTAGTGTTTTATCTTCTGTACTTTCAAACTGAAAAGTTCTCCCTCTTGGGGTGCACTGTAACAGCCAGCCAGCAGTAGATGTGTGTGTATATAGAAAGAGATTTAAGTTCCTAATTACAGGGAGAGGAAATGCATGAGAGATATTTCTTGAACACTATTTTTATCCAGGAGATTTATAGGATCCTTTTCTACCAAGCATTATGGTAGCCATTAATTATATGATAAAACGTTTTCTGGTAAGACTCGTTGGGCTCAAATGCCTAATGCTTGAGCACTGCAGTTTACAACCTTCATGTAGTTTCAAGGTAATAGACAAAAATAAACATGTATGACATAGTAGATTGAACCATTATTGTGTGTTGTCATTTTCCTCACCTAGTTTCTTTTGGATTATTATTGATTTTTAGTGATTGTGTGTGTAGCAGTGCAACTGCAGAGTTACAAAAGAGTTTTAACCCTCCACTGTATTTTCTTCCTTAGCTTTCTTTTCATCCTGTTCTAAAAGTGGCCATCACATATGACAACATTTCTCACTATTATCGGGTTTTTTTAATGAAAATTACTCAAAATGAGATGAGTTGTGACAGCAACAGACACAAGTCGGGCTATAGAAAGTTCCATCTGAACATAAAGGAAAACTACTTTACTTTGAGGGTGACAGAACACTGGCACAGGCTGCCCAGAAAGGCTGTGGAATCTCTTTCTCTGGAGACTTTCAAAAAACCCACACAGACACATTCCTATGCAATCTAATCTAGGCCAACCTGCTCTAGGAATGGGTTTGGACTAGATGATCCCCAGAGGTTCCTTCCAACTCCTACCATTCTGTGATTCTTTTTGATATTATGTTAATTAATTTAGCTCCAAGGTGCTGTGTTCATAGAATCATAGAATCAGTCCAGGGTTGGAAGGGACCACAAGGATCATCTAGTTCCAACCCCCCTGCCATGGGCAGGGACACCCCACACTAGATCAGGCTGGACAGAGCCTCACCCAGCCTGGTCTTGAACACTTCTAGGGATGGGGCCTCAACCACCTCTCTGGACAACCCATTCCAGGGCTTCACCACTCTCATGGGGAAGAACCTCCTCCTCACATCCAGCCTGAATCTCCCCACCTCCAGCTTCATTCCATTCCCCCTAGTCCTATCACTACCTGAGATCCTGAGAAGTCCCTCCCCAGCCTTCTTGTAGGCCCCCTTCAGATACTGGAAGCTAGCAAACAATTTACATGTGTTGTATAGAACATGTACTCCATGATAAATGTAACACAAAGCTTCTCTCAAATGTTTAGGTACTGTCTCATGGTATTTACCACTTTGCTAAGATACAAATAAGAAGTCTAAAGATCTAGTACAATACATAGTTGGGGGTTTTCTCTCCTTCTATAAATTGTTGTAGAGCAAAAAGGGAAAAATGGAAGAAAATCCCTATTTCGATTATGAACTTTGGGAAGAAATAACCAGTACACATGTCGAGCATTGTGAGCCTCATTATGTAATTTCCTTTCAATTGTTAATTCCCATAATTGCCTTGCATTTCATAAGGTGTTCTGGAATTGAGATGGCAAAGAACACAAGCATACGCTTTGAACATGTGTGAAGTCTTCTGCATATAGTTGTGGCAGTTTTAGGCTAGGCTTTTAAAAGTTAGCTGCAGATTTCAAGCAGAAAAAAATGAAGAAATATAAACAATTCACAGTTGGGTGTAAAAAAGGGAAAACAACAGATTATTCTAAACGAATTTCATTGGCCAGATGTGTAAGATGTACCCTAGCAATCTCACACATTCCACTTCATTCCTTTCCTTCTGCTCTGGCTTCCTGGCTGCTTTTGCTGAAGAGAATCTTATCGCTATTGACCTTGCAGATAAGGACACTAATGATGCTTTGAGCTAACAGTTCTCCTAATGTCTTCCTCTTTTCTTCTAGAGGGAAAGAGGGGTTAGCGGAGAGCAGAGCAGTTTCCGTGCTCCTTTTGGCATACCAGAAGGGGTTCAGGGGGATTTCCCTCTTGTTTTCTGATTGCAAACACCTGTATGATATTGTAAATACTGTATATTTGTACATATTCATTGCATTCCATTGTAGAGTGTAGTTTTTGCTTTGTAAATATAGCTTTCATTTGCTCCCCAACTGAGTGAGCTGTGCTTTAGTTAATGTAGTGGGAAATTCCAAACCACCACCACAGTTTATTTCACATACATTTTCAAATGACTTCTACAAAGAGTCAGTGTAAATTTATCTAGTCAGGGCATTGTGCAGTATCTTTGTGCAGGCAAAGACAGAGCAAAGAGCAGTGCCACTAGCAGCTCCATGGCTGGCACCAGCTATCAGTTCCAATTAACCAGGTTGGAAGAGACCTTCAAGATCATCGCGTCTGACCCATCATCCAATACCACCTAATCAACTAGACCATGCAACCAAGCACCCTATCAAGTCTCCTTCTAAACACCTCCAATGATGGCAAATCCACCACATCCCCAGGCAGCCCATTCCAATGGGCAGTCACTCTCTCTGTATGGAACTTTTTCCTGACATCCAGTCTGAACCTCCCCTGGCACAGCCTGAGACTGTGTCCTCTTGTTCTGGTGCTGGTTGCCTGGGAGAAGAGACCATCCCCCACCTGTCTACAACCTCTCTTCATGTAGCTGTAGAGAGCAAATTAGATCTCTGCCACAACCATCTAAGTCACCACATTTTTAGTATATGATGCTTTGCAACACCAAACCCAAATATCTCTAATCACAACGATTCTGCAGAACATCTTGGTACAAATAACATAATCTGAAAAGAAAGCTGATAATATCATGTAAAATAGTGAACATACTTATAGACAATATATCCAATATTCAGAAGTACTTTTTCCTTCTAGAAAAGCTTAATCAAGAAGTGGAGGTTGGGCTTGATGATCTCTCAGGTCTTTTCCAACCTTACTGATTCTGTGATTCTATGATTCTTCTGAAGTTCAAAAATTTTTAACTGTAGGTCAGAAGCAGATATGGATTTGATTATGTGAGACAGAACAAGCATTTAAAATAGAGACCCATCCAAAAGATAGTCTTTATTAAATTTAGGCCATGATTATCAAAATACACAGCTGGATTAAAATACAGCTAGAGTTCTTTATGAGAGGAAAAGCTCTAAGCCAAAGGGGGAAATTACACTAAACTTACATCATCCAACACCATCTAACCAACTAAACCATGGCACCAAGCACCCCATCAAGTCTCCTCCTACACACCTCCAATGATAGTGACTCCACCACCTCCCTGGGCAGCCCATTCCAACGGGCAATCACTCTCTCTTTGAAGAATTTCTTCCTAACATCCAGCCTAAACCTCCTGAGATACTTTTCACAATGGCACTTTGTTAGTGTACAGCTGGCACCAGAATTTGAGTTCTGCTTCTGTTAACATAGCACTGAGGAAGAAGAGTATGAAAGTTACTGGATAAAACGAAACCCTTTCAAAAATAGAGGATAAATTCAGCCAATAACAAACCCAAAGCCAGCAACAAAAATACAAGCCAGCATTTCAGTGAAATTGTCAAAGTGGATGTGGTTTTGCATGGTTTAATTGATTAGGTGGTGTTGGATGATAGGTTGGACACGATGATCTTGAAGGTCTCTTCCAACCTGGTCTGGTCTATTCTAGTCTAGTCTAGTCTATTGTATCCTATCCTATCCTATCCTATCCTATCCTATCCTATCCTATCCTATCCTATCCTATCCTATCCTATCCTATCCTATCCTATCCTATTCATTTAAAAGACATGACAGAGCTGAAAAGATTCCAGGTTTGAATCTGTATATTATTCCAGTTGGACTGAAAGCATTTTTCTCTCCCTTCCCCCACCTCTCATCACTGGCAACCTTTTTGATGGAACTCTGTTTTAAAAAGCATTTAATAGCAATTTCTAAAATAATAATCTGTACACTCCACGCTGAAGGTTAATCCTTTGGGTATTAATTTAGCTTTATCACAAAGCTGACAGAGTGTCTGTATTCATCTCGCTGCACTCATGCTACCAAACTGAAGGTCTCCACAGACAAAAATAGCTTTATTTAAAAACAGTAAAGCTTAGTTGATGCAAAAGTAAATACAGTGTTTATGGCAACTGCTTCAGCAGACAGCACAAAAATGTGCATTTAGTACTTAAAGAAAGTGAATCATCTGAGTCATTTGAAGAAGACAGCCTTGACAGCTCTGCTGTTTATTTATAAATGCCACACATTCTGCAAATTTCTGTTGCCATACAGAAAGTTCAGTTTCATACTAAAATAGCCTCTGATCCTCAGTCTTTTATTTAAAAGTGCAGTCAAATATTAAAGCATAAATCTTTATGCAGCATATTACATCTCAAAAAGCTATTTGCTTAACTAAAACCAGTTTCTCCGTTGTAATTAAGATCATTCTCCAGCTTGAAAAAGACCATTCCCATTTTTAAAAGGAAAAGTATAAAAGAGCTATCTGGACTTACTGAAGCAAACTTAGTTTTAGTTACAAATTTAGCAACACAGAACATTGTCCTCGTTTAATCTTGCTTCAATACACATTGATCGCTGTAGAAGTAAGGATTTATATATAGCCATATGCTACGATGCTTTATAGCAAAGTGTTAATACATACAGGGTGATTAAAGTCATGTTGCTTTCCTCAGACTTGGAACATTGCCTGAAATCACCATGAAAAAAATGAATGAATAGCTAAAAAATGCCAGTATTTATATAGAGAACTGTTCTGTGACATGCAGGCTCATGTTGTCATTGCCTATTACTAAGCATTTATAGGCTTGTGATGCTTTTCATCAAAGTGTACACAGCAAGACTGATACAAAACAATCAATAAGTATATGAGATGCTATGCTGATATCACGGTTACCTTGGTTAATGTAGTCACTTGGAATATGGTCAAAAGCCAGACCTGTCCCAGCTCCTCCTCACCAGACAGCATTCCCATCAGCAATCCAGGACAGCAGAAGGACAGTGACAGCTTAGCTGGGTAAAATTCAGTGTCTATGATACAATTATTACGCTAGTGATTACTTTAGACTTTGGTGAGTTAATCCTTGGGGTATTAATTTACTGTTCTGACTATACAAAACAGATCCTAGTGCTTTACCCCTTTGAGGGTTGTCTCTGTAATTATTCCATATGGCACCACCAGTAAGGTTTTCCTGTGCATATTTCCCAGTAAAAAGGATATTTTCAAGTCTGTCTGCTAATGAAAAAGAACTTCACACTGCCTTTGAGCACTGTCAAATACAGCAATTCTCTTTTGAAAAGAATTTCATTATATCGTAGCCTCACTGTATTTTGGTTAGGAAAAAAAAAATATTCCTTACTTCAAAAAGGAAGAAAGTTCTAAAATATTGTTCAGATCCATCAGAATAAAATTTATATATAAATATATATAAATGTTAGATATATACTGATAAAGGTAGAGGTTTATCAAGATGTATTATGAAGAAGAGGTTTATCAAGATGTATTATGAAGAAAAAGGAAAATTTAAAGGTTTGGGTTTGTTTTTTTTTAATTGGAAACTATTGAACCAGGCTATCTCAACAAGTCTGAATGCTACAACTTTTTTTTTTTCCCCATAGAATCATAGAATCATGGAATCAATAAGGTTGGAAGAGACCTCAAGGATCATCAAGTCCAACCTGTCACTCAACACCTCATGACTACTGAATCATGGTACCAAGTGCCACGTCCAGTCCCCTCTTGAACACCTGCAGGGACAGCGACTCCACCACCTCCCTGGGCAGCACATTCCAATGCCTAACAACTCTCTCAGTGAACTTTCTCCTCACCTCCAGCCTAAACTTCCCCTGGCACAGCTTGAGACTCTGTCCTCTTGTTCTGGTGATAATTGCCTGGGAGAAGAGACCAACCTCCTCCTAGCTACAACCTCCATTCAGGTAGTTGTAGACAACAATAAAGTCTCCCCTGAGCCTCCTCCAGGCCAAACAACCCCAGCCTCTCTTCATAGGACTTGTGTTCGAGGCCTCTCCCCAGCCTCATTGCCCTTCTCTGGACACATTCAAGTGTCTCAATATCCTTCTTAAATTGAGGGGCCCAGAACTGGACATAGTCCTTAAGGTGTGGCCTCAGAAGTGCTGAGTAGAGGGCACAATGACCTCCCTTCTCCTGCTGGTCACACTATTCCTGATGCAGGCCAGGATGGCATTTTTAAGTAACCTTGAGGGGAAAAAAAAAGGAGTAAAAAATCCCACTTTGCAAAATAAAATGTACTGATTCCACCACAGCACAGTTTAATATCCTAGTGTCAGCACTTCTCATAACAATTGACATGCATTTGGATTCAGTTGCAACTTTAGGAGCAAAAAATGCTATCAATCAGGAGTAAAAATAATCAACATAAATTTAGACTCCAAAGCTGTAAACTCCAAGGCAAGGCTATGTACTGACTAGATAGTTAATCTTTCATTTGACATTTCTCTGTAGCAATATCTTATTTCAGTGTTACCTGTCTTTCTGTGCAAGGGAAGAGTGAAGAACAGAGAAGAAACACTTTCAAGAGCTCTTTTTTAACATCTTTCCTGAGAAAGTACTAAATGAGCTAATTAAGATTGGGTTATAAGGCAGTATTGTAAATGGATTAAAGGCAAAACCTCAAAGTTTGCAACTGATAAAACATTTTCCCCAATAATAAATGACAACAGCACACATGTTCAAGTCTCAAGAAGGGTATATTAATTTATCTCATTTATGTTTTCCTAAAAGAGAGCTATGAAGCAAAATTTTGCAGCGACACAGGTTTTGGGTGGACTGATGAAGATTTGACATTTCCACAAAACAGGTAGACAGGCATACTAAACCACAGGATCATAGAATCACAGAATTCTGTAGGCTGGAGAAGACCTTTGAGATCATTGAGTCCAACCACTGACCTAACATTAGCATGTCTGCTGATAAACCATGTCCCTAACCATGTCAAATCGCAGCAAGTTTGCTGATGGTACAAAACTGGGAGGATTTGCTGGTACACAGGAAAGTTGTGCAGCCATTCAGTGAGATCTGCAGACACTGAAGAGTTGGACAAGTGTAGAGTCCTGCACTTGGGGAGGAATAATACCGTGTACCAGTACAGGTTAGTGGTTGACCTGCTGGAAAGCAGATCCATGGAGAAGGATTTTTGGAGTAATCCTGGTCGATAATAAGTTATGCATAAGACAGCTATATGCTCTTGTGCCCAATGGTATCCTAGGCTGCATTAAGAAGAGTGTGTCCAGTAGGTCTAGAGAGGTTCTCCTTCCAATCTGCTCTTCTTCTCTAGATATATTCAAGACCTGTCTAGATGCTTTTCCATGTGACCTTTCCCAGGTGATCCTGCTTTGGCAGGGGCACTGGACTCAATGGTGTCTAGATCCCTTCCAATCCCTACCATTCTATGGTTCTATATCTACACTTCTTTTTAAATACCTCTGGGTATGAGGGCTCAAGCACTTCCATGGGCCCAGCACAAACCCAGACAGGTCCTGATGTGTCTAGACATGGTCCCACACTCCCCCGCTCCCTCCTGCAGGAGTCATGGTAACATGGGAAAAGGGACAAAAGGACAGGCCCCAACATGTCTGGTAAACAAGTCTCCTTTTGGGGTAAGAGCACATGTACTGGCCACCGCTTCTCCCACACCAGGACTGTTTCTGCCTTTTATGGCCACAGCCTGGCAGAGTCCCTTTTGGGTAACTGCTGGCTTCTGTTGCCCTGTTGGCCCAATTGAAATTCATCTCGGGCAAGCAATAAATACAGACTGAGTTGTAGTCACCTTGCCTTGCCTGCTTGGACCTCCCTTGCCTGAATCGCCTTGCCTAGACTGCCTTGCCTTGAGTTGCCTGGGACAGAAGCCATGAGCACTACTTACTGCAAGCTTGAGAAGCCACAAGCCTTAGGATGCAAGCCTCGCTTCCCCTTGCACCTAGAATTTTGCTGTGTCTCGGTTTACCCAGGAAGACACAAGAGCCTTTTGTAAGAATGCATCGTACTGCCTGCTGTCCTGCTGAAGCCAGATCAGCCCTGAGACTGTGTGGCATCCTTACAGCCTCAATGGCTAGCATACAGCAGAAGCAACATCTATTTGGGTGGAACTCTTCGTGAGTAATTAATTCATTGCCTCCTTGGCTTAATGGTTGCTGTAGAGTCTGCCCCCCACCGTGACTGAGTGCCATTTTGTACTGGGGGATTCTCTCTTTCCCAGTTATTCATTTGGTTTGCTTAAAATCGTTAAATTGTTAATTAGTGCCTAAATAGAATCATAGAATCAATAAGGTTGGGAAAGACCTCAAAGACCATCAAGTCCAACCTGTACATTCCCACTGTAAATACATATCCCAGCATACAGCAAGCCTATTTACTATGGCTTTGGCATTTTTCCATATTAATAGAAATCTATTAATATTTTAATTAATATTAATATGTGGCATATTATTAATTATAAATTCATGCATTCCATGGCACTGTTTCAGACTAAACGTTTCAGAATAAATGTTTAACTGAAGAAATTGACCTCAGCATTATTTTGGAAAAAGCAGTCATGATCTCATTGCAAATTATAAATAATGGTAATGAAAGCGACACTTAAATAAGATGTTTGGAAATAAATAAAATAATGAGCAATCTGGAGCATGTGGTAACTCCTCCACATGAAGCAATGAGCTGCAGACTCATTTGGTAATGTTACCTGAAGGAGAACTGCGAGGAGGTCATTCTGCCCCTGTACACTGCACTGGTTATGCCACACCTTGAGTACTGTGCCCAGTTCTGGGCCCCTCAGTTTAGGAAGGATGTTGGCTTGCTGGAACAAGTCCAGAGAAGGGCAACAAAGTTGGTGAGGGGTTTGGAACACAAGCCCTATGAGGAGAGGCTGAGGGAGCTGGGGTTGCTTAGCCTGGAGAGGAGGAGACTCAGGGGTGACCTTATTGCTGTCTACAACTACCTGAAGGGAGGTTGTAGACAGGCAGAGGTTGGTCTCTTCTCCCAGGCAGCCAGTACCAGAACAAGAGGACACAGTCTCAGGCTGTGCCAGGGGAGGTTTAGGTTAGATATTAGGAAGAAGTTCTATACAGAGAGAGTGATTGCCCATTGGATTGCCCATTTTCTTGCAGAGAAGAGCAATCAGGCTATCTGAAGGCATGGAGCATGTATACAAGAATAGAATAGAATTAGAATTAGAATAGAATTGGAATGGAATGGAATGGAATGGAATGGAATGGAATGGAATGGAATGGAATGGAATGGAATGGAATAGGACCAGCTTGGAAGAGACCTTCAAGACCATCACGTCCAATGTATCAACTAATCCAAACCACCTAATCAACTAAACCATGCAACCAAGAAGAACCAGCATGACAAAAACAATGATAATGTAGAGTGCTTTCATTGTGTTTTTATTCTTTTTAAGGATATAAATAATTTTTTTATTGCATTGGTTGAATTACTGTTATTACTACTGAATAGAAGTTGTGAAAGTCACTTTATCATTATACAGATAAAAGCCTGGACAGAATTTCACAGCTTCTTGTCTGACCACTTCCAAAGATCTGCGCCGCGTATTTTTAGGCTGCAAACTAGGTCCTTCAAGTTTACCTACTGCTGACAAGCGTTTGATAATACTGCTCATTTGTTCTTTGTGGCTCATCTATGCTCTTCCATTCTAGTACACATCAGAACACTGTTGTGTTGATGAATGCAAGCAGCCCCTTTGATCCACGGGCACTGTTAAAGCAGTCGGTAAGGCTGCATAGCAGTTAACTAGTGATTTGCTTTTTAATTTTTCTTCATTCAAAAAGCAAAGCAGTGCTTTAGAGAAATAACCTCTCCCAATTCTTGTTTTCAATTAAAATTTACAAATGTACCTTTACATTGTCTTTGTGCATTTTGAACAGCATTGGGGTGTTGCTAAAACAGTCACAAATACACCTGCAAAGTAATTTGTCCTTGCTATTGCTTGCAGTGTTTCAAAGTGGCATTTTTTGGTAATTACCATATCTGCACCGAAGCTAGTTATTTTTATATCCCTTTGTAGTCATGAAAGAGGAAAAAAAGATACTTCCCAGGTGGGAATTATATCATCCTAAAGAAGACATCCAAATTCTATCAAATGTATCCAACTAGAAAAGCAGCTGTTTCTCTCCTGTGACTATAAAGAAAATCTGATTACCAATGTCTTTTTAACTCAGACATTGTTTTCTACACTGCATATGTCAAAGATGAAGTGAGATAAATCCCTGGTTTCTGATTTCCTTTCACTTCTGGACTCTTTCATTTGAGTATCATTCCAATACATTGCTTGTATCTCTGGAAAGATTCCAAAGCCTTGATATTACAGCCTGAATTTCATATTACTGGCATTTCAAGCACTGGTTTAAGAAGATGCTAAAAAAAAAACCCCAACTATTTTGGCCTTAAGGAATAAAAAATAATTTCCTCTCATTATTCACTGAAAAAAAATTGAATGCCAACTTCAAATTCCCATCTTTTACGTGACAGGAACAATACAGGGCTTCCTGGTCAGCCATGAGCTCTCTCTTAAAAGACACAGAGGCAGAGCTTCAGTAATCAGGAAAAAACCCCACATTTTTATCCTTAAGTGACATTCCTTTGCTATATTTGCCCTTCAAGTGATTTGAAAGAAAAATGAAGGTTTTCAATGCCTTCATGTTATGATTGAAATCAGAATTTATAGTGCTTAGGGGGTGGCAAATTTAAGCAAAAGCTGATGCACCATTTAAAAGCAAACTGTTAATAAGAAATATCTGATGACTCCATTCCAGTAAATCCATCTTAAAAGATGCTAAACATACTGACTGTATGTCAGTCAACTACCTAGTTATAAACACAATTAGCTGGTGGATCAGTGATTTTCAAACTCTCTGAATGAACTCTTTGGCCAAAACAAAGTGAACCTTCCTCAAATATCCTAATGTGATATATTGCAAACTGAGGTAGACATCATATTCTGAAGGAAAATAGGACCAAAGTCAAACACTGTTGGGCCAGGTGCAGAATATCAGCAGAATTTGTCCATATCCAAAAATCTCTGAATTTGAATGTGAAGACCCAAAATGTCTGAGGCAGTTTCTTTCAAATTAAAAAGTAATAATAATTTAACCATACATTTCAAGTCTGAGGGCAACAGAATTGCAGACATACCTGCACAGCTTAGGAGGGAAATATTGGAACTTGGGGGAAAAAAAGATAAAGTTCCTTGGTCCCTACTGTGATATCAAAAATTGCTCTTGGGAAATGTTTTAAAATGTGTTACTTAATTGTTAAGTAAAGAAAAAGGGACCTAAAATACTTTTCTCTTCTTCAGTTTCCAATACATGTTCTTTACTGCACATACATGCAGGTGTTTGGTCTATTAGAGGGTAGGACATATCTGCAGAGAGACCTTGCCAGGCTGGACAGAAGGGCAGAGTCCAGGAGCATGAGATTTAACATATCTAAGTGCTGGGTTCTACACATTGATCACAACAACCCCATGCAGTGCTACAGGCATAGTGACTGGAGAGCAGCCAGGCAGACAGGGACGTGGGGGTGCTGGTTGATAGTAGGCTGAACATGAGCCAGCAGTGTGCCCAGATGGTCAAGAAGGCCAATGGCATCCTGGCCTGGATCAGGAACAGTGTGGCCAGCACAAGCAGGGAGGTCATTGTGCCCCTGTACTCAGCACTGGTTAGGCCACATCTTGAGTCCTGTGTCCAGTTCTGAGCTCCTCAGTTTAGGAAAGATGTTGACTTGCTGGAACGTGTCCAGAGAAGGGCAACAAAGCTGGGGAGGGGTCTGGAGAGCAAGCCCTGTGAGGAGAGGCTGAAGGAGCTGGGATTGCTTAGCCTGGAGAAGAGGAGGCTCAGGGGAGACCTTGCTCTCTACAACTACCTGAAGGGAGGTTGTAGCCAGGTGGGGGCTGGTCTCTTCTCCCAGGCAACCAGCACCAGAACAAGAGGACACAGTCTCAAGCTGTGCCAGGGGAGGCTTAGGCTGGATGTTAGGAAGAAGTTCTTCACAGAAAGAGAGATTGGCCATTGGAATGTGCTGCCCAGGGAGGTGGTGGAGTCACCATCATTGGAATTGTTTAAGAAGAGACCGGATGGGACCCTTATTGCCATGGTTTAGATGATTAGATGGTGTTGGGTGATAGCTTGGGCTCAATGATCTCAAAGATCTTTTCCAACCTGGTTAATTCTATTCTGTTCTAATTATTTTACATTCTGGACAATTTGCTGGACAGTGTAGACAGTGTGTGCAGTTACTGCTATGGATGACTGTGAAGTGTGTGCACAGATAGCTGCTGTTATACTGTTTTTGCCACTTTCCCCAAGATCACTTAACACAGACTGCTTGTGTCTATCTATATATAACTTTTACAGATAATTGTTGTCAATAGCATGTCATTCATCTAAAGTTACTGCCTGATCACTATTCCTCACATTGTAGGGGGGAAAAAGCGCAGAGAATTTCAGTAGGGTAATTTGCAGCTGCTGATGGATATAGTGATGAGAAGAGTTTAACAAAAAAAAGGTTATTTCAGTGCACAATCTGGAATGAATTACAGTACATGTATACTAAGGTACCATTGCTTTGTTTGTATCCTGTGCTTCAGAAATTGCATGACAATGTTGTGAAACACAAAATCTGAGGTAATATAACCTGACTCTACTCAGGAATTAACAGCTCAGGTCTGGTGAGGTAACTACCATCATCACATAGAATATTGTAAGTTTGAAACATTGGTAAATTACATCTTCTGCTCTCCCTAACTGATTGTGTTATTACTAATTTCTGGTTCCTAGGTCTATGGAGATTACTGCAGCAGCTCGCTGGCTATACCGGATGTTCACAATTGAAACTGAAGTAAATCAACAAAAAGGAAAGATCTGTTTTTGCAGTGTCTCTTCTTATTTACAGCAGAGTCATATTTTTCCTTCCTTAGTAAGATCTGCACTTTCTAGTCCAAGTGTTTCTGCTATCTAT